>NC_137541.1:27577022-27584522 GCF_963082525.1 Nesoenas mayeri
ACTCCTTTCTTTTCAGGGGAAGGACTATTCACACTCTTCTGCTTCAGCGTGGGGTCCCTCCCATGGGAGATAGTTCTCCATGAACTTCTCCAATATGAGTCCTTCCCACGTGCTGCAGTTCTTCAAGAACTGCTCCAGTGTGAGTCCCTTCCACAGGATGCAGCCCTTCAGAAACAGACTGCTCCAGTGTGGGTCCCCCCATGGGGTCACAGATCCTGCCAGAAAACCTGCTCCAGCATTGGCTCCTCTCCATGGGTTCACAGGTCCTGCCAGGAGCCTGCTCCAGGACAGGCTTCATGCAGGGTCCCAGTCTCCTTCAGGCATATCCACCTGCTCCAGTGCAGGATTCCCCACAATCTGCAGGTGGATCTCTGCTCCACCATGGGCCTCCATGGACTACAGGGTGACAGCCAGCCCCAACATGGTCTTCACCAGGGGCTGCAGGGGAATCTCTGCTCCAGCACCTGGAACACCTCCTGCCCCTTCTTCTTCACTGACGTTGGTGTTTGCAGAGCTGTTTCTCTCATTTCTTCTCACTCCTCTCTTCAGCTGCAGTTGCACAGCAACTTTTTTCCCTTCTTAACTGTTATCCCAGAGGTGCTACCATTGTCACTGATAGTGTCAACCTCAGCCGACGGTGGGTTTGTCTTGGAGCTGGCTGGCATTCACTCTATCAGACACAGGGGAAGCTTCTAGCAGCTTCTCACAGAAGCCACCCTTTTAGCCCTCCCAGTATCAAAACCTTGCCATGCAAACCCCATACATGTCTCCATCTTTTTTAAAAAATGTAAATAGTTTTGAATTTCAGCACAGCTAATGCCCCGTCTCTCAGGATAATATTTATCTGAAAGATCACAGACAGTCGACAAACCAAGACAGTATATATATAGTACTCCTTCTAATTCTTAAGTGGTTTCCAGAAAGACATGAAAAGGTAAATCTGCCCATAGATTATGATAATTTGATTCTAGTAGTTTTTACTTGGATTTCTGAGGAGTGGATGTTATCCCATCAGATTCCACATCTGCCCTCTTCTGTCTGTCTGGTCCTTTCCAGTAATTCTCTAATCTGATGGCAATTTCAGTTTTAGCCACATTTGAGAAAGGAACAGAATCATGAGAAGTATGTGATTTCTATATGATTGATGAAAACAAGCGATTGGGTAGAAAAAAGGAGGGAGGTACTAACAGTATCTTCACACTGAAGAGAGCTTTACAGTAAGAGAGCACAGTTTAATAGGCACCAGAGAATCTAGTCTATATTGGTTCTTTCTCTCTTACACAAATTCCCTAGTATTCAATAAGACAAAACTCATAAATGAAGTTTTTCCAATGCCTAACTTTCTTAATGGCAGCTCTTCCCTGTGGATACTCTATGGTGTAATTTTAGTATAATTCAGTTAAGACTTATCATTCAACAGTAAGAAATAAATCCATTTGCAACCAAACTGTTTATTAATTCTTGTTATGCTTGTTATGTGTATTTGTCACACTTGTTCTTTCTTAGATTTGTTACTTTTCAGATAGCTTGTAGTCTTCTTTGATTGATGACTGTATTCACTTTCCACTCAAATGAAACTTTGCTTCAGACATATTGGCCCTGTGCTTTTTGTGTTGTGATGACATTTGGTGCAGACATCTATTGTTTGCTCCTGTTTGGTGCCATGTCTGTTCCAGCTCCCCAGTTCATGCCCCACTCATTGCTCCACACTAGTTAGCACAGTAGTGCTTCACTAGAATTGAAGAGGTATTTGCTTTGTAAAGAAGCTGGACACTTATGCTACTTTAAATCAGATTCTTGGTCACCTTCTGCCTTTAGTTTCCACATTTGGCTGTGCTAGATACAGTTTAAACCCTGATTGCAACTACATACAGTCCATTCTGCTTTGATATGGAAACTGTTTTTTGCATCACAGAAATTGCAGCTGTGAATTAAACAATCAAACCTCTGCATTGCATGGTCAAGAGGATTGCCGAAAATGTCCATGTTGAGAGCTAGACTGGCCAATGAAAATAACTCAAGTGCTTAAACCAACACTCTTTCAAGGACTCAGACCTAGATTCACAAAAGGACATTGATGCCAACTGCCACTGTAGTTACCTCACTCTAACTTGAATTCTCAGATTTCTTGCTAAGGTTTAGCACTTAAGGTTCAAGTTGCTGAGGTTATCACCTGTAAATTTCTTCATGGATACAAGGTCTGGTTGCTGGATATGCTTAGAACAACCTAGATCCTGGCAATCCATTTTCCATTTCATTTTTAAATTCGAAGAGTTTTCCTTCCCTTGGACATGGCATTGCACACCTATCCCATACCTATCCTTTATGGTCCCTGAACTCAGAATTAGACACTAAAAATCATATCCACAACCACAGGATTGCTAAGGAAGAGGAGGACCAAGACACAACAAGACACAACAAGGGACAAACCTTTGGACCTAAATGCTGAATTCTTCATAAATTGTGCTTCAGGTGCTTACACATTTCTTTGGATCTATATGCTTCAGAAACTGGGTACTTCTGTCATACTTGTCTTTTATTGCCAAGAGCCAGTAACTTGCTTTTGAATAGGTGCTGTACTGCCCCAGCATTTCTGTATTCCAGTACCTATACGTCTCCTTGGTAATTTGACAGATACCTGGTTGTAAGCAGGATCAGAGCGTACTTCCAGTGTTAGGTTTTCTAGATTTCAAGCTGAAATAGATGTTCAAGTAAATTGTGGCCCAGCATCAATACTTTGTCTAAACACAGAAACCCAGAATCAATACTTAGAAAATCCTCTTAGCTGAAAGGTGTTTGTACGTACTTTGTTACTGCAACAGTGGTGGAAAGGCAGAAGGGTATGTTGTCATGTCACCTTTAACTTTGAAAATGTCTGTTACTTCTGCATAATAAACAAGATCAGTCTCTTTAATCTCTTTAAAAACTTGCCTTTGGTGCAGAAGCACAATTAGTGAATCTACTATACTTTCCATGGCTGAGATAACAAAGTTGTTATTAGAAATAAGGTGGATTCTAGTAGTGACCACTGTGATGCTGCCTGGCATTCCTAGATAATGCTCTCCCCTGAGAAACCTTACCCTAGTAATTACTTTCTTCCCCCTTTTGTCAACTTATTTGAAATCTATCACTTTTAATGAGTATTTATCTCCAAGTCAGTAAATCTGTATTAGGTAGGGCTACGTATGATGTCTTATTTCAGTTCATTATCCATGGTACTGCATCCTATCTATGCAGGCTTCATTTCTATGATTTGCTCCATGTTGACTGGACCCTTTGTTCACTCAGAGGCTCTTGGACTCCAACACCATTCCATGTGGACCTAAGACTCCATCTGCATGGATAAATGGTGGGATCTGGGTCAGTAATTGCAACATAAGAAGTGATTAGATTTTTTTGAAGCGTTGAGTATTTTTAATAAGCTTACTTTTAATTATTAATTGGAATGTCCCTAAATATTCACATATTGATTCCCTTGTATGCCCTAATATTATGCCTAGGATCTATGTAAAATTAATTGGCCAGAATTTTCCCAGTTCTTCCTTCCTGCCATATAGGGTATTTTTAGTATCTAAATCCCTAGCTTGATGAACATTATCTGCAAAAGTTCAAAAAATCCTTAAGATAGTTCCTTAAAATATTCAAGTGCACCATTTCTAAACATCCAGATGCATCTTACTTAACTTTGTCTAGAGCAAACAGAGAAGCAGAGGAATTATTACAGGACACATTAAGAGAGTCCATTATCAAAGGTGGACAAGTCAGTGAACTGCAACTTGCCCTAAAATTAAAAACTGCATACTTTTACTAGTATTACAAAACTTATCACTGATTTTATCCTTTCAAATTATCTAGCCCTAGTCAGGACAGGGGCCTTGTTGTGCTTGGTAAAATTCAGATGAAAAACAGCCATTCTTAACAGGCTCAAGTTCATCCAAAAAGTTGGCATGTAACCAATTCATTTATTTGACAGAGATGCCAGGTAAAGAAGATTTACAGTCAAGAGAATGCTATCTCCTTAGAGAAAAAGCCCTTACTGAACCAAGGCTGAAACTCTGGGACAATGACCAAGCCTTTTGATTTGTCGACAAGGACTATCTTGGCAGCTACTGACTAAGTGGAGCTCACTTCTGGTTTCAGTCACCAAGGAGCGTGCTCCAGGAAGGTAGTCATTTTTGGTGGTGACAAATGGCATCTGTGAAGGAATACTGAAAAAATCACTGTGAGACATGTCTGTTCCTCCCTGTGAGGAACAGCCAGCCAAAGATCATAACTCCTGCAGATCAACACCAGACAGCATAATGACCTTCAGCATGAGGAAAAGACAAACACGGGGTCAATGGTTTTTCATCGCTAATTGCTTAGTGTGTATTTGGGAAAAGTCCGTATAAGGAAGATCATCTGTCTTCTCCTCTTTGCCATAGTCCACACATGGATACAATTGTATTCACGCAGCAGGTTGCAAGACTGAGCCTGTAAATATATTTAGTAAGTTACGGGCAGACATAAACTAAAACCATGTGTATTTGCTTTTAAGGCAATCAGCTTCAGTGGTGTTGTCAGCACCTCTGAGAGCCTGCCCCAGGTGTAGACGACCTTATTCTCTATAAACACATTCAGTGGAATAATTCTGATGTTATTCATTTATGAGGATGTTAAGAGGTATGACACCACCTAGTTCTTAGGTGTTCATTGAGGAATTTTTGGAACCTGATTACACAGCAAATGCTTTCACTGGAAAATCTTGAAGCAATTTTTGTAGGATAAATTTTTGTGCTGTGTTATAAGTGAAGGTTTATTCATGAAGAGATACATTCAGCTACAAGCAGTAAGCAAGTGTAAAGATTTTTTCATTGCTTCAGATGTCAAAATAAAGCATTACTAGGACAAGCACCAGCTTCTGTATGGCAGGAAACTTCATCTTGGAAAAATCAGAACTGAGAACTAGCAATCTGGACTCAAATCCTGAGTGGTAGTTTTGGTAACATGAAAGCCCATAGCCCACGTGTCTTGATGATGAGGGCATGCAGCCAGAAGACCTGTTCTCACAATCTTGTTTCATCTGAGCATGCAATTCTCCATGAAAGATATAACCACCAAGCTATCTGAAAGTCAGTTCACATGTCTCTCATATGCAGTTACTGTTCTATTAAAAATACCAAGGTGAGGGCCTAATTAAGAGATAATATTTGAAAAGTCAGTATTATCTCTTAGGGTACTCATCCACTGCAACAAAGATCTCATATTAAATCACAGCTTGAAGAAGGTAAAGGAGGAAGAAGAGTTTAAATATATGCCTGATTTAAATCTATACTTTCCAGTCTGTCATTGAAGGGGAAGGAGAATCCCACTACCTTTTGTCAGATAGGCATGCTCTGAAAATGCTTATTGTGATGAATCTGTCAAGTATAAAAGCTGGAGGAGCACAAGATTTGTGAATCTTTTGTGAACCTAAGCATGAATTGGAGCATCAAGAAATTCGGTACTGCCTAGGCAAGAACCGTTTTGCTCATACACACCTGTTGAAACTTAGATACCTAAAGGGCTTCGCTTGAGAAAACAGTCTGCCATAGACACTTTCCAAATTGAGAGAATTTCAAGTGCTAATGATGACTAAGTATTAAACTACATGCTTAGAGACTCATTAAGGCCTCTAAATCACTCTTGCAAATCTACTCCAAAGTGCTAGGTACAACAGGCGGCCATAATATAGAAGTAAAATAGAGTTTTAAAGGGAGCTGGTATATAGACAGAAAAGGGATTACTTAGTAAAAAGGACAGATGGAGTGAACGATTGAATGACATTTACTAAACAGGAGAGGAAAGTGATAGGGAAAAGGGACAGCTGTAATGAACAAAAGCATGTAGTAGATAGAGGAATCATGTGCTAGATTTAAAGGACATCTGGTGTAAGGGACAGCTGAAATGTATGAGTGACATGCCCTAGATATAAGGTTGGAAATGCTGTGTGTGAATGACAGCTGGCTTAGCTATCATGGGTGACATGTCCTCCACAGAGGAATAGAGTGCTGGATACAAGTGACAGCTAATGTGTACTTTATGAGTGAAATATCTTCCTTACAGCAGGCAAATATGAGGAAAAATTATCTGGAGTGCTTGAGCAACATGTTCCTGGCCAAAGAAGGATGAGTTAGATGCAACACAAAGCTGCAATGCTTAGGTAACATGACCTAGAAGGGGAAGAGAGCAGTAAGTGGGACAAGTGCAATAGGACCATATTGGATTAAATAACCCCAGTGGGAAGGAGATGTCATAAGTGTAATGTATGAACAGAGTGTACAACTAATACGCCACTGGCTGAAAACACTGTCAGGGCCAAAGCTGCTAGAGTTGGCAGCTGGCTGCAGCCAACATGATGTAGCCATAGTCCTTGATCTTTCTGATATTTCCCTGAAGCAAGCCAAATTTGCCATGGGGACTATCATGGGGATTTCTATAATTAACACATTAGTAGAATGTTCTTTCTGGCATCATAAGCAGAGAGCATTTAATGATGCCACTATATTTTGTCTTTCTTTGGCCAATTAAAGATGTCACTGATGCATGCTAGAATGGTTCACTCTGCACTTTTAAAAAGTAACCTCGACTGCTTGGTTTGGTTTGGTTTCATTTATTTATTTATTTATCAGGTGATATTCTACTAAAAAGGTAGATCAGTGAAGACACTAGTTTTCAGTCTTTGGAGATTTTTCATATTAATTTCCTCATTCAACAGCAGACTTCTGAAGTCCCTTACATAGTCTGTAGCTGCTCTGCAATCGTGAGACAGGAAGCCCTGATCACAATCAGTGTCAGTAGAAAACAGTCCTTATTTTCCTGAGACACTCTTTTTACTCTCTCTCTGTATGTCCAGTCCACACAAGAACATAGATACTTGATTTCTCTGGTCATATATTTTATATATCTGTATGTCCAAAATTACATACATATATACAGGTTTTTGTGTATCATTACTGAAACAGTCATGATAAACCATAACACAATTTGTCAAACTGTGAATTATTATAGACTATCACACTCAGCAAAAGATGATTTATATTCAAAAATCATCAATCAGGAATCTAGACTCATGAGCTAGGCTTAAAATTTCTAGGATGTAAATAACAAACAAATAAATAAATAAATAAATGAGGCTACTTTTCATTCATCCAGCTGCGAGGATAATCTCAGGCTTGCAGTCTTCATGCTGTCTTCTACCGTGTAAGGACTAGAAACTTTTTTCCTCTTAATGAAAACACTAAGCCCCAGTGAACTGTATGACTTCAGGAGCCAGGGATTAAGAAAAATATGAAATATCATGAGACGCATAATAAAATCCCTATGATAGAATCACCTTAGCTGGCAACAGTGAGGTGGAAGGCCAAGTTTAATTTAACCTTGGAGTGTGATGCAACACAGTCCCACAATGCAGGTCACATCTGTGATGCAGAACCTAGCTCTCAATGATACTCAAGTTCTCTTTTATTGAATATTCCTCAT
>NC_137541.1:27589522-27592022 GCF_963082525.1 Nesoenas mayeri
GGCAAATAAACAAAAAGTCATGCCAAGTTCACCACTCCCAAAGATTCCTAAGCCTGGCTGTGCATACAAACTTCACTTGCTACTCATCAACATCAGCAATTTATGGCCAGATGGTTATAAATTTACATTCTATAAAATTTTAGAGGATGTTATTTTTTCCACTCAGTTTGTTAATTAAGTTTCAGTCTTTTTATTTCCTCAAACATAACAGTTCAATTTTTTATTAATGATACAGTATCATATTCTTTCCTGTCTCTTAGTACACCTACTCAGCAGTACCGAGAAAACTTTCATGAAATGAAAGTAAAGGTTTTGCAGACACCCAATCTGGAAAACTTACGGCTTTTGATCTTTCTTTTGCACTCCCAAGGCAAACTAGCAATGGATAGGGAATCGTTCATGGAAAACAAATAGTGGAATAAAATTTCCCCTTTAACAGTTATTTTTAAAACCTTGCCCTTCCCATTTCAAAATAATGCAGTATGCTGTGCTTCATGTGCTACAACTTGCTTCCATTCAGAAATTCAGTCTGTCTCTCACTCTGTCATCCTTATGCTGTAATTAACAAAAGAAAGCTAACATTAAAATCTTGAGGAATGTAGCTCTGCTCAATTAGCAGAATTCACAGTCTTGAAAACAATTTCCTAAGTGGAAGAAAATTCAAGAGGCAATAACCAAACCCCCCAGATATTTCTGTATATTTGGCAAAATAAAACTCTGCCTCAATTCATAAGTGTGACTTACATAAAATAAATCTGACAACATTTGTTAAGCATTTGTAATAATACCAAATACACTCAAAACAATATGTGCTATGAAGCTTGATGTATTTTAAACAGACCAATTTAACAAGTAACAAATTTCAAACACACTTAATTCAAATAAACACTGTGTAACACTGAGGCTAGTCCACTTCGCAGTATTTCAGATGAGTACCTGTGCTGAGTTATGTATCGTATGCAGGTAATGTGTGTAGAATAGTAGTTCAAATATTTACATATACAAAACACAGGTGAAAAAGGTCTTTAGGAATCTATTTGTGTATATTTTCCCTCCTAGGATTTTAATGTAAGCAGTAAGGGTTAAGATTTGAGTAAACATACAAGGCTAAATTCTGCTCTGTACCCATTCAACTTTATTGACTTCTGAGGAGTTTCATGGAAACAGAGCAAGATTTGAGTTGCCACATGCATAAGGTAATGTCATAATACTTAGCTAGTACTGCATACATGGAGAGTCTTGGGGGGGTAAAATGTAAGCCAAAATATTTAGGTTTTTTTTTCCTCTCCCTGTTTAGACAATTGCACTGAATCTTATTTTGGCTGTTGTTTATATGTTTTGGTTTGAGAACTTCAGACTTCTTTTGTAATGGAATAAGTAGTGTACAGGGCTTTTCCTGTAGAAATGAGCATCATTGTATTTCCTTTTATAACTTGATGAAGGGAACTAACCACAAATATAGAAATGTGAAATGTTTACTTGTGTGGTAATACTGCACAAAACTAAAACAAAACAAAACAAAACAAAACCAAAACCACAACACCCCCCCCCCCACACACACCTCTATTTACAGCAAAATGTAGTATTTATTGAACCAGGCCATTAGGGTAATGTTACAAACAACTGAAGTATCTACCATGTTCTTTTCCATTTAACATGTTAGTGCTGCCACAGTTATCAGGGTGCAGCAATTTCAGTGCAGTCAGAAGGTGGCTCTAGTGCTTTAATTTTGCTACTTTACCTACTAAAAGATCCAAGGAGTAGAAATCACTTTTGTGCTACGTTTTTTTTTCAATTTAAATGATGTTCCAACTGGAACACAACATTTGATTTTATATATCAAACAACTTCACACTCATGGAGATGTGCGCATTCACAAATTTTCTGCTTTTTAAGGTTCAGCTGACTAGATGACAAAGAACATCAATAAGAAAAAACAACAAAAAATTAAAACATTAAAGTTGCAGCTGACAAGCTGACACCTCCAAAACACTGCCCATCAAGATACCTAGACATATGTAATTCCTTCCAGGATGATACCATGAAGAAATCAGAACTTTCCTCCTCTACTGTGGCAAATCAATCTTCACTATCTCTGTGGGAGCCTTGCAGAGTTGCTGGTTATTGGGACATTTGTTTAGGGGTCAAAGCCACTTCAGGTGTATTAAGGCAGGCTAACCAGCCTTTACGTAGATGAAACATAAACAGAACATATGGAGGGGAGACAGTCATGCCTGGCCAGATGAGAGTTACTGCTCACTTGCCTTCCCAGTGCAGTGGTTGTGCCTCCTCCTGATGGGTCACAGCCACTAAATGCACATTGTCATAGGCTCTCCCCACTGGCTTGTCCCTATTTCTCCTTGCTGGCTCTCTTCAGCCTGGCCTGATTCTGCTTTTGTGTCCTCACCCCTGATTGTCACCTCCAAGGTGGCCTGGAGAGCTTGCCTGCCTGCTCTCAGGCAATCCCAGATGTGAGACATCTGTGACACAGCCTTGTGCA
>NC_137541.1:27597022-27622022 GCF_963082525.1 Nesoenas mayeri
GAGATACAGCATAGTATCTTGCCCAAGAAAATGTAATTAATATCAGAAAAACTCTCTTTCCTTTATGCAGGAGAGGTCTCTCATGGGTGGAGGAGTTGGAAAAAAATAATCTACCCTCTCCCCACAGCAAAAATCAGGAAAAAAGAGTTAGAAAACTAGAATCTACTCTCTCCCTCTTCTATATCGAATGTGAAAAGAATCAACGTTAGAAGAAGAGGCCAAACTGCGGAACAGGGAATAGGGATAAAAGGCAAATAGAAAGTGGCTTCATGTGCTGTCTGGTCATTCGAGACTAGTAAGGTTTAATTGTTCATATGCAACTGGGAGGAAGGAAGCTGACAGTGCTGATGGAGGATTTTTGCAGAGAAATCTTGAATGAATATCCTGCTTCCAGGTTACTGCTAACACCCAGAAGAGAGACTCATGTCAAAATCAGGAAAAGAGTTTAGACAGTGTTTTCTATTTCCTAGTACTTCAGACACTAGCACACAGTATGTGTCTGGATCAGAACAAAAAATAACATACTCATGCATTCTTCTTGGGTATTTAACTTTGCTTTGAGGTCTTCCTGATGGTGATCCCCATCTTGGGATGGTGTTTTGTAGTTTTCCTTCTGAGCAGTCATTTGAAGAAGAACACAAATACCTCAGAACGAGTTAATGTGACCTTTCGTAAAATGACTTGTCTGCTGGTCCTTGGTGGAGGGTAGAAGAATGATGACAAAATTTGAGACCAAGTGTTTCTAGTCAAGAAGGCAAGCAAGTGCTTCGAAAACTACAATTCACCATGGCTTAAAAAAAAAAAAAAAAAAAAAAAAAAAAAATCCCAGGTTTTTCCACCTAGAAAGTATGGACATGAATTTGTTACTGAGCATAGGAAGGTTATAAAAATATACGGGCTGGATAGAAAGTTATGTGCGCATCACAAAATGGAAACCAAAAATGTTGTTGCCAAGAGAGAAATTACCTAGCAGTCTGAGAATTCACAAATGGTGTCACCAGATAGGAGTATGGCGAACTATTATAAGTCCACTTTTCTCCAAAACAACTAAGTTTATCTTCCCTACATACTGTTTTCACCTCCTTTCTCTGTTCTTAGTCTGTGAGTAAATGCTTTTAGGAGATAGATACATACATTTTTTACTTCTTTAAAAAAGAGTGACATACTGCATTACTACCTGATTGATTTTATCACATTCTATACCACAGAGACCAACACAGCTGCCTTCCTACCATAGTCTTTTCAGAGAGACCATGGGAGTGTCAATGTCTTTAGAGTGTGGCTGCACCACCATACTAATGCAGGTGGCTTAGCAGATTCCGAAAAGAGTAAACATAGCTTCTCAAACTGTCTGAAAATTAATGAGTGACAATTAAATGCAAAATCAGAATCAAAAGTAACCCTCTGCTGAATATTCTCACAGTGTCTAAAGCAAAACTGAGCGAAAGCATATTTTGAAGTCTTGTGTTTTGTTTTGCTTTTGTTTAACAAAACACACTATCATCAAATTCATTCACGCTCAGTTCTCTTTTCCCATTCTCTTGTTGCTGGCTTGTTTCAGTACTTAGGCTTAGAGAAGCAACTATGTGAGATAGCACTGGATCTGTTTTTACGAAAAAGGCACCTATTACCTTTACTCTCACTTTCCTGGCAGCAGAGGAGCAGCTTCATGTCACAGACCTGCTTTGTAACAGGAAGATATACAGAGTGAGAAGGAAAGAGAGTGTAAATGAGAGATGGAGAGAGACAAGGAAGTGAGGGGATTATAATGAATGTCTCTGTAATATTTTAGGAAAATATTCTGGCTTCTTAGGTGCTCCATAGCTTTGGTTTTATGAATGGAGAGAGGAAAAAAAACCACTTATGAATAGTAAAAAGCATATTTTTGCCAGAGAACATGATTTTCACTATTCCACTTTAAAACTAGAGACTCTCCAAATGAACATTTTGTGAACTAGACCTAAAACTTTTTATTTTTCAGGCTCAAAATAGAACTGTCTTTTAAGATTTATAGGTTTGAGTGCCTTTTAAAGTGTAAATTACTTTTTTTGCTAATATAAAAATGACAGCCTCTGGAGCTTTTTTAAAAATGGGACTGCAGCAAATAAAGCACAAGCTTCCCACACTTCACTGTCAGAAGGCCTCCATGCCATCTTACAACACCCTTGCTATTTCTGCTCTGACCCTCCTTCAAGCAGGAGCTGACAAACCTGCTAAATCATGTGGTAGGTTAGTGATGTGGGAAAATGTCAGCATGTGATTACAATAAATCTCCAAACTCTGTTTCACTTTATGTGACCCATTTAGGTTTCAAATTTAGAAGAACAATGTGGTGAAGTTGGAGAAAAGGTGCCGATTACATGTTCCTGGGTCACATGGAACAGGGGCCCACTCAAGGGATGTATGTTTCCTCTATGTTTTCCATTGGAGATCAAAGAGAAAGGAGAAAGAAACTTTAGTTTGTGGCAAGGGCTTGAAGGAAGTCCACTGGAAGAAGCTGAACTAACCAAGGGTAAATCCAGGCTGACTCAAACATCTGTTTGATCAGCAACTGTCATTTGAAGGGCAACTCCAAAAGTTGTTTCTGATAGCGCTAAGGGTTGCCACCACCATGTCCTCCCCAAAGCACCTTCCACCTTGGAAGTCTTCCTGATTTCATCTTAATTTTCATGGCTGGTATATATAAGCAAATTAAACAAATATAGTTCCAGTTCTCTACTGGATTTCACTAAATTTTCTTTGTTAAAAGAGGATTTGCTTAGAAAACTTTTTCATTGCATCATTAACGTGTCGGTTATGCATATATATACTTAGTTGACAGTGAATGCTATCCATGTTGCTATGTAGACTGTCAGATATTACACAGCTTGAATTTCCACATATATTCATTTCTGTAAAACCTTCTCCAGCCTGTTCCCCCTCTCAGGTATTTTAAGCCAAGCTGTGCAATCTCCAGAGGCCCCTAGAAATGTGAAAGCATATAGGTGGGTCATGGAAGCACACATGGTCAAAAGTAAAGCTGGTCTCAGCTAGCAAAGACTAAAGACCAGAAGTAAGGTTTTGAGCCAACCCAGAAGTAGCAAAGTAAGAAGACTGAGAGCCTGGATAGGATGGACAGGCAGATGGACGCACCCAGAATGGCTGTGTAGAGTATGGCGACCCATGTTTCTCGTATGATGAAGCCTTTGTACAGCCAGCACAGACATGTGGTGGTGAACACATCAGTCACTGAGCAGCTCCTCAGAGGAAAGGAATCTGTTTCTCAGTGCCATGCAGGTGAAAGAAACTTTTACTTATCTCACCTGTGCTAAACTGTATTTGTGTTTGTGCTCTGTTCGCCTTTGGAGAATAAAAGGCATCTCATGTACTGTGCTACTTTCCTTCCCAGTTTATGTGTATTGCAAATATTTTTTTAATTCAGTTGCAGGTCTGTTCAGGAAGTGAAAAATGTGTTTTGTTTTTAAATCTAGAAGCTACATGCTATAAAAAATAAAACAAAATACAGCACCACAGGGAGCCCAGCTGCCACATAGAAAGTTGATCTCTCTAAAACCCTCTGACCTGAAGGAAAAAAATGAGTTTAGACATTTTTATGGGATTTCTCTCACTAAAGCCCACCTTCAAATCCCACTTAACTTAGTATGTTTACGTGTGTCAAATTTTCATTACATAATAAATAAAAACATGTGTACAAATGCAAAGAAACTAAAATCAAATGGCTGGTAGGCCAAAGAGAACTGTACTTGTTCAATTCTCTGCTGATATCTTTCTAGAATATCATGTCCAGCTGCAAATTTTGGCAACCTATAACCATTTTGCCATCCTTAAACAGTTCTTTGTATTTGACAAAATTGCCTTTTCTTCTGCAACAATAGAGACTATATATTTTTTAGAACTGAATCGCACTAAAAGACTGATAACATTTCTAAATATCACTGGATTTCACTATAAGATACTATTTTTCTATCGTAATGTAGAAGATATTTATTTTTACTGATCTTCCCCCTTACACTACTATGAAATTAATTGGTATCATAATTACACTGATTCCTTTTCCACGTACTATTGCTAGAAATGGCCACAATCATACAAAACACTTCTTTAAGTCTGGATGTGTGAATACAACATAAACCTCATCAGACATAGAGTATGAACATGCAAATGGCCAAGTGATGCACAAAAATAATGCACAGCTCCTGGCCTACAAAGACAAACACAGAACCAGCAGCTGGAGCTGCTTAACTGTGGGTTCAAGACAGGTGGGACTAGAGGGGTGAGAGGGAGAGAAGGGCTTTGGGAAGCAGTCTAGTGCAGACATGGCTGACCTCATCCTCCAGCTAAGGAAGCCAGTTCTGCATCAACAGGGTACTGAAACGTAAAGCAGTAACCAGACTAGGCTTGAAACATATCAGGCATCAATCACTGTTATTAATGTATGTCACTGGTTAATGTCTTATCCAATAGATGTGAAAGTAACAAATCTCACAAGTCTAAAAACCACCCAGTAGTACAAATGCTATAGAAACAGAGAAAATAAGCTGCTATCAGACTGTCATACAACAACGGCCATTGTGGTAGAGTCCTTTTCTAAAATAGGGAATTTCAGCTTTTCAGTGTATTTTTGAGAACTTGGTACAAACAATGGGGAAGGTTAACAGCACTGAAGTAATTCTGTGGCTCACATCATCTTCCATCATAACTTATATGTACTAACAGGTAAACCACTGCTGTGGAATATGCTTGTTAGACAGCGAAACACAGAGACACAAGTAAGAAGTGTGGTTTAACCATTTCTAAGACTGTCTGGAAATACTGGGAGATTCTTCTGCCTCTCTCCTATGAAATGGGAGATTTGATAGTGGGAGATATGAAATTGGCTCACAAGGTTGCTCTGCAGTCAAGAAAACTTGGTACTTATTCCCATTTCTGATGATGTCTTGTCCTCTTGGAATTTTCAAAGACAGTAAGAGTTGAAAATTGTTTTTTCCATAATTTCTATCTGCAACAAGCACTGTCTGTCTCTGAGTGTGCCTGTTTGCAATAGGCTGACACAAACACAAAGCAACAGCAATGATTTATGTCAAGCTTACAGCAAGAGTAAAACTTTCCTTGCAGCATTTCTTTCCCTTGTCTAAAATGACCAATGCGCTGCCAAAATTATCCCAGTACCCAATGTACGAGATCTTGATGAGCAGACTGTGATGAGGCAAAACAGTCAGAGATTTGGCTAAAAATGGAAATGTTCTAGAACTCCTCGATTGTCTCATCAAGGTTTTGGGTAAAAGATAGCCAGCAGAGCTGCCTTAATGAGACTGTCAAAATATCGCTGACAAAATCTTTCTCAAAAGGATATTAACACAACCAAGCAGTCACTGGCAAAATTGACAACTTCGTCATGGATTAGAAACCAAAAGACAGAAAGCAGAACAAAAATAATGTACTCAATTTCAGCATTACAGAAAGTTAATGTTTAGGTATCTCAGGTTCCCTGCTTAGGCAAATGATGCTGACAGCCTTAGCATCTGTAAAAGAGAGGCGAATATTAACATAATCAAACAACAGATATCAGTTTATCATTCCAGATAAATGCTCCACATTTAGATAAACGTGCACATATTTTTTTATTCATGTTTACATGTGGGGTAAGGCAGACCCCACTTGCTTGCCTCTGCCTGAAGAAATAACTAAGCCATTTCATTTACATGTAGAGATTTAATTTAGGTTTTGTAAACAAAACTGTAAATTAGAAAGACTGAGAAACACACTGGTATATCTGCTGAATGTCCTCAGGGCCTTAAGACAGAGAGACAATTTTCACAAATCATGTGCAAAGAATCTTGTTTTCCTGGAACAAAGTAGTGCTATGCACCATTTTACCATACAGATCTTCTTACAAGTACTTCTCGAATAAGGGGAAGGACCTTATAGTCCTTATAGTTCTTAAAAGGTCTGATTCTATATGCAGCTGCATGCTGCGAAGGCACTCAGTACCAGGCAGGATCAGCCCTCCAACCCTTTCACTGCTAACAATGACATTTCCTTCAGGACTAGGCTGCATCCATAAATTTTTCCAGCAAGAAAATCTAGCCACCATTCAGGGAGAAACTATAGGACAACTGCAAGGGCCTCAGCAGCTTCAAGGCAGTGAGAGTCCTTCACAAAAACAGCTGTTCAAAAACAAATCCCACCACCTCTCCACCTCCCCCTCATCACTGCCTTACACACACCAGCAGCAACCGATTGGCCCCCAGCTGGCAGGCACATTATTTTTTCTATTTAACAACCTCCAGGGTGGTCTCTTTCACTAATCCTCCAGGCCATACAACAGAGCTGGAGCTGAAGTAGCTTCTGCAGTCAGCTGTTGGGAGGTACATAAAATGAAGCAGCTATGTTTGTTGGCAAAAAGGCATTCCTTTGCATATTTTCCTCATATCCCTGTCCCAAGCACCCCTTCAGGCTTCTTATATGTTATTCATTTGTTGCTTTGTCTTTCTAACATTGGAATGAGATTTAAGGGGTGGATCAGGGCACTAGATATAACATTTAACTGTAACTTGTCCTTACTATTAAGTTCCCAAGTATTGTTAACAATTATTAACAATTGTTCAAAACTGCTGCTGGGGATTCTCCCAGGTTAGGATGTCCATTCCCCTTGGTCCAGCTGAAGTGCTGCCTGAGCTGTTCAAAGCAAATTTAAGATTTCAACTCTACCATAAATGAAAAAAAAAAAAGGCTTTTGAAGACACAGGGAAGTGTTCAGTTTTGTGTTTTCATTCATTGTTAGTTCTTCTACTGAAAATTTCTGATTGTTGTTGCTAAATGCCATATGTTCACAGTATATATTTCTAACACTTTGCTTTCCTTGGATGTATATTTATGGGCATTTGTTTCCATGTTGCTTTTAGACACCAGGACAGCTTATAACTTCTGTAATGTTGAGGTGTGCCATCTATCCTCCACTAAGACATAGAGAAAATGTCCTGAGTTTGGAAATCTGCTTTTCTAGCTCAATCCTTAGGGAAGGAAAGCAAAGAAAAAGAAAACAAAATACTTTTTCAACTCTGGAGGTTTCTGGTACAAATCAAAGTGGAAAATGGAGACAATCACAACATAACATTTTTCAAATGTATCCATTTGAAATATCTCAATATACCATAAGAAATGTGAGCCCATGAATGCTTCCAGTGAACCCTGCTGAGTGGTGCAAAGGAAGATGTCCCAGCGTGTGGAAGCAGTAGCAGTATGGCAATGCACATGGACTGATTTCCCTTGCTGCTCGGAGTGAATACTGCTGCATTTCCATTTGACCACTGCTCCTCATACCTGAATCAACCCATTTAGCAGCAGGTATGACATATCCCAAGGCAGCAGTTTACATGCTACTAAATATGAGGGCTGATGGAAGACATTGCATGCCAAGGAGTGGGTTACTTTGGTGCTGTTAACCAATATAGCTGGTCTACTACCACTTCTAAACATTTGGCGTGATGGATTTGGCGCGAACTATGTATATGTAACATGCTGAGCTTCTACATTTTCCTGTGAAGTAAAGTAAAACTTCACTGATCAGTCTGTGTCCATGGAGTTTCCCTTTTTTCTCACAGTTAACTGATGAATAACTCCCAGTTTGCATCTTCTGTCCATGTGATTTTTGGTTTTGACTTCACTCTACTTTCTTACCTATTTTTTTTGTTTGTTTGCTTTTTTATTTCAAAATTGAATTTTTTCTGGTACTCAGGTCATTCGGAAGCTGGAGAAGGGGGTCTGTAACACCAATTCGAAAATGAAAACATTGTGATCCTCAAAGGAAGGATTTCTCCTGTCTTTGGGAGCTGTAAGCTGCAGGAGCTCACTCACATGCTCCTTTCCCCATACAAACCAAAGATGAGCTTCCTGTGTACAGGGAAATCTCCTTGACTTTCTCAGATTTCACAAGACTGGAGTCAGTTCAGTGTCCACAGAGGGCAGCAAGGTGAAGGGTACCTTCCTCTTCCCACATAAATGCTCTTTTGTGGGACCTGAGAAAAGGCACAAAAGTGACCTTTAAATCCCATACATATTCACCAGACCAGCTTCTTACTGAGTAACTTCAGTGCTACCCAGCATTAGCATCCAGCAGGTTCAGTGGCAGCTCAGAGATACATCATCCCCAGGCAGAACTTCCATTGATCCTCCACCCTTAGATCCAAAACCAGTGGACTATATTCTCAGATAGTTAAGCCAATATAGCTCAGTTATTTTATAACAATTTAAACATACTGTGATCCTGGCCCGTTTTTTAAGATATATGCCCTAATCACTTGTGTAAGCAGTGTCATAATTTGGTCCTAGGAACAAATAATATCTCTTGAAAATAGATTCCTGGAAGATGAGGTAGAAATATTTGATGCTGGTAAACCTTACAAAAGGATTTAAGTTAGCTAAGCTGATTGGAAGGAAAACCAGTTAAAATCCTGATAGTAACATCAATGCATAAAACAGAGCACTCCTAAAATAAAATTAATATAGGTCAGAAGTTTTCAAATTAATACTTTCACTCTGTCTGCTGGAATAGATTTTGTGGAATCACTCATCATTTTAATGTCCTTAGTTCATCCCATTTAAGAAGCAAATATTACATAAATTATTATCAAAGTTTTCTTGTACTACTTATCTTATTTTTTAACAACTTAAGAACTATTACAAAACATATACACCACACATATTAAAATGTGCAGAGACCACAGAACATTTATATTAATAATAACAAGATAATCCACCTGCCTCTTTCACTGCACAACAGCTGCACAGATTTAAAAGGGTTCAATTAAACTTTATTCTGTGCATAGATAATTGATCCAATGTGGAGAATGATGTCACTGGTAGGTTAAAAAATATATTTTACCTTTTAAATAAAATTACTCCATTAGAAAAACTGGAAATATAAACCTGACACATAAATCATTCTGGAAACTTTGTTTTATAGAGCAACAAAAAGAAGGAAAATGAAATAAAAGTGCAGCAGATGCAACATGCAGATGCCCATTATTTCATTTCCTCTCCAAAAGGGGCAATAGAAATCTAAATGAGACATTGCTGTTAGTCTCCTTCCATGTGGGAAGTTCAGTTAGTCTTTGGTACTTCACTGTATTTGTTTTTATCTTTTCTGACATTTTCGATTTTCTTAAAGGTTTTGTCTCCCTACCCTCTGCAGCAGTGAAACATCACAATTTTCCTGTTTTAATTACTAATTTTAGATGGCACCAAACTTGCGTAAGATGCTTTTCCAATAAATAGGGAGGAATCAGTCTGTAAAGATCTGTCCTGCCCACCATTTGCCTGGGCACTCTAACGGTTGCTCTGGGATCTGCAGGTGGACCAGAAGGACATGCTCAGGCCCTTGATCCAGGCTACTGAAGATAAAAGCACAGCTTCTTGCCAAGTTTTTATCTCTACATATTTATGGTAGTAGACTATAAATTGCACTACTTAAGTTCTTGATACAACATAGTGTGATTTCTGACACTGCAAATGGCAGTCACTAATCTATTTCATGCACCTCATGTCAAGATGATACAAACATTGAGAGCAAGAAGGACAAAAGTTAATAATCATCTTTTCACTGAGGTAGTAATGTAGTTCCCATTCTTACAACATTTCAGTAACTGTTCAGTGTTGGCATTGAAATAACAAATTAAATCTAAGATTGTCAAATTGATTTGCTTCAGAAGGGGCTTCTATAGAGACAAACTGAGGAAAAGGCCATTTAACCTGCACACATCATCAGTAATGGATTTCTCTGTTGCAAAGGGAACTGTAAACAAATTTCTTTTCACTCAGTACCACCCAACATATAATATTCTCACCAATGTGATGAAGCTATGTTTTTCCTGTTTGGTTCAGGACCCTGTATCCTTCTGACTGTGTGAGGGCTGACCTGGAGATGCAGATATTGAATGCACTTACAACACCTGAGGAACTTTCCAGCAAAGCCAGGCATCCACAGTCCCCTCTCTTGCCACAGGTAGGATATTCTGCAGTGCTACTAGTGCATCCTGAGTGATGGGGACTTTGGACCTGGCTCCTTGTGTCACTTGTCCAATACACAGGGTGGTTTGAAGAGATGGACCCAACTTCAAGGGCATAGTGATTTCAAACTGGGTCCCTCTTTTTGAAACACCTGGTATCTCAGACAATTAAGGTTGGAAACAAATTTTATCAAACTGGACTAACCACTGGATCATGATACTCTTTAACTGTTAATGGTATGTTATGATACCATAGTTATGTATCTGCTGTTCCTGTAAAACTTACTATTGGTCTGACCCTAAACAAGAAAAACAGTTCTTAGAAAAGTACTACTAAAACAGGCTATTTCCCTTATCTGTGTACAGCTGTGTGCATGTCAGATCAGTTTCTGGCAAGTGAAATAGGGTAAACAGTAATGTCAACTGTATGCCTACATCATGTGCAGATATGAAGATACATATAGAGTAAATCACATTCTATAGATTTAAGCAAACCTCACTGAGATTCCTTGTCTTATCTATGATTGTGGATTGTAGCTTCACAAAACTCAGTGTGATTCAAGTTACTATAGATATATTTCAGACAGACAGATATACACACATATTAATATACATACACATAATACAGTCCATTATTCTTGACTGTGAGGGCTTATGACTATTGACACTGTCAATTTTTATCTCATTACTCATCACTGCTTACTCTGAGTGTTAATAGTATATTTCCATGGAGTTTGTGTGTGCTGCAATGTACATTCTGACATAGCTAGTGTCAGTCACTAATCTACCTCATTCAGTTCATGTCAAGATGATACATCACAATGCTCAACAACTGTCATCCCTGCTTTAAATAGATCTACATTTTTCTCAACTTCACAATTAAATATACATATACATATATATGTTTCTTCACTTCCACATCAAGTTCTGCTTTTACAAGATGACCACAAAACTCATCTTAAATATTTTCCAGAACAATTATAGTACTAAATGTGGGGTTTTTATATTGGTTTGGTTTCTTACAAACTGTTTTAGAAAGCTAAAAGCAAACAATGAAAAAATCCAGACATGTTTATATTAATTTATATGTCCAGATTTTTTTTCCCCAAACGTAAAAGTCATATTTTCTCTCACTGAATTGTGATGCCTGAATTATAACTGGGACTGGTTTATAACATTTCCAAATCGATGCTTAAAAAAGATCAGTCTATAAGTGCTTACAAATATCACAAGTTAACTAGAGTGTTTTAACTAACCAATGTCACTATGGTTTTGAGTATAATTTTAAAGGGAAACCTAAGCTTGTTGTCAGTCAATCTTATCTCTTTGCTGGACTTACTCCTTGGTGTCACTATTTCTGTGCTTAAGTTCATGTTATTCCCTACAGAAAGGCCGAACTATGTTTATACTTTCTTCTGCTTCACTATTATTACTATATTTATGTCTTAGAACTCCTGAACTCTTCTACCTTTACCTAGGTTTATTGTTGCATTTGACTTTTCTGTGCTTTAATACGCTTCTTTCTCTTGCCCTGATCTGGCCAGCAGTGTTGTTTGGGCATTTGGGTGCACGTTGTTGTTTTAGCCGATATAAATACAAGGCTCTGCTGCTGTGCCTGGGCTTCTGCAGTGAGACTTTGGAGGCTGAGAACTCCTCTGAAAGCCAGTGCCAGGGACTGGGTTCATGGCAGGGACCCCAAGGACAGTACTTGTGCTTCACTCCCTGCTCATCAGCTCAGCTCTGGAACTGGTTCATGTTTGTATCAACAGGGAACAAGGTCTGGTATAGGGTCTGCTGAGCTCTTCTTTGCACTGACAGGTGCTGAGGATCATTGGAAAGGGAAAAACTATCGAGGAGGTTAGCAAGAATAGATAAGGTACTGAACCGATAAAAGTGGTATAACATGGATGCTATACACATATAAATTTCTGGTGAACCTCAGTTCCTAGCCAAACTATCTGCATAAAAATATTATCCAAAAATGTATACTAAGTTTTCTTATCCTTTGCAATTCTAAAAGGTAAGTTGCTGTAATACTGAAAGCCTGGAAAAATATGTATTTTAACAATTTTTTAAACTCTGCAAATGTAATAAAATATCTTAATTTCTTTTTTTTTTTCTCTCTCTCTCTCTTTTTTTTATTTTCCCCTCCCCTTTTTAATTTTTCCTATTCACATTCAGCTGGGGTTTAGTCATCAGCAGGACTGGAACCTTGAATGTTTTAAAGGAATGAGATTTTGAAATAGAGAAGCTATAAATAATGGACAATTTAGTGCTGCAGCTGCACAATATAACTACTGTGTCTCATTTTTAACAGCAAAAGAAGTTGCATTGATCTGGACACAAACAGACTTAAGCACATGAAAATCTGTGGTGCACATGAAATGGATATGGTTGAATCTATTCCAATTATTTCATTGATTATGTGCATTTTTTCTCCAATGTATGAACTTACACATGTATGAGAACTTCAAAGAAATACAATCAGTGCCTAGCAGGATTTTCAAAATAATCTAACCTTTGAAAATCCCTTTGGGAGCCTATCCACATTTTTAAATACCTAAACATCTTTTAAAACTTGGTCCTCTGTAACCATAAATTTGTCCATGTATAAGAACGTGCAACATCATGTTTGAATCTTCAAATTTGTGTCGCTTTCTGACATTACATGCTTAATAAAAGAAACATAAAGCAAAAAGGGAAGACCAGCTTTGTTTCATGTTGATTTATAGAAGAACTCGTTAAGACATGAATGTTACCTGTGCAAAGTAAGCATGAAAAAGTAACATGTTGATCTTTATTTTTGTTGCATATGAGACAAGACATAATGATAGGAAAGAGCATCATTGATTTAATAAATTGATTTTAGAAGTAAATGTCTATTTACAATGGACTAAGCAATGTCACAAATGGAGTTTTAGGGAGCGCAGTAGTTCTGTTGTAGTTAACATAAGAAATCCAAAATAAGTTTGTTTATATGAATGGAATTTCTTAAATCCATCGGATCATTAAAAAAAGCCTAGTTTTATGCAGTGTAACTGAGAGCAGGATTTAACCCATAAAGCTAAGTTAACTTTATGGATGATCATACATACACACACAAATAATAATCAGGAAATCAAGAAGTCATATTTCCCATAGCAAACTTAACTCATCTAGATTGCAGAGACGTGGATTATATGAATGATTAAAATGTAGCAGTAATAGGAAATACTACCTATGTACATGGAGGTCAAATTTTAACTCCTGTGGGAACAGTAACTTTGAATTTTCTGACGTGCGTATTTAAATTTTCAGACATAATGCTGATTTTCATGTTGAACATAATTTAGTTTTTGGAATCACACATACCATCCCCATAGTACTCAGTTCACCTCTCAGAAAAGTATGCTTTTGAAGTAACAGTGTTTAATATGATAGGTCTGGCATAGCTCTGATTAATTGAGCTGCTGCCTAGGAGTTATACACGCACCACTTGCTACCTAAAAATCCTGTCTGCTTTTAGTTAGGACTAGATCATCACTACTCATTCCTCTCATGAGCAAACAAACCTAATGACAGTGTTATGGATTCAGGAAAGGTTTCAGATGCAAACGTGGTAGATTGCACAGCTAAGACATACATATATCCTTTATTTAGGATGACAAAAAACTTAAACATATCTTTCAGTACTGTCTCATACAAACACAGTACATCACTAGCCTGGACGCCAAGTTATTTAAAGCTATTATTTAGTACCATAATAAGTAGCAATTTAAACACAAGGTAAAATCATTACATTGTCTTGTTTACTACTGATGTAATGTCAAGCTGACGTGTAATGCTCCAAAAAAGGCAGGCTATGATTTGTTATCATTAAACTGTCAGTTCTGTCATGTGTTAGGCATAGATTCATACTATACTTCTTTCAGCATATCACTTTATTTTCTATCAGTCAAAAACTGAAGTGTTTTAATTGTGTCTCTGCTATTTTTCTATTAACTGTTTCGTGCATTTTTTCTCTGGCCTTTTAATTGCAGTTTAATAGTGGTCATTAACACATTAAGGGGTGTTAGAAGAACATTTGAAGTCCTCTTGACTTCTACCAAAGTTGACACTTCAATGCTAGAGTAATTTCAGCTATTCATTTATTTAATAGTGACCTATGCAAATGTGGAACCATGTCATTTTACAAATTGACTGTAATAATTAACTAGAAATGCAGAGTAAAATGAAACAGGTTATAATTAGAATAAAACTGCTACAGTATTACGTCAGCTAGAATAAAATAATCTCAAATGATTAAATTGGTTTCAATTATTAAGAATCAGTTTAATGTACCCACTGTTCTGATTTTTTACATTTCTCTTTTTTGTGTGCATTAGATGTCACCTCATACAATTTATGCATTTTATTCATCTTGGTAAAACAGGCATTACAAAAGTTTAATTAAGTAGTAAAAGACTTCATATTATTCTGGTGAATTCTAAATTAGTTGAAGAAAGAAATGATAGTGCATAGTACATACCATTCATACACATTTCAATTAGGTGCATCTATTGTTAGCTAATATTTCTCTACTCCGGTGTATAGATAGAGGAATATGTAGGTATGTACACAGAAATAATGGTGCTGGCTCCCACAGTGTCTTTTTAACTCACATGAGAAATATAATTTTCAGCTAGATTGTTTAGATCTTTATCTTCAGGGCACTCATGTCACAGTTAGTGATAAATATGGAATTGTAAATTTATATTTTCCTTAAAATTTTTACCTTGTTTATTCAGTTGTTCATTTGGCAGATCGTGTATATGTAGACAAATACACAGATGTATATATATATGCGAGCTTGTAGATGCACACAAATCTATGTGAGATAGGCTTATTTGATAATGGGCATCATATACAAAGTCATACATTGAAGATAAAACCAGAAAATTATTTTAATCCCACTTTTTGGCATAGTGGTACACTGGCAAGTCTTTTCTCTTTGGCTGTACTTGCTGCCTGCTTGCCATTTGTAAAGTCAGCTCTGAGCACACTGCAAATTAATGTTGTATAAATGGGCAGTGAGGTGGCCAACTTCTGCTTTAAAGCTATTATATTTAACATGGTTAGGGTTTCTCCTTTCTACTTATACAGTTTAAAATTATTGTTTATTAAAATTAGACATTTATTTAATTTGAACAAATCTTACTGTATTTCTTTCTGGACTGGTCAAGTATACTACCTTCAAGAATTATGCTTTCAGTATTTAACATTTTAGTTCAATTTATAGAAACTTGTTTGTTTCCAGATGATGTTTCTAGAAAGGAAAATAAACTCAACAAATATTAAAAAAAAAAAAAAGAGTTAATGGTGTATCAACAGCCAACAGATGTTAGCTCCCATACTTTTTGTACCTTCTCCTGCCCACGTAAGCAGACCCCGTGGGAACCAGAAAATTTATTGAAGAGTAGTTCATGCAAAAGGTAGGAGAAAAACTGTTTCCAGTGATGGAAATGTGTGGAAATAATGGAAATATGGCCATGGTATTGCAGTGTCTTAACCAAAAAGAAACAATTAGTTTGTCAGTGTTTGAGCTCCATGTTTATCCCCACATAAAATCATCAGTAAAGTTCTAGTAGTGCATAAAGTGCATGCATTTGCCAGTGTAAACAATCCAGCAGTGTGAATAAATTGTTAGAATTTTGGTGTGACAGAAACATAGCCTGTACTCCTTGTAAAAATCCAGTCCTGCCTCAATGTTATCTTCATCTGCTGTGATTTCTGTGTGGATCTTTCAGAAAATCCCGTGCTATGGTGAGGCTATAACCTCTGATGCTAAGATTTGTAACTGTATATCAGATCGTAGGATCATTGGCTAAAGTTACTATTTTAAGATATATTTCTCTTTGCTCCTCTGATGTATTGAATTCCAGCAGGGGTAGTTATATCAGTAACTGAGTGCTTGAGTGCTGTATTCATTATGGTTTTGACAGGACTTTTACAGTCTCCCTTAAGCGGTGGTAAACAGTGTTACGTGAAACATGTCAGTGATTTCTGAAGCACTTTCTCTGCAAGCATCTCTATCAGTAGAAATGCAGTGACGGATTTCTTTGGAAAACATTTTAGTGTGCAAAAAAATTGGTGATCATGAGATCCTATGATCAGCAAAACAGTTTTGTGAAGAAAGAAATGTTACTGGCAACCTTGATGTTGGTTTCAGCGTAACAAATTTGAAGGAACAAAACACTGTTAGCAATGTACTTCTCCCACAAATTTGGTTGTGAGGTCAGTTGTGCTCCACAGCATCTCAAGATCACTATAAATCCTGAAGCTCCACGCAGCTGGCCTCTCTCACAGCTTGCCAGGAAGGAGTTCTGGGAACCTGAGAACATTTTAGCACAGGCAACCAAAAGAGCTTTTGAAAGTCTCAGAGACTTTAGCCTCTGCACTTTTCGTGAGGCTATGCGTCAACACAAGGGAGTGAGTTTTCCAGCTTGTGAAGGAGCTTTCTGACATATCTGTCACATCCTTACCTTTCTTAGGGGTCCTATGAACTTGCTAAGATCAATTCTACACATTACAAATGGAATTAGCCTTCTTTTTATTGTAATTAATGTTGTGCAGTTGTAATAATGTAATTATTATCAATTATATTTTCCAAATGTAATTACATTTCTTTGCATGGAACAATCAGTAGATTACAATTAACTGTATTTCTTCCAAAAAAGAATTAATATGGCAGATTATGACAACTCAGTACAAATAATCCATTCCTCTATGTTCTATAGCTGTTAAATATGGATAATTAACACAAATAGCTATATTATTTGACACCAATTCCTTTGCAGATCTTTGTGATGCATTTTCTGGAAATTTGCTTTTTGAGCACTTCCTACCACATTTCAGCAAACATCAGGCAACCTAAAGATCGCACATATAGGAATTTGAAAAATGTGAAAACTATGCAATAATGTATAGTACATAGACCTTTGCAAGAAAACAGTCTAATGAGAATTTGGCACTCTTTGCCTAAAGGTATGGGGAAGACTTGACTATCATGTGACTCACGTTCAGCAGGGATGTCCAGTGACTATAGTAGGAAGGTGACAGGCAGAGTGACTGGATGACATTGCTGTCAAGCCTTTGACAAATAATAAGATTCCTTCCAGCCTCCAGTCTAAAAAATGCCTGCAACCCATGCAACCCTCAACCAAAAAGGAACATGAAGCAGGCCTGTGTTGGTCGGTCAGGGAGGATTCATCTCATTCAACTTCAGTCAACTAAAAATATGCAATATGGTCTAAACTTGTCTAAGATCCCTTTATAGAATCATAGATTAATTTATATTGGATGGGACCTCTGGAGGTCCTCTTCTGCTGCTCAGCATCAGTGGAAAATGAAAGGCGCTATCTGTAACACCTAGCTTAGCTTTTAGGCAGATTTAATGATAGGATTTAGTTTAGGCTATCTAGCCTCCTCTAAATTACTTAGTTTTAGTTCAACTTTACTATTTCTGACATCAAGCCATCACATGGTTTAAAAACAGCCTACCTATCTTATTAGCTACCCTGAAATGTACCTGGTTCCAGATGTGTCACTTCCATGGCAGAAGGAAGAGGAAGTAAAATTAATCACACATGTTGGCTCAGTAGATGCATCTTGCACCATCTATAAGATCTTGGACAAACAAAACCTGCACATGTTGAGTGTAAATAAACCAAAATAATGCTCTCTGGGACCAGTTCCTTCCTTTGCTTTCTCTAATTCATTTAAGGGAGAGAAAGCAAGATAAAAATGTAGGATATGAAATCCTCCAACCAGGAGAAGTAACAGAACAAGGATCCTGTTAAACAATACAGCTGCTGCAGCACACTCTGAAGAGTGCTGGCAATCTTCAGCTTACTCCAGGTGGGCCCACAACTTCCAACTTTCCCCCCAACAGAAGCTGACACCAGTTGTGTCCCACAAAGATTTCCCATTCTTCCCTCTAGAAAAATGCCTTCTCTGGGAAGTAACCACCTTATTAAACAAAACTGAACTCTCTCTTCACAAAAGTCCTTATTTTATTTAGCTACATCAGCAAGAAGGATGTGGAGGAAGAAACACTCACTTATTAAACAGGAAGTGGTAAAGAGAACAAACTAGAAACCTTCTTTATCCCGTGATGACTCAAACATCTCTTCCTATACTAGTTGCAACATCTGACTGTCAGAAATTAATCAATCCTTCCTTGCTCTGTCAATTTTATTCAGAATCTCTAGGGAGATCTTCCAACCTTACCTATCCAGCAGCCATCATTTTGAATTCTTTGAGCAAGATAACTTCATTGATCCATCATACCTACATGTCTTTTCGTATTTTTTCATACCCTTTCATGGCTAATAATAAAGCTAAAAAATCCCTAAACCTGTTTTCCTTTTTCAAAAAGCTTATTACATCCATCTTTAACAGTCGTAATGTCTTCCTTATAATGGATGTCTAGGAGTCACCAAGTTCAACAGTACTACTTGCTAGACTAAGTGATGGACTTTTGGAGTTGTGGAGAGTTCCCAGCCAGGCTATAAGCTGAGGTGTCTACAGACTGAAGGAAAGTACATGGGGCATGAGACAGCACCATTTGCCCTTTTCTCCATTTTGCTTGAACTTATAGTGAGTTAATATTTGTGCATCTGCAAATTATAATTTCCTATTGAATGAAAACATTCTTATAAACATGACTTGGACTGAAGTGGGTGACCTTGTCCAAGCAGTGGTGGAATGCCTAGATTTATGAGTTGTGGCACAGCAGAAGCCCACAGCATTTATAAGGATGGACGAATTTGGCAAATGTTACTATTGTTGGGTTTTTTTCATAAGAACTTGTCTGTTACATAAAGCAATTTGTCTTCAGAAACAGCAATAACGTCAATGATGGGTGGCATCATAGATTGTTCCTCTAGCATAAGTTTGGTTGATGAAGTGAAAAAAGTTGTTTGTAGCTGCAGTGATTGTGGCTACTAGCTTTTTCCTTTTGTAATTCCCATTTCTCAGCTTCATACGAGATTGACACTAAGCTTCATCACTGACAGCTTGCCTATTTCAGTGAAATTCACACAAAGAAAACGTGTGAAAAACTGAAATGAGAAGATTCTGTTTGTAGATTGTTTTAATGCAGAAAAATAAAATATGTGCTGAATGTGACTAGGTAGAACTTTAGAAACAATAATCCTATTACATCTTTCCTTTTTGCTAAAGGCATATTTGACTTTGCTGTCAATAGTTCTTGCAACAGTGAAATACAAATAAAATGTGTATCCGAATTGTGAAATTTTGACTAGTGGCTCAAAATATAGATGCATATTTGGATATTAATGTATCTTTCTGGCAATGCACATACAGCAGAACTGATTATCACACTGATGATGAATGATACAAATGATTCAGAATTGAAACTTGTTACCAAATTTTACAGCTTTTTTTATCAGAGGTTAAATCCCAGATATGGATGTGAACATCCACAGACTCAGTCTGATATCCAGTATGACTCCAGATGTGCCAATCTCTCTTTATGATCTTCTGTATTTCTATCTTCCAGTCTCCTTGATTCTTTTTCTTGATTTGCACATGGTATTAGTCTGCCATTTAACTTTAATTTTTTAAGCTAACTAGAAAGAAGGGGCTGAACAAATATTGGAAACATTTTCTTTGAGTATCCATTTGAATTAAACAGCCAGGTAACATTTGACCATGTTTGTGACCCTTTCATGTTTGCTTTTCATGAATTTTCAAGTGTTTGATCTCTGTTAGGGAATGGATTAGCAAAAAGCAAATTTGTAATTCAAATGATGGAAACTCCACTAGCACCAATTTAAAATTGTATATTCAGATATTATATTTGAAATTTGAAATTCACATTGATTTGATTAATGAAGTGAGTTGCAGCCTGCTCATGTGCTTCCAAGCAGCCAGGCATCAGGTTAGGAAAGCTAAAGCCCTGATAGAATTAAATCGGTCTAGAAACATCAAGGGCAACAAGAAAAGCCTCTACAGGTACATCAGTGATAAAAGGAAGTCTAGGGAAAATGTGGGCCCTTTCTGGAGGAAGTAGGAGACCTGTTTACTCAAGATATGGAGAAGGCGGAGGCCCTCAATGACTTTTTTGCCTCAGTCTTCACTGGCAAGTGCTCCAGCCACACCATCCACGTCACAGAAGGCAAAGGCAGGGACTGGGATAATGAAGAACTGCCCACTGTAGGAGATCAGGTTCAAGACCATCTAAGGAACCTGAAGGTGCACAAGACCACGGGACCTCATGAGGTGCACCTGTGGGTCCTGAGGAAACTGGCAGATGAAGCTACTAAAGCACTACACAACATATTTGAGAAATCATGGCAGTCCAGTGAAGTTCTCACTGACTGGAAAAGGGGAAACATAACCCCCACTTTTAAAAGGGGAAAAAAAGAAGACCCAGGGCACTATAGGCCAGTCAGTCTCACCTCTGTGTTAGGCAAGATCATGAAGCAAATTGGCTGGAAGCTACACTAAGGCAGATGGAAAATAAAATGATTGGTGACAGCCAACATGTCTTTGCAAAGGGAAAATCGTGCCAGACAAATCTGATGGTCTTCTGTGATGGGATTACAGGGTTGGTGGATAAGGGAAAAGCAAATTACATCATTTACCTGGACTCGTGCAAAGCACTTGACACCATCCTGCACAACATCCTTGTCTCTACACCAGAGAGACAGAAATTAGATGTTTGGACAACTTGGTGGATAAGAAATTGGCTGGACAGTCACACTCAAAGAGTTGTCATCAACAGCTCAATGTCCAAGTGGAAACCAGTGACAAGTGGCATTCCTCAGGGCTTGGTATTGCGACTGATACTTCTTCACATCTTTGTCAGCAATACGGACAATAGGACTGAGTGCACCCTCAGCAAATTTCCTAATGACGCCAAGCTGTGTGGTGCAGGTGACAAGCTAGAAAGACAGGATGCCATGTAGAGGGACCTTGAAAGACTCGAGAGGTGGGCCTGTGTGAACCTCATGAAGTTCAACAAGGCCAAGTGCAAGGTCCTGCACATGGATCAGAGGAATCCCAAACACAAATACAGACTAGGTTGAGAATGGATTAAGAGCAGGCCTGAGGAGAAGGACTTGCAGCTGTTGGTTAATAAGAAGCTCAGCGTGAGCTGACAATGTGCACTTGCAACCCAGAAAGCTAACCATATCCTGGGCTGCATTAAATAAACATGACTAAGAGGTCATGGGAGGTGATTCTCCCACTTTACTCCACCCTCATGAGATGGTACTTGGAGTTCTGCATTCAGCTCTGAAGCCCCAACATAAGAAGGACATGGACTTGTTGGAGTGAATCCAGAGAAAAGTAATGAAAAAATCTAATCTTGTTTTTTTTTAATCCTGTTTGGGTCCTAGTGAGATATAATGCAGCCTCCAATTTATTCTAACTCTTATCAATTGTGAAAACCATCACCAACACTGCTACTATGCTGTGGTGGTAAGCATATCAGACTGAAGGGGCTGGCATCTGAGAAAAGCAACTCATGTCAGTGAAGAAAGAGATGTCTGACTCAATTATTTGTAATTTTGGGGTGGAGTGTATCAGCAATATATGTATTGATGCTAGTAATTCTTACCTAAATAACAAATGTACAGTTTCTCAAATTGATCAAGAACATAAAAAAGCAACATTTTAGGACTAAATTATTTATTGCAAATTATTCACTAAGTTCTGATAGCACAGACAGATAGATGAAACCAGCTGTTCCTTTCATCTTCATTGTCTTGCAAGGATGACTGCCAACTGTGTGTTGTCACTTAACAGAACACAAAGAATGCATCAAAAACATGTTCTCGATGAAATACAAACACTGTAGTCATACTTACTGTGTTCTCTGTACATGACTGTTCAACCAGTAAAGCATGCAATACAGATGAACCTCAAAACATTTCTGAAGCTGAGATCATCTCTAATAACATGATTTTATTTATTTATTTAAAGATTGGGTTTTAATACATCTTCTCTTGCCACCCGTTCTGCCTTTGGGGCAATCAGTTAGCTAATAACCATGGGGAAAATGATCTTTCTTACTATGCACAATAACTTCACTTTAAAACTTCAAAGATGTTTAAAATATATTAAGAGAAGTTCTAATTTATTCTTTTTTCTTTCAACACTGGCAAATCCCTTCGATCTCCACATTCTTTTATAAAATTCACTGTCTATCCCCTCTTTCTCTCTTGTTTCTCTCTTTTACCCTCCCCATGAGTGTGTTTGCTAAAGGACCAATGTAGTCAGGAGTAAATTATCTAGGGACAGTGAAGGATGTCAAAAGGAACTTGCCTTCATAAAAGGGCTGCTTTCCGTCCCATATACACTCTCTATTTTTCATACTAGTTGCTTTTCCTCAGTCAGAATTTGTCCCATTTTTTCTTGTTAAAAGAAACCAGTGATGTCCCTGCAGCATTCACTGACATAATGCTGAGATCAACACATCTAGGCTGCTGTGGAAAGAGAGAATGAAGGGAAGTGGAACATTGTCACAGTTTAACCCCAGTTGGCAGCTAAGCACCATGCAGCCACTTGTTCACTCTCTGCAGTGAGATGGGGGAGAGAATAAAAAAGTAATAGTGAGAAAACTTGGGGGTTGAGATAAAGACTTTAACAGGTAAAGCAAAAGCCATATATTTAAACAATGCAAAACAAAATAAGGAATTCATTCACTGTTTCCCATGGGCAGGCAGGTGTTCAGCCATCTCCAGGACAGCAGGGCTACATCATGAGTAGCAGTTACTTGGGAAGACAAAACACAGGAAGTGTAAACATCCTTCTCTTCCTTCTTCCCCCAGTTTTATATACTTAGCATGATGTGATATGCTATCAGATATCCATTTAGTCAGCTGGGATCAACTGTTCTGGCTGTGTCTCCTCCCAATCTTTTGTGAGCTCCCCGCCTTCTGACTGGCAGGCTGGTATGAGAAGCTGAAAAGTCCTTAACTGCTTAGCAACAACTAAAACATCAGTGTGTTATCAACATTATTCTCATACTAAATCCAAACCACAACACTATACCAGCTACAATGAAGAAAATTAACTCCACCCTAGACAAAACCAGGACTGACATGCAGGATAGTTTGTCCTGGCCCCTCATTTCAATGGGCAGGAGGATACTCCGGTCAATTACACTATGAGATATCTTAAACCTATCAGAGAATCTCTCCTGGCCCCAGAAGAACTACTGTAATAATGCAAGGACAATTATTTTATGAATAAGAAAACAAAGGTAAAGATATTGTGAGAAGGTGAGTGCCATATGTAAATTTTTCAGAACTACCAGGAGCAGAGAACGTAACCTGACCTGTGAACACAGTTCTGCTCCACCAGTGAGCAGGGACCTCATGCTTTGGCCTATGCCATTCTTTCCAACTGAGTTTCAATCCAGTAATATAAGCAAAGGGTGGATTAAGAACTTTTAAAAATTGTTTAGAGCCATTTTAAAAAGTAGACATGAATAGAAGGCTTTTCATTTCTTCTGTAGAGTTCCATAAACTAACTGTGTTCGTTTATTACTGTGAAATCATTCCTTGAATTCAGGCAATTACAAAGATTGTTGGCTCAAACAGATTGAGTTGATCCAGGATTTTCCTGTTAAAAGCTTAGATAAGCTTGAATCAGCAAATACTGTCCATCACCTTAACACATGGGCACAAAAGGAGAAGTTTTAACAAGCACTGGCTGACATGGGAAAAGCTAAATGTAATAGATTATCCAGCTGAAAAAACAGACTGGAAATTTACTTTAGAAAACTCACCTTACAGAGTTTCGCCTAATAAACCACATACAAATGCAGCACTAAATTTCACTTGATTTCAAAGAATCATCACAGAGACCTATTTTACTCCTGTTTCTGAAGAACATTTGGTCCTTCCCTAAAAGGGTATATACACTAGTTACAAACATTTTTTCTTCTGTTTTCCTGGGCTTGCCTTTTTATTCTGAAAGGCTCGAGAAGCAGACTAGGTGAACTATTTGGGACAAAATCTGAGTAAACTTGAAAGTGAATCAAACCCCAGAAGATTTCTCCTTGAACTGTGAAAGGATGCTGTTAACTTTTTTTTGCTAACTTCTTGTTTTTGCACACCTCCAAAATTGCAGATTGTGGCACTGAAAATGGGAGCATGGAAAACAATGGAAAAGTTTGTTCCTAGAGAATTTCCAGACGAGCTTTGCAGGCACAGAGAGATGGACACCTTGAATATGTATCAGACTGTGAGCAGGTTATCTGACCTAAACCAGCCCTTTTCTTATTTGTCTATCAGAAGCTCAGCATCAAAGTAATATCTAGTTTCTCATACAATGGCAACTTGCAGAATTCTTCTGAACACATAGGATTGTCATGCTGAGAGATTATTCCTAGGAAGATGACATATTATATCACTTCACCATTCAATCTATATTTCTGCTCTGCCTCTGACAGCGACACTGGTCTCTCTCTCTCTCTCTCTAAAACGTACACATATATTGAAAAAATAATGTACTTTTAGAATCAGGCATATTGTTAGAAATGAATTATTGCCAGTAATACCTACCTTCCATATACTAGTAATATACACAGACAAATATTATAAATACCATACTCTTGCAGTATGCTGCATGAACTTAGAAATTTGGAATATATATAGGTTGCATAGAAGATATCTATTGTGCAGCAGTGATACACCTAATAGTGTGCTTGATTCATCTTAAATACCTCAATTCAACTGTGTTCTAAGGGGTTTTTCTGCTACATCCCATTTTTTTAAAACGTTCCCCCAACTTTAAAACAAAATCCTATATATATTTTCTGTATTCAGTACTCCCAAATTAATCTGCCAGTTTACTTAATTTTAAATTAAGAAAACAGTATATTTCAATAAAAACAAACCTTCCCTTCTTTGGATTATTTACCATTTAACAAGCAACTAAGTATGTTCAATGGGAAACACTTCCCTTCATGATGTGTTAACTATTGAACATCTCAGATA
>NC_137541.1:27627022-27662022 GCF_963082525.1 Nesoenas mayeri
TAAAAGGAGAGTTTGGCATTTTCATCCATTTTTATATAATAAATTATTCAGTGAAACAGGAGATCAGAGTGGGATTCTACAACCAAGAGAAGATAAAAAAAGAGTTATTCCATAATTGAAGAAGTTTTTGTCCCTGTAATGGATAATTATGGAATAACCCTCTTTTATAAGTTTTTAAAAGACATGAGAATGCTCTCAACTAAGTAGCTCTCAACTCTTACATCTTCTGTAAGAGACTGTGATTTGTCATAGGGGAAAAAAAATCTGTGTTTGATCTTCTTTTATTCATATTTTTATACTGCATTCAAGATATTTAAATGCTGAGGGACATCTCCACATGGGTGCAGATATCCACCCATTTGGATTTCAGTGGAGGACAAGGATATATATGGCCTTACAGGTATGAAACCGCCCGCATTCAGCAGCACTGAAATATTGTCCTATTCAGAGGTTTAAGTATGGACTTGTCTGCTTAAAATTAAAAAGTCACTGTGGAAATGCCAGTTACTATGAAATACCAGTGCTTTGAAAGCACTTATCCTCTGAAAACACATTCTTAATGTTCATATTTGTTCATATTTTGTGGGATTATGTTTGCAGTGAAGTCTGGAGACTAAAAATAAAATTTTTAAGAAATATTTACTTTTTGAAAATATATTCAAGCATCCCTGAGTATCAAACATTAGAATTTCTTAGTGCAATGTATATTTCTAACAAAGGATGGGAATGGGGAATGGATACAGTTTATTTGTAAATTAAATAAATATGTTTCCTTCATGCCCTTGAGAGCTAGCTGATTTATCAGTTAATAAAATAATCATACACCACAGACTTGTGCTTCCAATTTATTTTAAAAAGAAAGAACATTGCATTTTTGACATATATGAATACAAATGTAACACCAGAGGAAACTTTGTGAGTAGCCCTATATATATATCACCAGCCCTGCATGAATTACCTTACTTGCTTTTCCACTGCTATTTATGAGATGGATTCTGCATAAACACTTATTTTTTCAACAATTCCTAACTGACGTGAATGACCCTATAAACCTCAATGTGACTACTGGCTAGATAGAAGACTACTTGTCTGAATAAAGAATGTGGAGTGTGTATTTAGCACAGGTGAAAATGAAAGTTATATTCAGGAATTTAGTTTTAAATCTGCAACTAGACTCCGCTAATATTTACACCTAAAACTATAAACTAAACTTTAAATTAAATATATTCATTTAAAAAACTGTGGTTGAATTTATTATTTTTCTTGACTGAAAATGCAGATGCAGCTTTAAGCTCTGCAGAATTTGGACAAAAACAGTTTGTGCTAGAGAGATGTGTTCATATGTATCTCTCAGAAGGGGAAGGCTGGTGTCTTTTCACAGATTTCTTTTTCTTTTATTTGAATTCTTTACAAGTTTTGCGGCCAGCAAACCATATCGTAAAAAGCACACAGGAGTGTTGCAAGTAGATGTAAGCGGATGACAGATCCAATGTGCCACATGGCAATTCAGCCCAACAATGGCTGCAACAATGCAATGAGCATGGATCTGAAATCCTTCTGTGAATATGGGGCTCATTCCCACAGCCCTTGTATGAATAACTGACTTCAGCGTGTCTGCTTGCGTCAGTAAGGAGCAGTCCCCCGAGCAGAGTGTGCCATTTCAGACCCTTGTTTTTTGTGTTTGATGGGAAGCTGGGATTTTTAGCATTCCCATCCCCACCCCTCCCACCTCCTGCTCTAATCATCTTCTTTTTTTGGATATATGCCTCTCCCTCTCTGCTCTTTAAATTCCCTCTGCTCCATCCTATATATTAGCCTCAGCCCTACTTTGTTATTTTTGTTGCTTGCTTCGTCCTCCCTCCATCACTACTCCAGACACTTCTCTCCCCTTTGCTAGTCTGCTCAGTTCCTTGGGGACCCTTCACACTCCCCCACAATTGAGTAGCTTTTCATTTCCGATGGTATTTTAAAAACTCTAGGCTATATCCTCTTCTCCTGAGAGAAAATTAAAAAAAAAAAAAAAAAAGCGAGGGGGGGGGGGAAGTGCACGCACAAAAAAAAACACCAAAAAACCCCTTTTCCAGAAACTCCAGTATTTTACACTCAGAGACTCCCAGACAAATTCTCTTTTCAAAGGGACAGAGGAACTTGAGACCTACAAGGATGACAGGGCACACTGGCCACTGAAGTTCATGGGGCCACAAGCAATTGCCAGAGGTCCTTGGGCTCTGCTGATCAAGCCTTTCTATGAAGCAGGAAAATCTTCTCTCCTCTGCCAGCAGCGCAGCCCTCTGAAAATCAATGTGGGTGCTGGGGCAGCGTTCGCTCTCTGATGGCCAAGCCGGGCAGAGCTCAATGGGAGTCTCTCTGTTGACTTCAGTAGATTTTGGGAGGATCAGGCCTCACGTGTGCAGGTGAGAGGCAGAAGCTTTCACTTTCTCATGTAAATCTGTGGAATAAGATTTCAGAGAATCATGATACATAACACTGCTATTTCTCAGAATGCATTCTGACGTTTCTGCTAAAGCATGCAATTTTTCAATGTAAATTGGCCCATTCTCCTTTAGAAGAAAATAAGCTTGTGGCAAGTGTCCCTTCTGAAAGTTGAGGGCTTCTCCTCCCATCCTACTCCATATTTATTCAAAGTTTCAAGCCAGACTTTCTGCTGAAAGACTTCAACTGAAACCACTTAAGCTGTCAGTTGCACTGGTCTAAACTTGGAGTTAACCCCGCACCAGTGTTCACAGAGTTTAACCAAGGACAGGTGTTTTCCTCATTGATTCATGTGCTGAGCAGATCTTGGGGACCACCAGACACATATTGGGTAAATACTGGCATCAGGGAGAAATGCCTAAGGCAGAAGAACAATAAATAAACAAAATAGAGAAAGGGTGTAAAGAATTAGAGCAGAGAGGGGATAAAAGAAGGAGTCAGGGATCGAGGAGTGACAATGGGTTTGTTGTTTTAGTACATCCCTGAGGAATGGGGTGCAGAGGGGAGAACAGGTGGGACAGAATGCTCTCACATTACTGCAGAAAACGTTTCAGCAAGATAGCTCAGTTGTGTTTAAATATGGAATTTAATGATTTTTTCTTTTTTTTTTTTTTTTTAATTCCATCTCAGTGTGTGATTTTCTGTAGCATAAGAATATGTTGTCATGTTTAAGTTTTTTTTTATTTTTTTTGCATATACCCCTTTTATGATCACACTAAGACACTTTAGACTAAGCAATTGCACTGATTAATCCACAACTCAGATGTACTGGAAGCATGAGGTGAAATGCACCCGATGTGTGTATTAATCAGCCTTACCATACAGTCTGTCCTGTCTCACCACTTAATTAAATTCAAAACCAAATAGTTTTGGGGAGAAGATTAGGAGGGACCACTTTTTTAAGTGGGTTTTACATGAGCTGTCCACACTGCATGGAAAAAAAATACAAGATATATTTAGAACAATATTTTAATTTGTGATACTTTACTAGATTAGATGGAAAGAATGTAATGTTTAAAAAAGGAAAATGTGATTAAGAAGCTTAAGTGCACAGTATATTACATGAAAATTCTGATCATAAAGAAAGGTAATATCTACTCAAAATTATAATTTCTGTACTTTTGAAATCATCTCAGCAAGAATTATCTACCCATATCAAATTGTAGCACTTGTCAAAATCAACTGTAAAGCATCTCAAGTGCTCTTCTGAATCAACAAAACAGATGTATAGCGATGTGAGGTTGCACTGAAATGGAAATAAAAGTGAACTAGATGCCAGTCATTGCCCTTAATCTCTTGAACCCGGCACTTAACACAGAGGATATCACAGAACTTTGGGACACTGTTTAGAAGGGAAAGAAATCAAGACTTGAATCTTAATAACATATGCAAAAACACTCTATAAAATTATTTTCTTTCAGCTTTAGTAGAATCTGATATGCTCAAAGATCACCTTGCCTTGTTCATAAACATGAGGTGATATTTGAAACAGCATCCTATTTCAGCTTTAGACAGGCAGAAAAACTAAAATGTGTGAAACCTAGAAAAAAGTGTTTCAGTTTTTAAAAGAGCAGTTAAACATGTTTAGTGTTCAAAAAACATCACCCCCTCCTTTCAGCAAAAATGTGAAATGATATTTATCGGATAACATCTGCAGCAGAATGACTATAATCAATATAGCTTTAGTTACCATTACAATATTGCTGATTTTTATTAGGGACTTAACAGATGAAAAATGACTTGTAGCATCAGCCATTAGAAAACAACAGGTCTAACCTCATAGGCTAGAACATGTATTTGAAAGTGAGGTCCTCTGCTAATTTCCTGTAACCCACGTTCCCTGGAAACATGAAGAAAATTACTGCTATTTCCTTGCCTTTGTGATGATGGTGCTTCCAGAAGTGTGATGCACAAAGAGGATGACCATTTCTTTCACCTGTCCTGTGAACCAGTTCTACCCGTGCATCACAGGTAGAGGGATTTTTATAGGCTGGTGTGGTACTGCAGAATCATACCATTTATCAACACTTTACTTGCTTCCCTGTTTCCAATGACATTAAGACTTTGAGAATTTTTAGTAACCAATACAATGCTGAAAATTAATGACACATAATGAAGCCATCATAACAAAAGCCATACATAAAATAGCCTGTTTTCATCAGCAGTGTTACAAGGCAAACCTGGACTGATGAATGTGGAGCCCTTCTCACCCCCAAACTGAAAAGAGGTCCAGATGGACAGAAACCTCTCTCCAGGACAGACCAAGGAGCCCAAGCCCCAGTCTGGATGGCTGAGGACCAGACTTCTGGACTCACAGTAATGTGGTCCTGTGGCTCAGTCCAGGCAAAGATGTCAACCTTACAAAAAGACATTGCTCTCCTTTTGCTGCTGAAGCTCAAAGGCAAACATTCTGCTTTGTCCAGATGAGGACAGGAACCAGCTACAAATATTTTAGCCTAATTGAAATGCATTTTGGCAAAGCTGATTCAGGTGTAAGCCCTTTCTTAATTTCATCCACCGGTGACTCTCAATGATTTGCCACCTTGTCCATAGTGTACAGAAAAGAGCACACTATCAGTTCTGGATCTTAAGACAGAAAGAAGAGTGTTTGAGACCTTTTGAATTCAGCATGTATGACAATTTGCAAAACTGCTGAGCAACACTTCTGCAAGTTATGTGTTGCAGACAGTATTGATTCATGCAAGAGAGGAGATAGAATGACATCTACTTTTAATTCAGTTATGACCACTGTCACTGATTTTTTTTGATACAAGCTGGTCAATCAAAAGGGTAAGTCCCAAACCAGAACAAAGCAACCGAGTATGAGGTCTAAGCTGTAGTTTCCAACTCTGTCAGTGATTCACTTTATAACCTCAGGTAAGTCAGATAACTTCTATATCTAGTGTTTTCTTAACATTGACAAGTATAAGCACACTGAGGAATTTCTTCAGATTTTCCAAATGTGGAAGTGATTTTGCTAGGTGCTAGAGGTCAATAGGCTGTTACAAAAGCAAGAATAGAGAAAAGAGTAAAATTAAGGCTTTGGACAACATAAATATACAGAACACTCTAATAGATACAAAAAAGGGCAGGAGGGAGGACCTGGATAATTATAGATTGGTCAGCCTCACCTCTGTCCTGGGGAAAGTAATGGAACAGCTTATCCTTGATGCCATCTCAAGGCTTATCAAGGATAAGAGGGTTATTAGGGGCAGTCAGCATGGCTTTACCAAGGGTAAGTCATGCTTGACCAACCTCATAGCCTTTTATGAGAATGTAACAAGGTGGATGGATGATGGCAGAGCGGTGGATGTGGTCTACCTTGACTTCAGTAAAACCTTTGACACAGTCTCCCACAGCATCCTCACAGCTAAGTTGAGGAGGTGTGGTCTAGACAATAGAGTAGTGAGGTGGGTTGCAAACTGTCTTAAGGAGAGAAGCCAGAGAGTGGTAGTCAATGGTGCGGAGTCTAGTTGGAGGCCAGTACCTAGTAGAGTGCCTCAGGGGTCAGTACTGGGGCCAATATTATTCAATATATTCATTAACGATTTGGACGAGGGAATTGAGTGTACTATCAGCAAGTTTGCTGATGACACTAAGCTGGGAGGAGTGGCTGACACGCCAGAAGGCTGTGCTGCCATCCAGCATGACCTGGACAGGCTGGAGAGTTGGGCAGGGAATAACCTGATGAAATTTAACAAGGGAAAGTGTAGAGTTCTGCATCTGGGCAAGAACAACCCCAGGTTCCAGTATAGGCTGGGAAATTACATATTAGAAAGCAGTGTAGGGGAAAGGGACCTGAGGGTCCTGGTGGACCCTCATGACCATGAGCCAGCACTGTGCCCTTGTGGCCAGGAAGGCCAATGGCATCCTGGGGTGTATTAGAAGGGGGGTGGTTAGTAGATTGAGAGAGGTCCTCCTTCCCCTCTACTCCGCCCTGGTGAGACCCCATCTAAAATATTGTGTCCAGTTCTGGGCCCCTCTGTTCAAGAAGGACAGGGAACTGCTGGAGAAGGTCCAGCGTAGGGCAACAAAGATGATTAAGGGAGTGGAGCACCTCCCTTATGAAGAAAAGCTGAGGGCACTGGGTCTCTTTAGTTTGGAGGAGACTGAGGGGTGACCTTATTAATGTTTATAAATATATAAAGGGTGAGTGCCACGAGGATGGAGCCAGGCTCTTCTCAGTGGCAAACAATGATAGGACAAGGGGTAATGGGATCAAGCTGGAACACAAGAGGTTCCACTTAAATTTGAGAAAAAACTTATTCTCAGTGAGGGTGACAGAGCACTGGAACAGGCTGCCCAGGGAGGTTGTGGAGTCTCCTTCCCTGAAGACATTCAAAACCCGCCTGGACATGTTCCTGTGCGACCTCACCTAGGCGTTCCTGCTCCAGCAGGGGGATTGGACTAGATGATCTTTTGAGGTCCCTTCCAATCCCAAACGTACTGTGATACTGTGATACATGCTCAATTCAACACAAAACCCAGCAGGCAGACATGCATGGTGACAGCTGAAAAGTTATGCTGAAACAGAAGTAGGACAAAATATTTCTTCTCACACCAAGGTTCCAAGTGGAGTCAGTCGTGTCCCCACACATACAGGCATGGGACACCTGAATGGTCCTCTTGTTCTTCCACTTCTGTTCTGTCTTGCATCCTCTCACCAGTAGCATGGCAGCAACACTAGCTAAAACAGAAAGCCTGACTTTCCTTCCTCTATTCCCCTGTTGTTGATTTTAAAACAACAAAAAAGAACCTTCTAGTTTTGTTTGGCACAAAAGTGAATGATTGAAGTTTTTCTGTTGTTTTCCAACATTTTAGGAAACAGTGAGTACATATCAGTGAAATGCTTCCTGACAGTACTCAAAGCCCCGAGAAGCATGTTTTTTACAAGGAGGAGACCCGAGGTGCATCCGAAAGGCAGCTCCAGACACCCCAGTGTGTCCAGTCCACCCAGTGCTGCTGCAGTCTGGTGTGGGTAGAAGACACATCTGGTGCGGACTGCTTTGCAGCCAGGCTGGAAGCACAGCATGGTGGACAGAACATGTTAACCCTGCCCACAAGAAGGGCCACTTCTCTCATCTCGCAGAAGTTCAGAGGAAGTCCCACCATAGTGGAAGAAGCTGCCCCTGGGTGGGATGTTGTGTGTAGTTGTATTGCAGCATCACTAGCTTGCTCTTCTGTGCCAGATCATGTACATGGAGAGATGGAAATGTATCTCCAGCTTTCTCTTCTCTCCCATGGGGGTGGCAGCAGGTCCCAAGTGGCCACCATCTTATGTTCAGGCTGTGGAGGAGGTGTTTAGTTGTACAGTGGACTACTTTAAAGAGACTTCCACAGTGAATATTAATTCCACTAACTCCATAAGCTTTTGAGTCAGTTTTCAGCACATTTTTTATTTGCGTTGACATTCAAAATTCCTTCTCTGCACTGTATATGATGACACTTTGGTAAGTGTATTATTCTTTTCACCTGGCCATGTTTCCTTTCCAAACTAAACACATAACAGAAATAATTTCAGCTTTCTAGATTATTGCCTGACAAAACTGCGGTGGCTGTGAAAGGAAAATCGACATTACAGCTGCTCTCTGTTTTAGATTTCATTTTTTTTTCCTTTAGTTTGGATGCTTTCTGAAATGCTGAGCAAAATTGCATTGTCTGTTGCACCACAGTACATATATTGTTGTTCCCAAAGGTTTACTTATAACATTCACAGCACCATTTATTTTTTTTTCCTTTCCCCCCATTGTCATTTCTGTACAGATTTAATACAACAGAAACATGGCTTCCACTGGGAGCTACAGGTAGAATAGTTCCAAAGTTCTCTATAATTGGTGTCTGCCATGGCTGCTCACAGTAAGTTATGTAAATCACAGCAAGGACCCACAACCCCTAAAGGCATGAATATTTTTTTTCATTCAGTGCAGAGGATAACTACAGAATCTTAGTAATAGTCCCCTCTGCATCAGGGATCTCCTTACCAGGCAAAGTCAAGGTCTAGATACTGGCCATGTCAATTCTGCAATTTAAATCCTACTGTTAAAGATGACTTGGTAGGCATTACAGTAGGTCAAGGCATTATAGGTAATACTAATTTTTAGAATGTGTTTTGCCTTCACAGCTCTTGCAAATCCACCTGCTACTGTTTACATTCACTGTAGTAATTCCAGAAAACCACAGATTTGAATATTTTTTTATTTATTTCTGTAAAAACTCTTTAATTCAAAATGAAATGAGGGGCTATTGGGTTTAATTATAGAAATGGAGGAATAATTCCATTGATTTTCTAGTGATGTATTTCAGTTCAAGTCACGTCTTCCAAGTGATCAAATGTGAGGTTACTATTAAATCTGTTTCCTTTAAAATAGCACTGCAAGTGTGAGAATTTTTAGCCTAAATTCAATATGTCAACTTCTGTCTTCTTATCATATTTTATTTCTCCCACAAATCTTGTGTTCATGGGTCATATACACCAGTTTATGCACTATCTATTCAGTAACTGAATGAATCCTTAAAACATAGTAATTGTCTACTTCTATTATCAGGAAAAAAAGATTTCCTGAAATAAAACACTAGTTCATAGTTCTACCTTGATTAGAAAACATCATGATGTCCTTTGGCAAAACATGTAAAAAAAAAAAAAAAGGATAAATGTTTTTAAAGATAGTTAAATCTGATTGTTCTGCTGCAGTTACCAGCAAGAATTCTGACAAAGAAAAATCTCCTTTGAGCTTGACTTTGCATATAGACCCCACCAGACTGAATCTTAATCTAATCTAATAACTTGTCTTATTTTACCTCCACTCCTTTTCATCTACTTACTCAGGAAAGCTAGGCTCAGAATCTGTATCTGGTTTTCACTGAGCACCTACATTTCTTTTGTTTGTTTGTGGTTTTTTTCTAAGAATATAAAGTAAATGCACACTATTCACACACAATATAGTATTAAATGTACACACAGGCATATATACACACATTCACTTTAAGAAGCACACACAGTTTTCCAAGAAAATCAGGTTTCTTAACAACATGGTGTTAGGCAGGGATATGTACCTTAAGCATGTGTTTTCCAGCACCTGTTTTGCTTTGGGCTGTAACACCTGCACCGTGTCCCTTACTGGGGCACACAGTGTAAGTGGGGATACAAGGACATGGCTGAAACATCAAGCACCCAGTTCTGGGACAGCCATCAGCACACCCAGTTCCCCTCAAGGCTTCAAGGAAGCAGAATTATGACAGAGAAACAGACTCCCAGGAGGATTCCAGTGAGGAAATAAAAGTGACTTAAAGCCTCTGCCCCTGAATGGATCAGGGCCTCGCATGGTGTAGCCCCAAGTGTACAGAAGAATACCAGCCACTGATGCAGCCCAGGTTTAGTAAATTACTTTTCCATCAATTACAAAAGGCACCTACTCAGCCCTGTTTTTCATCCCTCTACCAGCCAGACAGATCGAAGAATAGAAAAGTTAGTGGCTGGTACTATCGGCTAGTACCAATTCAGTGGTTCAGTGCTTCAAATGTCTCTGTTCTCTATCATCTCAGAGGTAAACATGAGCTATAATCATCCATGTGTCATGCTCAGCTAAGCTGGCTATCGGCAGAAACAGCATGCAATTGAAATTTTGCCCAGCCTTAATCAATGGACTGTGTCCTCACGGAACAAGCGATAGATGCTTCTGGCAGAAACAGGCAGCTGCAGAAATCTCCTTCCTCTATGACATATGATAGAAAGTTTTTAGATTACATAAAGTTTTTATGTTACATAAAATAATGCAAATAAACCATATTTTCACTTGAAAAGCATTGTCTGGAAAGGCCAGCAAGATCTATTCAAGCCATAATGGATGGACACAGCTCCTGACCTTCATAGATTTTACATATTGCAAAAATGTACAATTCATTTGTCTATTATTGATAAAACTTGTTTAAGGCTCCTGCAAGCTCTCAAATGGCTTTAAAAAAATATGAAAACTGTTATTATTTTACTTCAGTTAGCCAAAATCAAGCTGTTCTACTACAATTCCCACTCTCCCTTGAGGCCCCTGAACTCTGAATGTGCAGGGTCTGGAATACTCCCTCCCTACTGTAACATGAACTCCAAGATAGCGCAAAGAGTACCTATTTTTCCAAGTGATTCAAGACTCCTAATTGTAGTTTAAGTTTTGGCTAGTTAGGACAGAATCCAAAAGCTTTCTGCAGGCTGAAGTAATTTCAGTCTGGAAAAAATTATTGGGGAATGGGTGAAAAAAGGAAATCAGCTTTATGAAAAAGTTGCATCACTCTGGGTTATGTCAGATGAGTTATGATAAGGTACACTGTGTCTGACATGAAGAATCACATTAACTTAAAAATAAAATAAAAACTAAAATGGGTTTGGTTGTGGGTTGGGTTTTTTCCCCCAAACTCTGTTATGCCTAATTTCAGTTACTGGAACCATGTTTTCTACCTTCTTTTTATGGCCTTTTTTATAAAAGGTAGCTGGTACTAACAAAAAATTTTGGAATCGTTCAAAACTTTTCACAGTTAATTAGTAATGCATGTAGCAAAACACCCGCCCTACCTCTGGGCCTTGGGGGTTGCCCTGGTTCACTTGTAACTGATTTATTTTTTAAGGTTGTCTGGCACATCTCCACCCCAGCTGCTTCCAAGAAATTTCACCCAGCATCAGCTGGGAAAGATCAGCTTCACATGCTGACATACAGAGGCGGTCGTAGGAATATTGGGGCCTCTGGTGGGAGGCGTCAATGGGAATCTTTGCTCTTTTTGCTGATCCAGGGTTACAGCATCTGCCACCATACAGGACGTTTTGTTGGCATTTTCCTTGAAAGAACACTCACCTGACCACCACACTATGTTTTCCTTCAATCAGAAAAAAAAGTATTATCTTTACCAGATTTGTGGCTCATTATGTAAGGTGATGGTTTTTACAGACATCCACAACCATTGGTGATGACTTATGAGCCACCAAAAAAAATGTGCTATTTTATAGACTGCTTAAATTTTACAGAACACAAAAGAGTTTAGAAAATGATTCTGATATCTTTCCTTCTGTCAGAGTAACAGTTTATTCTGCAAGTCTACTGCTGAAGCTGATGGCCACAAATCCTAACCCTTTTCCTAGGGATGCGTGGCGTGCTTTTTTTTGTGATTTTTTTTTTTTTTTAATTCAGAACTTCCATGTTCCCTCCTTCATTATTCTTTCTTTTAGGTTGCAAATTAATTTTGTTACTAGCCTTCTTCCATATGCTCCATCTGATGTCCTTCTATTAATTTCTAAGAGCATCTGAAACAAGAGTATCTTATCATTTACACAGAATACTGTTTTTTTAAAAAATGTAATATCTAAATGAGTCCATTAGTAAAGGAACAAAGGATTTCTAATTTTAACATACAGAACCTGACTCTGCTTAAATTCAGATGCAGTACACAAAGCCACTCACTGTAAGATACAGGCTGCCAGTGAGTTCTACCTCTGGATTCACATTTCCAAATTTGTGTAGGGAGCTGAAAGTTTGAAAGATTTTCATCTGTTAGTCATGGGCTTGGTTTGATCCAAAGTTAAGAGTATCCAACGGGAAATTCCATGGTTTGTTCTTGCTTTTCCAAACTTCAACAGCCTTTTTCTTCACATGCATAGTTTTGGAACAGCAATACAGAACTCATTTTCTTTTTCAGAACTAGAGGCAATAACAAAAAAAAAAGCAGAACCGTGACCTCAGCACTATGAAGAAAACTGGGTACTGATAGATCATCAGACCTTTGATTAAAACAATATTCTTAGAAATCTTTTTTCCCAGCTAGATAAACTGAACGAGATCCCCACAGTTTTGCTATGCAACATTACTCAGTTTAACTGTTACTTTATATTCGCCTGTGTTCAGATGCTTATAGTGAGAGAACATTCCCAACCCTCACAGAGACAGAGACTGTATTTTGTTAGGATAGCACACTTGCTTTGTTCCATGCAGCTCAGGACCATTAAGCTTCTGGGTCTAGCATTTGCTGCCTGCCGCCAGGATTGATATCTTAGTATTCTCTTCCTAGTCTATGGTTACATTTCAAGAATTAAATGATCATTCAGAAAGTTGACTTCGGTTTATGAGCTGTTAAACCTAAAAGAGACACAGTACGTCAAAATGAAAAGACATAGTCAAAGTTATAATCATTAATGTTAACTTCATCGTCAGAATCTTTATCACTTGGCACATAATGTGCACCCATTCCTGTTAAAATAATTTTACTCATATCTAAAAAAAATATTTTCTGTGGAGCACCCTCGTGATCCCTTGGTATTGTTTTGTGCTTTGTGAGAAGGTGGACTGAGAACTTTGGAGACAGAAATCTTGCGTTTATATCCCTGGTGTATCTGGCACTGACAGATGAAGTGAAATTGTCCCCACACTACTCCATTAGCAGAACCCAGGCTGGATTTGGAGGCTGAGTGACAGCTCAGCTGTTTTGCCCTTTCCATTTTTTTTCCCCGTCATTTGAGACCATCAAGAAAGGAGACTGGTAAGATCAAATGAAATAGTGGTTGAGCCATATAGACACCCATTCTCTGGGATCCAGGCAGGAGCCACTACCTCCCTTCACACTCCTAAAGAAACATCTGATGAGAGCAGAAATTCCCAAGTGTCTTCAGGCTAGACCTGGCTATCTGGGCTGTTTGGAAAGCTCTTTCCCAAACATGACTTCTTCTTTGTAAAAATAATTCCTTACCCAGGAGTCTTATATAAGAATTTCATTTGTCATAACAAAGTTTTCTGTGTGTCTTCAGAAAAGCTCAAAGCCGTGTTTGTTCTTCATAAATTTTAAAAAAAGCTAACAATTGTCTAATACTAATGTTAATATGTATCACTACCAGCATTATCTCTTATTGTGCTGTCACTCCTGTTCTCCTTATATTACCTGTAATTTTTTTTTCTATCATTTTAGTTTTTTTCACCTAGTATTTGGCATACGGGTCCAAAGTTCAGGCAAATATAACAATCAGTTGAGAAATACTCACCAGACAAGTATTCATTCACTCTTGTATCACCTGACATATGGTGAACAAGCTGATGAATGACTCAGGATTTAAATGGTAATTACCATTCATCATTATAATAGACTTGCTAATTCATAAATTCTTGGTAAGCCAATTTTCTGTAAAAAGGTTAATAATAAGAATGGAAAAGAAAGAAAAAATAGCCGTAGTGTGATAAAAAATGTAAAAGCTAGAATATCTTCACCACCACATATCCCTTCCAATGATTGAGTAGCTTTGCACCAAAGTGCTTATTGATGCAATACCACTTGCTGTACCAGGGCTCTGATGGAAACTAAGGTAGACAGAAATATCCGGGACCTAACTGCTCAAGGAGGAGGCTAAGGTGTGTCAGACAAAGAGAAAGGAACTAAGAGAGTCCCAGGTAGCAAAGGCAGGCAGGATCCCCCTCACTCATTTCTTAGTTTAATAGAACAAAGTCATGTTCTCAGAACTGCTTACAACACTCAGTGTAGGGGAAGCTCTATGGGAATGTTCCTGGGACTCATAAGTCATGCTGTGAGAAATGCACTGAGCCAGCTGTCGCACCTGATCTGAACTGCTATTGCTGCCAATGTCCTCATTGACTATTCTACTATTATCAATTCTTCTGAGCAAAAGAAACATGAAGTCATTTCTGCTTTGGTTAATTTTTTTTTTTTAAGTGAGAAATTCGTCTTTCCACATTTTATGTTTTTGTTTTTTGGGGGGTGTGGTTTTGTTTTTGTTTTGTTGGGGGTTTTTTTTGTTTGTTTTGTTTTGTTTTGTTTTCTGGAAGAGCACTGTGAACATAATTTACAAATGCTCTGGAAAATGACAGGGTAAGCTGAAAAGAACACATATACAGGTCACACTTAAATTCTATATATCCAGTGCTCAATACAGCATTTATTCCTTCACCAGATAATCTACATAAGTGCACACAAATGCAAATGTTCATTCCACCTGTAATCCTCCTGTAGCCACATCTTTTTATCATATGAGGCCAATACAGGAAAGACTTTATTGCCTCACCAAGGCATGTAGTTTCTCTGTCCATCTACATCCTCCTACTCTTTGCCTGAGCAACATAGATATAGAACCTACCCTAAATTGTACAGTGGATGTACTTTTTGCTTCAGATGCATAAGACAAAGGAGGCCAGGGATGGGGAAAAGATGCATCTATTTGCAAGGGACTGAGGGACAAGAGGAACAGAGAATAATAAAAATGTTGTATGGAAACTCAGTGCCCTTTGCCCTCACCTCTCCATACTCTTATGGTCATACAGGGGAAACTTAAGAGATATCCACATTCAAGGGAATTAAGTACTCAAGTTTCAGTGGAATTTTTGGTTGTTTTAACCTGCATTTGGAACCACGCATGGAAACTTGCCTTTTCAAACCATTGCACAGTAGGTATCATGATGGCTGGACAGATATTGGTTATTTGAGAATACAGTATTTGGAAAGGAAAAAAATTAGCCCAAATCTATTGTGCACTGCATAAAACCATACTGGGGCTAAGAATAAAGATAAAATTTACTACAATGTACTGTACGTTCAGAAAAGTTTATAATGTGGGTAATTTCACTGACTGTTTTTCTGAAAAAAAACAACAACAACAACAAAAACTCTTCTAGCAACAGCATATGAAATTCCAGCCAAACCAGACCCTCTTTTGCATGCATTTTCTCATTCTCCCTTTCTTTGTCTCTCTTGCACATACACATTTTAAAGTTTAAGGGCTGATTTAAATTTAAAAACAGATGTTAAAAACTGATCTAAACCTCAAATTCAGGGGACTTTTTTTGAAACTAACAAAAGTTCAAAGATATGTTTAGAGCTCCAGATATTGGTCCAGATTCGTAACTATGAAAAGAAGAATGTAAAGCATTAAAGTTTACCCTGCATGAGGACTGGTTTTCAGAGTGTGTTTATATTTGGAACTTCGGATAATTTGCAAAAGCTTATGCCAGTTGCACTGGTTATAACAATTAGGCAGTGCAGAGAATATAAAAGGCAGAGTAAGAAGGTATCTATGCCCTTTTCATTCTTATTTGTTTGACAGTACATAACAGTAGAAGTGCATAAAGCAAAACTGAAAGCATATGATACAAGTTAAAAAGAGAACTCAAATACAGAAGCAAGGCAGTTAAGGCATCATTCTAAAGGGGATAGGTTCAGGCCTAATATTAAAATGCAACTACATTTCAAGTTACAAAGTCAAGTTAAACGAAGTGTCAGAATACAGTACAGGTTTCTTTATTACAAAAATGATCAAATTAATTTGCAGTGGTAGTAAAATAATTTTAACACTGGATTTCAGAAAAAGAATGCCAAGCCTCTCTATATTTGCCTGACTTTTGTTCTAGGTTTTGTGTATGCTAAACCAAAAGCTTAAAACATATAGTTCGAAATACCACTATTATCAAGAATCACTGCATTTTTTGTTTTCCTGGGGATACAAAGCATAAGAAAAGGTCAGCTGCAAAGAGAAGTTAAATTGGAGTAGAATGAATCATAATGCTTTTGCTCAACCAACTACACAATTAAAGGATAAAGATTCCACTGAACAATTTAATATCTAACTTCCCTAACTAACCTCTTGGCATAAATCAAAATAATTCATTTTATAGTTAAAAGCTAATTTTAGCATTGGGGAATAAAAAGAAAGGAAGAGAACAGCACAGATAGCCATGAACTATATATACAAGTAAGGTCATACATCCAAAAACTCCTGTGATGTCACAGTAAGCACAACAGTAAAGCTCTGCTGAAGTTGAAGTCATGGAGATGTGTTTGGACTCAGTTTACTTGTACCGTGCTTTTAGTTCCTGGTTATTATATGTAAAATACCCTCTACGGCTACTAGGAAGAATATATCCCCTTGCTGACCTGTATTTTGATTTCTTGGTAAGCTCAGTTTATTGAAGATTCTCTATGACTGAATGAGAGCATTAAGGTTTTACATTTACATCACAGTCTCAGGGTTCAGCTGCTATTGCTGAACAGTGGGATACAGAAACGATGAATTGATGTTAGTACATAGGCCCATGTGGTTGCCATTAGATGTTTGAAAACCTGCTTTAAAGTGACTTATTGACTAGCTTTACTGTTTTCAGGGTTAAATTCTAAAAGTGGCCAAAAATTTTCCAGAGGTTGAACACTTGCAACTCTCATGAATTTACTGCTAAACATGTTATTGAAGCTGATGGAATATGAATGTAAAGATTTGGCCTTGAAGTCTGTGTTGCTCTTATGGAAATTTTGAGAAATGAACATGAAGCTGTGTGATCTTAGGAATATTTAAGGTTTTATATCATTACTTTTCCTTTGCTTTCACCGTAAAATAGTATATTGCTTTTGATGGCTATTTTTTTTTTTTTTAAACAGATGTGTATTTTTCTTTGTAATAAGTTGTTTTACTTACTGATATTTTGGAAGGAGAAATTAGCACAAGTATACCTATCTGTAGAAACAGTTCTTATTTGCCCCACAGTGGCCAAAATTGGTGTTTTGCCCTTTTTCACAACCCTCAAAAAATTATTTTTATGTCACTGTAGAAACTTGTCATTATTTCACCTACTGTTTGTGCAGCCCTGCCCCAAAAAGGCTAAAACAGAACAAGAAGTGTTACAATCAAGGTGAAGATCATGACCGTAGGAATGGAAGAATTTAATGTAAGAGAGATGGGACAGAGTAAGAAAAGGGAGATTGCAGAGGAAGAGGGTATTCCATGTGATAAATGACATGATGAAGGGGAATACAGAACAATTGCTGACCATGATTCCTACCAAAAGAAGTGAAGAGATCAAGTAGAGATTTAAAAGACCAAAGTAAATGCTCTTTTATTTAATGTGTATAATTAAGTCAGGGAACTCATTGTCACAGGATGTTGTAAAGACCAAATGTCTAATAAATCCATAAAATGTCTAATAGTTTTGTGAAATTAAGAACTGTGGGGTCTATTAACTATAGTGATGTACCCACTGCATGCGGGTCAGGAAATCCCCCAATCATGAGTTACAAGACAAGGAAAAGGTTCCAAAGCCATTGTCACTCTGCCCATTCCCTGCTCATGGATATTTTTGGAAGTCCATGTCTAGTTATTTTCAGATGAGATGTCCTGGACTACATGGATACTTAGCCTGATGCTTAGCAAATTTTATGTTCTTATATTCTCAAAGCTATAACTTCTTTGAGTTTTCTTTGCGTAACATATAGCCTAGACATAATTTGTCAAAAACTCCCATTTATGCTGACTGTTCCTATGAAAAAACTATACTATAAAGTTTGTCAAAAAAACATTCTTTTTATTGTGTACCTAATGTGGCATAGTCCATCTCATTGTGCTCGTACTTGTAAGATATCTGGGCTGCAACACAGGTCAGAGTACTGGACCAGTATTGTCCATGCTGCTCACACTCTGTGGCCCACCATCACCCTCAGACAATGCACAGGTTCAGGAGATTGTCTTTTGGGAGCAGTATCTGTCATGTGGGCACTCTGTTTTGGTAGGAAGAAGATTCAGGTACATGGACATGACATTCATTTTCCTTTCAGAGACTAAGGAAGGCCTATTATACATAACTGTTCAGGAACAGCCTCTGACTACTGTAGAGAGGTATCATTCCAGGTGCTAATTACTTGAAAAACATTTGTGTCTCTCTAGTTTTTGCAATTATATGTTGACATCATACAGACAGCCTTGTGAAAATGCATTGTTTTGTGTATGCTGAATATCATAGGTGATTGTAGTAATTTTTCCCAACTTTAACATCTGTTAGTCTCTGATAGTGCTAACTGGCTTTTACTGGCAGAGCCTTCTGGCTCTTTAAAGCATCATTGGCATGAGGGAAAGCAAGCCATGTGGAATATTTTTGGGCAGCGCAAGCATATGGTGTGGTGCAGGCTGCAGAATGCAGTGCTGGTGTTCTTCCTGATGTTGGTCTTTAGTCGGATGTGGCTGTTTAACGCTGATGTGTACATTTCTTGGAGAACTGCGATGAAGCCTTTTCCAAAAACTGCCGGCCCCACACCTTGTTCAGTCACTGTGAAATAAAGTATTTTTGGCTTTGAGATTTTTGGGTCAAGCATGAGTATTATTTCATTTTAATAAGGAATCAAAGATAGATCTAAACTGTCTCTCACTGCAAAGAAGCATCCACTTTCAGGCACACCTTGACACTTACTGAGACAGAAATCTTCCCATGGCGTTTTCTTCTTGCTCAAGGTCAGATACCTTTCACAGTAGTCACACCATCTAGAAGATTTACTATTGGTTATAAAAAAAGTAGTGAAATATAGGTTTATTCTTGGTGCCTGGAGGTGGGCTTGGTGGTGTAACTCATCTATAAATAATAAAAGTAAATATCCATGCATGAATACTTTGAGGCATAATGCATGTACTAAACACACAGTATATGTACCATCAAGTATTTCAGAAATATCTAATATATTGTGAAATATGTATTCTGCTTTTTTCCTTCACTCCATAAACTGAGTACATGTCTCTGGAGCCATGTGTCTGCACTCAGGATTTAGTCATGTGCTACCAAATCACCTGCATGGGGAAACACAGAATCATCCATCCTATAAGCCACTTGCTCTGTGGATCTATAGCCATGAATGGCAGCATTTCTGGCTGGTTTACCATTACCTTCTTGTCTCTTCTCTTCCCTCCCATGCAGATTTGTGAGGGACTAACACAGGCCCCACTAGCTTATTTAACATGTCAGCCAGGAAAGTTGAGCTCTCATGGAAAAGGAAGAGGGAACAAACCACACTCAGCAAAACGTTGGCCAAGTTTACATTTCCCATGGACTAAGGAAGGAGAAGTCAAGTTAACCAAAGCTGCCAATGCAGCTCATTATGAGAAAGGATGCAGATGAAGGGAATGAACCCTCAGATGACAGCTATGTTCTCTTTTGTCTTTCAGCACCAGAGTTTAGAGAAATGCTAGATGCACATTAAGATTTCAGGAGAGAAGATATTTTGGAGACATACTTATTTTGGAAGGTTGTGGATGTCATTTTGGTTAGAAAATTACATAGCAATGAACTAACTTTAGTGTAGAAAAATTCTTATTACTTTTTTTTGTTTGTTTTTCTGTGTTGATCTCAAATACACAATGGTTATTCCCTTGTGGGGTAAATCGGTAATGTATACTACTTGGGTTTGGCTGACAAAAATGCTTCAGCAAATATTTCATCCAATTCCTGCACTGTTTGTCTTGGTTTTGAGCATTGACTCCATAGTCCACATTGAATAACCAGTGTCGTGCTTAATTCATACACAAGTAAAGAGAAATTTCAAGGCAGGACTTAAGCAGAGAAGCAGTTCTTTGTGGAGTGGCTACACATTTCTGCATACATTTGCAGGAAGGTTCCTTTTCAACCAAGACAGATCAGATATCTGATGGTATCTGTTTGCATTTTCATGTAAGTCTCAGAGATCTATATGTAGAGTCATGTTCTGCAAAGGCATCAGCATAGTTTGAGGCCTTCAGCCTGGTTCTCAAGGGTGATCACTGTGCTTAGTGCCCATTCCTGAGAAATAAAATTGCTATGTTCTGTCCTGAAAAAGGCCATGCCTTTGTGCCTCTGATAGCATGGCGAACCTGAAAGGAGGAGGATCTCTTAACTGTTCAGAGAAGAAATGGTGCATAAACCTTTATTTATACTTTCTTCAAAGAACCAATTTGAGACAAATTCTCCAGTGCTTCTTCAGGTGATTCATCATGTTTGACTCTAATTACATCTAGGATGTCAAAACTAAGGATGTCCAACTAAGTCAGTTCCATTCTACCTTGTGAAGCTTGCGTGCCTCTATCTGTGTTCTCTGAAAGAAGAGCTCTACATATTGCCATACAATGCTTTGTTTCTGAAAGCCTGCCCAAACAGCTATTTCAACACAGGAAGTACCTGATAACACAGGATCTGAAAATCAACCTGAATATAGTTTTAATTCAAAATATCTGGTAATCACACTAGCTGATAGTTTTTAATTATGACCCATGGCTCTAATGAGGACTAAGCTATGAAGGACATGTGCATGATGGTTTAGGTTAGTACAGATGATGTTGCAGTTGTGTTGTAGTTCTGGTGATTTTCTCCAACCCCCTCCCCCTCCTTTTTTTTATGAACTTTGGGTCTTCCCACAAAAAGGTGTGTGAAACCACCGATAACACAGTTGAATTTTTGCTGGCAGGTCTACTGAAGGTCAAAAAACATTTCATAAATTATGGATAAGTGAGCATAACCTAATATTTCTCAGTTTTCTGCAACCTTGCTCCCAAAGATCTCCAAACATTTTACAGGTGTGATTTCAGTGTCACTATATCCCCAGTTCATTGCCTGGTGCAAGGGAACAGCTGAGCAAGTATGCCTTCTTCTCTGAAGTGCAAAGCACCTGTAACACAAAGAAGTGAGAGATATAAAAATTCAGTTTCTTTGAAGATAAGCCTGTCTTTAGATGATATGATCAATGTAATCAAGACCAGTTAAGTATGTAACCATCTGTTTAAATTTAAGCTCTGAATAGCTGTAATAGCCCAGATTCTCAAGGTACTATAGCATGTAACTCCTATTGGAGACAAGGCAGCTCTGCTTCTGGGAACCTGCTGTTGTTTGGAATACGACAACACCTGGTGCCTCAAGACAAGCACTGCCTCAGGCATCTCCTCTTCCATTAAAACTGGACCAAGTTTTTTACTGGCTACGACAGTAGATGGCTGTTTCATTTGCAATAGGCCACATCACAGGTGATCCATGGCCAGATAACACTACAGGTTTTGTAAAGGCTTCAGAATTAGTCACACAGTTGTCAGCAATTGGGAACAGCATCTGCAAGGTCACAACTGTGCATGACAGTCTGGTTCCTAAGACTGTTTTGGTCATTTGGCCCAAACGCATCAACAGAAAGCGCAGAAAATATAAGGAAGGAGAGGCAAAGGAAAACAAGTTTCTTTACATGTTGCTCCAGAGTATTATGGAGTCTCTTGTGCCTTCTCTTCTCTTCAGAGAGTGGAAAACTGAGCCAGCTCAAAGAGACCTATCACAACCAGGGAAACCTTCTGGAGCTCCATAACATAAAATACACAGAAAACCCCAGAAGTTTGCAATGTTATTTCAGAGACTGGAAATAATTTTTCTGTGATGGTGCAGGTATAGAAATAAAATGCTCTGTGTATTTTTTATGTTGTTGTATATTTTGAGAGATTTGAGGTCACCCTCAAAGGGGGACTTTCTCTTATGAGTTAGGCCTGAATGATTTTCCTTAAAATTAATAAATAAGACATGAAAGAGGAGCTTGCTTTTCCAATATGCTAGTTGTAAAATCTATTTGTTTAGGTTTTTTTTTATATTGGTTATTACTTTTTTGGTGGTTTAAGTTCTTAGATGACTACAAGGATTTAAACAGAATTTCTAGTTTTGGTTCAATAAGATTGTAAAGAAGAGCTTTAGCAATCACAGTGCCAATTCAAACTTACTTCCTACTAAAGAGCAAATCCAAGGAATGCTTAACTTTTCTGGTTTAAATTCTTCATTAAAAAGTAGAAGTTTAAATTGGCAGGAAAACTGCTGTTTAAGCTGCTAGTACACCAACATCAGAGAAAGCTGAGTTTTAGGCCTTGGTAGTCTGCCAGGTACTGTACTGCATATAGCCAAGATACAGACAGAAATAATAATAATAAAAAAAAAAAGTTATGCTGAAATAAGTTTTGTTTAGCCTTTGTTGCCTTAATGGATTTGCTGTAAATAAATAAAAGTTTACTAAATATCTCTAGAGGCAATAACCAATAGACTTTCAAAATCTGTCAGAATCACACTAGGTGGCAAGTCCAAAAAATGATGAAATACAATTGCAAAACACAATCTTGTTTGGTCATATGATTGGCATACATTTCTGTAGGAATAGTCCTTATAACTTACTTAAAGCTTTGCTTATGTGTAATAGATCTTTTTACTCATGAGTGAAATAATTATGTACAGTATTACACCACTTAGCTCTCTTAAAAGTTATAGCATCGGGATCCTGATGCTGCAATTTGGCATTTCAACTATAAAAATGGAGTTTTCACATTTAATATCTCAGCCACTCTGGATCCTCTCCACCTAAAACTTGGCAGGGAGGTCTGTCTGTCCAGATGATTTTTGTAATAGTTTAAAATTAGTTAGGCCTTTACTAGCTGTAGAATAGCCATGAAGTATTTTGGACCTAGTTATAGATTTTTTTTAAGTGGTCATAATTACAAAATGATTCTGTTAAAAAAAAAAAAAAATGTCACCAATTTTTGTAGACTCCTGCACTTTGGATTTTGAAGCAAAAAGGTAGTGCTTTAAAACACCCCAAAGACAAACCATGAAAATAAAATATTGACCCTTGGGGCAAGTGAATCCTCCAGCAAACTTTACCAGTTCCACTTTACCTAGGCAACCAGAGTGGTCAAAAGAAAACACTTAACAGAAGTTTAAAAATGACATTCTCTTGCACCACAGTGTGTCAGTCTTGTTTTTTTGCTGTGCCTATGTAGGTGACATCTATGGGGCAAGACAAGAGCTTCCACACTGGTGTGGCCAGTGAGGCACCATCAAACTTTCTCATGAGTCACTGTGCACTCTCATCATCAATCTTTTAAATAGAGATTTGTTATAAACCCGTCTGACTCTGGGGAGTTGGCTTCATGGTCCAGCGCTTTACTTCAAACCAGAGCCTGGGATTCAAGAAGAGTAAGTTTTGCTGTGGGCCTCAAGATGGCCATACAAAATATTAACCATAACATCAGCTGTTCCTGTGCCTGAATAGTCAGAATGAACAGTCAACCTGAAATATTGTAGATCACCAGTCCCTAGAGTCTCTGATAGTTTGGCAGTAGAAATAAGAAAAAAAAGTCTTCTGCTTTGTTACTCACCAGGTAAATCATGCAGATTTAGAACACAGGCATTTTTAATAGACTAGATTAAGGAGAGGATCCTAATCCAACTGAAGCTTATAATAGTATTTATAGCCAAAGATATGCACATCACAGTTTCTTTGATTCACTGTTGGAATGGAAAAATTGAGACCAAGTTATAAAGAAAAAGTGAAACTCAAACTCAACTATAATATACTCAGTTTTGTTTAGAGAGGTTTTTAAGTTTGCTTTATTAAATAAAAAAGTAAATTTAAGTTTGCAATGTCATTTCAAAAAGAACAAATCAAAATGCTGCAATTAGAACGTCTAAGCAAATGTTTTATCTAGAATTTTTTTTTTGTCCTCCAAGTAGACAGTAAAACTCCAATATAATTTCACAAGTTATTTTCATTAATTCATATCTACATTATTTTGTGATTTAAAAATTATTTTAAAATAAACCGGATTTTATCCTTGCTTTTATGGATTTTCAGGCTTTCCATGGATTTCATGTCTAGGCACTAGCAAAGAGTACATTTTTTAAAAGTCTATTACACTGCTAATTCACTGTTCCAAGTGTACATACTGTCTAAAAATATATGCCCATTTTTTCTTTCTTTTTTTCTACTGTATTTTACTCTGAGGTGCTTGTGTTAAAAAACATTCAACTGAAAGAAAATTGGTTGAATGATCTATCCATCAGTTTGTCATCAAGGCTTCTTACTAAAGGGTCATATTTCTTATTAGTTAAAGAAAATATATATTTATCATCAGGCAAAGATAATCCTCTGGGCTGTCACCATGGTGTTACCACGTTGCTGTTACAGTTTTCCATATGAACAGAGTTAAAGTCAGTACTGAAGTCTTATACCCAAGATAGAATTACCACAGTAATATTGATGTCATCATCTCTTTCCACGCACACGACATCTAAGCAATGTATTTACTAATATCACTGCAGACTTCAGTGTAGATTCCCTCTTACTTTCCTATCTTGGATTTAAAAGCCTTCTATTAGCAAAGCAAGATCCCAACTGGAATGAGATTATAATACAATAATCCGGTTCAGAACATTGTGCCATGATTTTAGCAGCATGCAAGAAACTCCCTCTGCTCCTGGGCTTAATGAAATTTGAACTTATTATATGGTTCAGCATGGTTTCTGGAAGACAACCAATAAGTATGGGAGGTTTGCAGTTGAGACAAGGGGCTTGTTTGCCAGGATTTGACTCTCTCGAGGAAAGCTAGCTGCAGGGCCAGATCTTTTCTTTTCATTGGATATAAAACAGCTATGCTCATAGCAGTATTTACTGGTGATGGCAGCTTGTGATAGAGCTATGTCGTTCCAGCAATACTTTAACCAGAGAATATCCAGTAATGACTGCAGCTGTATACTTACTCAATGGTGCTTTGAATTCAAGAAGGGGCACTTGACTGCAACAGTGCATTTAAATGTGGAAATCCAACCATTGAGTAAAAATCACATGTACACCTTTCTAGGTGTTACTTTATGTAAAATTATAATATGGAGCTATCCTAGAATGAAAAAAAGAAAAGATGTGTACCTGCACACAACTGCTTGTTCTATTTTTCAGGCTAACAGCTTAGCTGTAACATTTGTGCATTAGCTAAATAACATCTCAAGGGGAGATGGAGATAGAACCTTGATGTCTCCTGATTGTACGTGTGTGAGTTTGTGCTCTCAAAGGATGGTCCTTAAAAAACTCCCTGCTGGAAGCTATTGTGCATATTGTAAAAGGACTGTTGCTAAGTGCCAATTGAGCTAGTACTGTATACTTGCCATTTTAAAAGAAGATTTCATACCACTTGATTATGTTAAATAGAAATGTTTGAAATTTAAACTGAATTACATCAAAATGGCACAGTAGTTATATGTCTAAAGAGCTGCTTCTGCTCTCATAACTAATGTCAATCCCTTCTGGTAGACGATTTTATGTAAAACTGTGACAGAGTATATTACAGGTGAAGTTTAGAGAGCCTTGATAAAAAGAAGTCATAAATAAATACTACCATAAAGCCAGACTTGTGTTTGTCTTAATAAGCAAAAACTCCTTTACAGCAAAGTACTGTCCTTAGCCAAAAAGAGGTAACGTTTTTTAAGGTCAGAACTTTATCTTTAGCTTTTCAGTTGCACTAAGGTGTTACAGGTTTTTCTGTGTAGATGATGATTATGTATGGGAATGCAGTGGACTCCAGTAATACAATGTAGAGAATACATTTAGTAGAAATAATGCAGAAATTGCCTCAAGATCATCTTACAAAGAACAAAAAGAAATAATGATCTCAACAATAGCTGGTCAACACGAGCATCTGACTGGAAACAGAAAACCAAGATTGTTATCAGGTAGATGGGACAAAAGTGAATGATATAGTACAAACAATTGGGAAATTTTTTTCCTTCTTCCCCCCCTTTTTTTTTTGTTTTTTTGTTTGTTTGTTTGTTTGGGTTTTTTGTTAGTTTTGTTTTGGTTTTTTTGTTTGTTTGTTTGGGTTTTTTTGGTTGTTGTTCTTGTGTTTTTAATGGAAATTAAATGGGCACCTATTCTACACGTACAAATAGTATTTTTATGATTAATAACTGATTATATGCAGAGATGGGCAAAAATGATGTATTACCTTTAAAAATCTAGTTCAGGAATTATGAATTTGAGAGAAATGTGATAAGTAGTTCTTAGGGAGGAAACAAAAGAAAAACTCAGATACAGCTGAAGTAATTTTAGTACCATTTCCACAAGATACTCTTCTAAGTTTTCATTGTGAATTTTTGCCTTTTTTTTTTTTTTTGGAAGAGACAAAATTCAGGTAAATTAAATACTTATTTTTGTTAAAAAATACATTTCAATACATACCAGACAAAACTGGAGGGAAGGTATTGTCTGGGTTTTTTGCAAGGACTCTATATTTCAGGTGGTCTGGAAAATCTAAAATGTATTACTTTATTTAGGGACTGGAGAGAAAAATAAATCATTTAAATCATTTAAATAACAGGCCAGGTGCACCAAATATGTTGTTACCCATTCTGGAATAGTATTTTATCTTACACTGTGATGACATGCTCGGCCGACCACTCCCCCATCCACCCTATCCTCTCATAATCAGTCTGATATTTCTCTTGGAAGGCAATAGATAATTTCCCTAATGAAAGAGCAATGGCACTTTCATGCATTTTAACTCATCCTCCTGTGATGTCACCACAATGAGATGGTTAATGCGTTCTGACGGAAATGATAACCTGCCCACCAGTTTCATTCACAGAACATACTGGTCTGCACACTGTGGTCAATGAAATGCTACACCCACACACTTACCTTCTAGTGCTTTTTTCAGGTTCCTAGAGGCCGGGTTGCAAACTTTGGTACGTTTGCTCATCTGACACTTGCACTCCTGAGCTCAAGCTGTTTCCAGTGATGGTACCTGACCTACTGGCATGTTCTGAGATAGGATCAAGACCTCAGGTTGCCTATTCTGTTACAAAGATAAAATCTACTGTTCTTCACACAGCTGAAGATGAGCTCCTTTTAGAATGCATTGCAACTGCATTTATTTTTTTTTAATTGTTATTATCTGTAGGCTCAATGCCTTCAAGCCTTCACTGTTAGAACCCTACTGCAGTTTTAGTCTGAAATGTAACTTGAGATTTACCTCTTACTTGGCTCCTGTTAAAGCACAAAAATATGTACTTTGAGTTACATGTCACTGTTGAATGGAGTCTGGTGTGGCCAGCTCACCTGCCAGGTGAAGAAAGAAGTATGACAAGTTTCTGTGCTGATAGCACTGGAGCTAGTATTATAGTGGTGATGCAGCAGCCACAATAACTCGCTCTGCTGGGCAGTTAATCCTGGTACCTTGTTTTGCAGTAGGATCCTTCTCATTCAAGCTCCCACTGTAACATACTGAAGCTCTCATATCACCTCTTGTACAAATGAGAAATGTCAAGTACAAAAGGATTGTCTGAGGCACTAATTCTGTCAATATGCAGGATCTACGTTTCTATAACTTTATTTTTGTTTTGTTTAGTTTTAGTTTAGTGAGTATTCAAGAAACCATTACTATTTTTTATATTCTCTCGGTCGTTCCTAGGCTGATTTTTTGTTTGTTTGTTTCTTTTCTGTAGTTTACTTATTTAGTTCATTTCTGTTTCCTATTCAATTGATAACATTGCTGATTTAATAAGTAAGTGAAATATTCTTTCACTAGCAGTTCAGTTCCTTCAATTTTAAACTCCTTCAAAGCTTTTTATTCTCCAGTTTTCAATCCATTCTGTTTTGAATGCATGATCCCTAGTTGTTTACTGTTTGATTTAATTCTAAACTAAACAAGAAAAAAAGTAGCTTCCTGCAGTTTTCATTCTCATTACTATGAGTTTAAAAAAAAAAAAAAAAAAGTTGTCATTTTGGTTTTATTTGTGTCCAAAGAAATCAGTCACAATATATTTACTAGTCACATAAGAAAAGCACAGATATACAGTCACAACTGCAAAAAAAAAGCTCCTCCATGGATGGATCTATACATGCCCCCAAAACGAAAGCCCATGACTAAAAAGGTTTGCAAAGTATTAAGTCTTAGCTTCCCCTACCACAACCTCCTTTGCACTTATATTAATGTTAACGGTGTAAACACACTATCTATTGTAGTAAAGAAGTATATAGTATATAAGTATGAATCATCATATAAGTGAACGAGAGAGTGCTGGAAACTGAGGAGTATGTAGTACATGTGATGTGCCTTCTACTACAACATTCATTTGTTGGCTGAAATATTTTAAAATGTGTAGGTTTAAAATAATAAAGAAAATCCCTTTTTTTACATTTTGCTTTGAATTTTTATGCTGAATTTTATTGAAACATACTTTTTAAATCAGTCATTTTAGTATCCATTTTTATCCAATTATAATCTTTTACCACTTAATAATAGAGGAGCAGAAGCTTTTTAAGCATATAACAACTGTGACAATTTGATGGAATTCAGTTTGGGTAATAATTTTATCAAATAATATATTTCTTTTTAAAAATACCATTTATTAAAACATTATCCACAATTTAGGCAGAATGGTAAAGCAAATGTCATTTTTAAACACAAGACCCACCTTTGCTGAAAGCGCAGCACAATCACAACATGTTATAGTAATCGTTGGCATGGTTTAGAACACAGGATGTTTCTATTAATAGATTATTAAGCCTACAGATGAGAAGCCAGCATTTCTGAGCTAAGTACTACTTAGTCACTTCTATTTGTGCATCTCCATTGATTTTAATGAGTTTTTGTGAATTTAACTAAAAACGGGTTATGATCGTCAGCACCTGGTGCATGAAGACATTTGTCTAGCATAGACTAAAGTATTTGCAGGCTCCTAAAAAGTGAAGTCCTGGAGACAGGATCTGGCAGGCACTAACATGAAAGCAATCTTAGCATGGGTACTTTTAGGAAAGAACAGGGCAAACAGGCAGTCATTCCTCTTGCAATGACAGATCTTCAGGTGAAGGATGGCAATAAAATTCCTTAAATTAAAACTTCTCTGTGGAAATGAGACCCAGGCAGAAGATGGAAAACATAATGAAATTCAATAAACTATCAAGTATAATAAGTAGCAGAGACTGAAAGCAAAGGTGAAGGTCTATATACATAATTTCAGAAATGGAAACTATCACTCCAAGTGAGAGAGCCAGAAATATTTCTTCTCACACTTCAGCTTACCCACAAAACTCCCAAGAAAACTTTCTTCCAAGACACCTGGACTGTCTTGGTCAAGCATCAAGCTTATGACATTTCTTCTTCTGCAGTTATTTTTATCTCTGTAGAGTATTTTAAATTTTGTTCTAAAGATTCAGACATTTATCTGGGAGGAGGATGAGCTGCATCCTCCATCTGCAGAAGTCTAGAAAACTCAGCAGTCCAGACTGTAGACTAGCTAAGCAGGCAAACATCTACACATGCTGATGGTCTAGCTACCCCTCAGAGATGTTGTATAGAGCGAATGAGACTGGGCAAAAGACATGGTAGTGGCCAGGAGTCTGATTTGATGTAGTCATTGAAAGAATAAAGCATTATGCATACAAAGTAGAACACTATCAACCAAAGAGCCTTGGAGTGCTCCAGTTCCTGTACCTCATAGACTGCAGGGAAGGGTACATAGATGAGAGGCATGTGTAGAGGCTCCAGAGTCCCTTAAGCACAGGTCAGAGCTGAACCACTGAGAATCTACGGTTTTCTATAGATACGAAAACATCTGAAACAAAAGGAAAGCTTGAGATCACATTAAACACTTTTTTTCACCTTTTTTTTTTTTTATATATATTTTGGTGAGAGGATAGTTTTAAGGATAATTTTATTTGAGACCATTAAATATTTTCCATCACTTTCACTTTAGAAATTGTTTTTCACAAACATTTTTGAGAATAAACTATTGTTCTGGCAATTTGGTCTGCCTTCTCCCATCACATATAACCAGTACATTAATAAATATTTTTGTTACAGAATTCAATTCTTTATGCCTGGAAAAAACTCCATCAATTTTGAAAAGAGATACAGTCTTCAAATATGATTCCACGAGATGCAGAGACATGAGGTAACATCTGTGCATTGCCAGAAAACAAAACTCCTGCCTCCTACCAGTAACTGCAAAGTTCTGATCTTTACAAAATTCTACTGGCTCAGAAGCCTGACAGACTTCACTATAAGCAACTTTAGTTCTTTAGAATGGCAGAAGTAGAGCCATTAGATCCACGGAGTGTTTTTCTGATATGTTAAAGAGAAGTGGCGGGAGGCAGGGAAAGCCCAATGTGGCTAGAGAGCTGCTACCAGGGAGGGACAACTGTCCTGTCAGGAGCACGAGGGAAAGAAGGAAAAATAGGACGGTGAGGGAAGAGAGGGAGAAAGAAGGAGGAGGAGGAGGAGAAGAAGAGAGGAAAAGGAGAAGGAGAAGGAGAAGGAGAAAAGGAGAAGGAGAAGGAGAAAAGGAGAAGGAGGAGGAGAAAAGGAGAAGGAGGAGAAGGAGGAGGAGGAGGAGGAGGAGGAGATGAAGGAGGAGAAGGAGAAGGAGGAGGAGAAAAGGAGAAGGAGGAGGAGAAGGAGGAGAATTCCCTTCCTTTCACCAGCAGCATGCAAATAGCTCAGCTGCGCTACCATCAACATCTGGTTCTTGAGGTCTCAACAGTATCTTACCTCAAGATGTTTATTAATGGAAGAACTCATAAAAGGCCACTTTCATTTCTTCAGGGAATACTGTGAACACAAGAAGTCTCCCACTTCAGATCAAGGTCAGTCCTCCAAAACAATCAATTTACTAAGTATCTGCTTGGCTTAGTACATCTGCCATTGGAACAAGTCCATTTCTTGCTGGGATGAGATTGGGCCCTTTCATATACAAGTGCTGACTTGTCAGAAGAACCGGAAAACAATCTCCTTGAACATTTATTATTTCACCATCAAGGAATTCTGCAGTTTACTTAATCATAAAGGAAGGGACACAAACATGTGTAAAATATTATGCATTTTTAACCATCCTTAACTGTAAACCCTAGGGCAGGCTTTCATGAGGTAAATTCCTTATTCAGATAAAAATTTGTCTTCCATTAAGATAAGACATATGTTTAGTTTGGCATGCTAGCTTCTCTTACAAAGATTGTATAAGCCTTTTGCATTTATCATCTTACCTGACCAGTATGGATACTCCTGCATGTGAGAGAAAAACAGATTATCAGGTTACCTTGAAGAATTGAGATGAAATTCTGTATTTTGTTTATCTCTAAAAGATGTTTTTCCATGACAGTGTTATCACTGTTCCATATACCTCTCCTGAAAAATTTACCTACAAGAATTTTGTTGTGGATGCCCTTAATATTTCACAACTGCTCAGTAAAATACTGCTGTCTCTTTAGAATTTGTCGTGTTTGTTTCCTGCCTGTAACTGCAGACGCAGTGTAATTCTTCTAGTGGTCTGTATGAATATTCATAAGTGACCAGTACTCTGAGTTCTAAAACATTAGATTGGAGGGTTTTGCAATTATTAGATCAGGGCTTCTCTCAGTTGTACCCTGGGATTAAAATGTCTTTATTTCAGTGCAATAACAGGGGAATAACATAATATTACAATAGATTTTAACAATAGATTTTAACAAGAAGGAGATAGCTTTGCATTATTTTTTCATTCTTCTTTCAGTCTCTGTCATGAGGATGGAGTCATGCTGTGACATTCTTCTCTGGGTACAGGAACATGAGAATGATACACTCGACTTTGAATGTCTCAAGTTTTGTAATATATAATAGTTGAGTTTTACTTCTTTCACCCTAGTATTTTGCATTTTGATAGGCAAGTGCCACTTTACCACTAAGGCCCTTCTGCTGACCTTTAACACAGCGGTTAGCTTTAGCAGTGCAATTACCAGGTTGGGTTGTGGTGTCCTGGAGGAAGTGAGCATGCGTACGTGTATAAGCTAGGCTATCAAGGATGTAAAAAGCTGAGGAGCACATACCAGGCAAGTGAAGTCATTTGATCATGACAACCCAGTCAAGACAAAGTCAGAGTGATGGTTATGTGAGAAACTCTTGCTTAGCCTCCTTCATGCATTTGAGTGAAAACATAAAAGAATACAGACTTATGTGACCCCATTTTACTTTCTCTTAAACTACTACAGTTTCCAACTCAAAAAGTTCTGCCTACTGGTTGAGTAACATGAAATCAACATACAGGAATCTGATTTACCCATTAGATATATATTGTTTAGAAGTTTGATCCCTGGTTTCCATTTTCACCACTGCCACTGGTCTTTACACAGTTATAAGGTCATTGTTTCTAACTGTGGGTTCCTAAAGCATAGATATATATCAGAGTGTTCATCCTTAATATATAGATCTACCTTGTATGAGAAACAAGACCAGGATTTGGCATTCAATAGCAAGAAGACACCAATAATACAAGTCTCAGTGGGCTATTACTATGACATGTTCAGGAAAGATGAATTGGTGTACACTACTATAAGTAGAAGGCAGCCCACTCACAAGGTAAAGAAGAACAGACATAGATGTTCCATCTACTGTAGCTTTTGCTGCCGTATTTGTAGTTACCATTACTGGTGCTGAGGAACTGATCTCAAATTTTGCTTGAACTGAAAATATTTTCATGACACAAGCATTTGTGCTATGTGTTACTTTTGCCCTAACAAATATAATTAAGGAAGTTTGGAGAGGTTTTCTCTTTTTTTTTAGTGAGTAGCACCCTTTACAAGCACACTTGATACACCCTCTTTATTCTTGTTTTCCTCACCTTCACTGTTTCTCTTTCCTTCACTTGGTGGCTGTTGATGTCACACAGTTTGCCTTGTCAAGCTCCACCCCCACTCCACCTTCTTCCTATTCTCGCTCCAAACAAAATAAAACAAAACAAAGCTCTGTTCATTATTTTTTCTTCCTGAGACAAGTTCATGTTTTTTCAACATACTGCAGAAGGACAGTATATGTTGGGTTTGCTGCTTAAATATTATTTTTCATCATTTCTGTGTTTGTTTTTCCAAATATGCTAAGAGACCTCCCAATGAGATCCCTTCGTCCTTCTCCACTGTCTTCCCCTTAGGAATCTGAATGTTGCTAGTATATCTTGGGTAAAATCCAGCCACTGTGTCCACATCAAGTCAAGCTAAATTTACTCCATACCCTGCAGCTGTTCCATTGTCTCCTTTTTACAACACAAGTTTCTGTTTGTTTTATTTATTTATCATTTCTAAGTACCAGGCTTTCTGGCAAAATGTTGCCAGCTGGAAGTTACATGGAAAATGTTTAGCACAGCTTTAACACATGCTCCAGAGTATGTGTACATGCATTTCATTCTTGGTAAATCAGCATTTAGGGAGTATGGGGAAATAAGCTGTGAAATGCAATCAGCTTGTCCTGAGTTACAATGTTATTTAATAAAATCTCGAGCAAATTCAAACAGCAGAAACTCATGCAAGCCCTTAGCACATGCATTTGCTCCTTCCTGAACTATCAATATCAAAACAGTTTCTTAGGCAACTATGTCTATGAAAAGTGAAGAAAAATAAATTGAAAAAAAATGAATAGGTCTTTCTGATGAATAACTGTCTTCCCTGACTATGCAAAATCATGTATCTAATCTCTTTATTTTGATCATTTATTAGCACTTACTTCCCTCACTTAAATATTAAGAACAAAGTTCTGTAAATAATGCTTATGCCTCTACAAGCCTATGTAGAGGGTCTTCTGGTTTTCTGTAGATTTTCCCACATTCAGTGCAAACCAATTAACTTCCCTGTTGACAGGACATAAAATATTGAAATAAGGAAGAAAACTACTGGTATCTGCATAAGGTTCCTCCGTTTTTCAGGTATAGGGGTGTACTGCACTGTCTCACAGATCCCATTTCATAGCTTAGTGCAACAAGAATTCCAATTTCGATGTCTGCTGCTGTGTCCTCATGTCAGTTCAACAGAGATCTCTCCCAGCACATTGGTCAAGCACATTAAGAGTAGATCTGGGCAAATAATCTCTCATATTTATGTTGAATCCTCACCTGTGAATCATAACAAACACACACTTGAATACATTTACAGGCAACTTTACATTTCATGCATCCATCAGTGAGACTTGGAAACAAACAGGAAAAACGTAAGTATAAACTTTCTGGTGAATACCACATTCTTTTCACTATGAACTTCCAGTTGATTCTTCATGAGTTTTTTGGACTGTAATCTAAAACACACTCACGTGGGATAATGACGAACTAGGGTTTAGTTCTACTTGTGATACTTCAGTGGGAAGAATAATTTCTAAGGGATTTCTCAGGAACAACATTGTCCACCAGGATACATTTGAACGGGAACACAGCAGGTTATTTGTGACAGTTTGAATCCTCACTGCTTATACAACGGCTAAAAAAAAATGAAACATATATAATGACATTCATCTGTGTATTTGATGTTAAAGTCCACTATAGTCTGGGTTCAGATGTGAGTCCAAACAAGGCAAGGAATTGAAATGAATATAATATATACCCTTCTGTAGCCATCTTGATGTACATATGATGCACCACTTCCTATGAATTTATATTTATGACTGATTTTCCTCTCCTCTCTCTCCATCACTCCTTATCACTGACTCTTACAATTTAAGGGAGATTATATTAGTGTAACAGCATCATGGAACCAAAACACTTCAATGTAGGAAGAAAAGCAAAACATGGAGGACTTCAAATGTCAGTGAAAAGATGACAACTCTTGAACAGACACTTTCTTCTAGCTAGTTATGTATTGGTAAGCATGTGGTGAATGTTCAAGACAATTTAAATCAGTCTACAAAAGAATTTATATTGATATGCATGACTAATCAACATAATCATTGTCTTACATATCACCTCTGACTTTGGACTCTTGGGTTCAAGACATCAGAAAGAGTAGTCTTGTGGCATTTAAACCTTGAAACATGATATAGATTGATAACGACACTAAGATGTGACAAGAGGCATCTACCAATGAAAACAGCCATTTTGAGAATGGTCACCTTCTGTCTCTCAAATGCCCCAGATTTCTGTTTTGAAACAATCTGTGGATGTTGTGTCACAGAGAGGAGATCTCTG
>NC_137541.1:27667022-27674522 GCF_963082525.1 Nesoenas mayeri
AATTTTTCTTGTGATGATCAAAAGGTAAATTACAAACTACTACACCGTCTTTTGTGTGCTACCTGCATAACATCCAACTATTACTTTTCAAAGAAACATTGATGTAAGAAAGGACAAAATATTGGGGATTTTTTACACATGATATCTTACTATAAAAATCATATGACTGAGTTTATAGCACTTACCTAAGAGCCTGATGTCATCTTCTCAATTCATTAATACAAAAATCAGGACTGCACTAAAGAGTCTCTGCTAAAGGAACAAATCCAAGATCATCTTATGAGAATAGAATTAGAAAGATTAAGAAAGTAATATGATTTTTCTTCTTAAATAGGAGTAATTTCAAAGGAGCTGTTAACACTTTCATGACTGAAACTTTCTTACTGGCAAGAGGGAGAACTAAAGGAATCAGACAGATTCAAAGACAATTTAGTGTAGCTGTAAGTCTGACACCACTGCTGATACAATTTAATTGAGGACTAATTGGAACTAAGAAGGCTAGTTATTTTGTCAACTGCACATGTATTAGTTCCAGTCATTTTTAATCCAATGTAACACTGACAAAGAGTCTAACTTACTTTATTTATTTAATAACATTAGGCCAGAAAGGATCACCTAGTCATTTCATGTTACCCAATACACTGCTAATATAAACAATGTCTTATTACACTGACTACATATTCCCATGAAATGACCAATTACAACATTTGCTGATTCTAATTGTTCACTGTGAGACATTTCCACAGGCTTTTCGTGAGTCATATTCATAAACTCTACCCCAGCTGATAGGAAGCATAAAGACAGAATATGTGAGAAAAAAGTTGGTTTTAAGCAGCACAAACAACATGTAAACACTCAGACGCAATGTGCCTTGTTCCCATAAAAAAAAATATCAAATTAAAATGCACTTTTTTATATTCCCTAGTAGTATGTAATATTGCACATTTGTACACCCTTCTTGCTGAATCAAGCAGATCATATTGAATGTTCAAGACTCATATGATAAAGGTAGTATGTGTTCGCTTTTCAATATTTAGACCAACAAATTTAAAGTGATTGGTGTTTGCTTTCAAAGCTGTGATTTGTAGCTGATATGAATAGTGCCAGAAGTGTCTCTTATTTATTTTTGTTACTTTACAGATGAGTCAATAACTGCTCCCTGAAAACATCAGTCCAGCATGTAGCAACATTTTATAAAGTGACACAATCTGACAATGATATTGACAGCAAATGTGTTAAACTAAAATTAAAATCAAAATAAAAAAATACAATAAATGAGAACAATGTCTTCCTTGTCTAAAGAAAAATTGCTGACACTGTAAAAATTGCATTTTTAATGATTGAATGATTATCCCTTCAGTAATCATGTTGAAAAATTTGCCAGTTATGTTAAAGTAAATAACAGTACATCAGTATGTACATTAGTAGATCTAATTAACACAAGGTATTAGAAATATAGGGAGTAGTGAAATGGAGCTATTTATACAACTTACATAGAAGAAATACATTTACCAGGGCTGCACGAAATGCATTTACACAGCCAAAAAAAAAAAGATACTGCAAAAGTATCTGAAAGTATTGCTATTAACAATTGCTCTGCAGGTGTCTAAAATGCCCGTCTGCCACATGTCTGTACTGTGCAAGGTCCCAATCCTTCTCCCACTTAAATGAGTTCAATTGTTGCCACTCAGGTCAGTGGGACAGTGTCAGGTGTTTTTCCTATTCTTCGTAGACAATGCCCTGAACAGTACTAATCTACTTAGATGAAAGTTTTGTCTCGGGGTAAAAGGCAGCATGACAGTCCATAGATCTGACCACCAGAATAGTCTGAGAGAATCAAAATGTAACTTAAAAAACACATCATGTAAATAATTACCATTTGTTAAAAGTAAAAATAACAAATGTTCTTTTAAATTAATTGGTATATGCTGAATGTGTGTTACATTGTCTTATCCAGGATATTTAAAAATGAAATATATTATAAACTTTGCCTTATTGTAATTAGATTAATAAAAGGGAGTAATTAAAATACTTTTACTTTTTCCTAGGAGCTAGAAATTATTAAACTATCCAGAAAAGAATCAAAGCTTTTATACCAAAAAAAAAAATAAAAAAATAAAAAAATCATTCTTTGAGCTGAATTGCAATAAATCAATAAGAAAGTTATTGTTCAATAGGTAATAATTGTCTTCATATAAACTGAAAATATTGTTTAGGATGATTAATATACAATGCTGCATTATGCATTTAGGAGTGTCTGTGAATAATTTTTAGTTCTAATGTTATTATGTAATTGAGAGAACATGTTCATTTGCCCTAATAACTACTAAGATGCACTTAATAAAACGAAATGTAATAATACTTGTAATTTAGTCTATTCATGGAAGTAATTTTAAAAGTCTACCATTCTCCTTAATGTGGATAACATTCATAATTTATAAAGTGTTGTGATGCAGAATTGACAATGCCTTTGTTTTTTACACTTTGAGATGATTCTGCAGCCTTCATTATCTGCATACCAACCTCAGGATTATCAAGGGCAAACAAAAGATAATTAACACCAGAAACAGGCAAATGCAGGAGCTACTGAGTGAGGTTTTTCATTTAATGCAGAACCTTTGAAAACTGGGAAATGAAATAACTATTCAAAACCTTTTTTTTTCCCCATTGCTGAAAACTATTTCAATATGTTTTCTATGTCTCAAATGTCATTTTTTGCTATAAAACTATATTGGCATGTTCGACCTCAGATACATTCAGTAAATGAAAGTGTTAAGACAAGTATTTTTTCAAAGCACTGAGTGTTAATTTTCTGCAGTATTTTTTTTTCTCTAGAACAGCAGACTTGTAACTATGGTATACATATTCAAATTCTATAATTCCACTTGCCCATAGCTTGTCTGTAAATAAGTCATTTAACTTCTCCGTGACTAATTGTACAACACTCTAAGACAGGGATGAAAACTTCTACTACACATATGTGATTAACGAATAAGATATTTTTATATGTTAATACCTTGTAGGAAAAAGCATGTGAGACTGCCTACGGAGTTTTTATATGTAGTCAAAGCAGAACAATAAAGCAATAAAAATTTACTGAATGTCAATGCAGGTCCAAGAGAGTGTATTTCAATTGGTGAGAATTGCTGAAACGTTGGGGGTTTTTTTGTTTTTCACAAGGAATCCTGACCATGATTCTGCATTACACTCTAAAAGGTTTGCCATATGACTAATTATTCCAGAAATTAACCAGTGAAGATCCTCCACAAAGGGAACTTTTTGAATGCAAGGCAAAAAAGCATCATATCACTAGACTCTTATATGTGAATCAACATCCTTTTACCAATGGTCCAGGCAAAGTCATTTCACAAATGGAAATATAGGGCAGTGACACTCAGACTTCCACACAATTTACAGATGTTGCTGACAGTCCAACTCCCTGCCCCTTACTTACATAAGAAATTCTTTTCACAAGGGAGTGTGATTATTAGTCTATTAGCTACCCGTGAAAGATTCAAACATTTGTGTTTAAATGGCATGATATATTACCATTACCTTTTTACAATGTAGAACTGGAAATATGTGATAAGTAGCTGATCCAAAAATTATGTGCAAACAATAGAGGCTTACTTTCCGTCAAGCTCAATGGGCTGACAGCACTCTACATGGGGATGAAGTTTGACACAGTAAGATTCAAGCTGCAAGAAAACTCCAAAAGTCTTGTTCTCTTCCAGAAGATACAATGTCAGCTATATTAATACTTAAAACTGTACCTTCACTGTCAGGATTGTCCATAATTTCTTTTTCCTCTGGTCCTGACCCACATTGGGCAGTGAAATGCATGTGGAGGTGCAGGGAAGCCGAGGTGAGCAGGGCCATGTGCCCAGTGCTCTGCCGCTTGGACAGACTCCAGCAGTGGGGAGAGGCCAAAGTCTAGCGTTCCTCTCCATGTCCTTGGTTCAGTCCTAACAGCCAGACAAAGTATTTAAGGGCCTAAAATCACACAGGCAACCCTGCGGTTAATTGTAAGCTCAGTATGACTCAACAGGATACCCTGCAGACCAGCAGGGCCTGGGATATCCTGGGGTGCACTGGGCAGAGTATAGTTAACTGGTCAAAAAGAAGAGAATGTCCCACTATGCTCAGCATTGGTACAGCCTTGCCTTGAGTACTGTGTGCAGTTTTGGGCTCCACAATAAAGAAGTATATAAAAAAAATCATAATGTGTCCAAAGGAGGGCAACAAAGATGGTGAAAGGACTAGAGGATATGAGTTATGAGGAGCAACTGAGGATTTTTCTTTTATTCAGCTTAAAGAAGACGAGGCTGGAGGGTGATCTCATTGCTGTCTATAGCTTCCTTAGGAGCAGGGCTAGAGAGGGAGGTATTGATCTCTTCTTTTTGGTGTCTGATGAAGGAATGGCTTAAAGCTACATCAGGGGAAATTAATATTGACATAAGGAAAAAGTTCTTCACCGAGATGGTGGTCAAGCACTGGATCAAGGTCTTGAGGGAAGTGGTCATGGCCTCAAGCCTATTGGTGTTCAAGAAGTGTTTGGACAACGTTCAGCTTCGTGGTTTAACTTTCTTTTTTTAACATGGTTTAACTTGTAGGTTGCCCCATGTGGAGGCAGGAGTTGGACTCAGTGATCCTCACAGGTCCTTTCCAACTCCAGATGCTATGTGAAGCTAAGATTCTAAGTACCAGGACTCTCAGGCAACAACTTGTCATTCCTTACATCTTTATTTTATAGATACTTCTGAAAAATAAAGTTCTAAACTCTTCCCACTCTCAGCTGTAAAACTTGGGAATACTTAAGAATCAAGATGCTAAAACTCCTAATGCTATGGGGACATAAACATTTTTTTTAATTAAAATTCCTTTTTTAAAAAAAAGGACATTGGCTTCAATTGTGCAAATATTTGTATAAAGGTTATTTAACCTTAGATCTTTAAAAAGAAGTGTACCATGGCTGGACAAGACACCACGTCACATAATTTTATTCATGTAAAAGCCCCTAGCCTTTCGTTTGATTCAACTTCTATTTAACTTCCCTTCCCCTGCAGAAAAACAAGGCATACTGTCTACTATCTGACAAATGTAAATACATTTTAGAGAGTATATTACTTTTTTTTATTTATTTACACACAGGAAAACATCATCAAAGTAGACATAGCTTGGTTGCCAGATGAGACAGAAAAAGGTTCATCATGCCACGTAGTGGCAGTGGACAGCTGTAGTCTCTGCAACAGCCACCACACACCATGAACCCAGCCCTGTCTCCTGAAAAAGGAGAAGCAGCCTCTGTTTAGGAAGTCCAGAGGACATACAAAAATAGAGTAGATAACGTAGAGCTTCTCCATCACAAAGACACTTCAGTAAAGCCTTGCTTCCACATTTTATCCTTTTAACTGCTAATAAAAATAACAAAGACAATAATGAAACCTATTTGCTGATCTTCATGCATATAATGAGATCTGTTTCTTAAAAGTTTTCTCTAGAGCTATCCTGTGCAATTTTCTGAACATCTTTTAAGTGTCTGTGATGCTCATGGTTTTATTTTAAGAGCTCACTATAGACTAGGATTTTTGGAAATCTATAGTAAAAAGGAGAAATACTTAATGTTTAGCCACCACAGTGAACCGAAACAGCATATATTCTTCTTATTTGCATATTTTTATACTTTACACAGTGTTTAACATTATATCATTGTTATGTAGCTGCATTTTCTACACAATTATTTTTCCAGGACATATGTTTTGGAAATGCATGTTCTTCTTTCTAGAATGAAGCAGTAGTTAAAAGATGCAGCAATAGCTGGTCCTTAGTCTCTGTGCAAAATTTCCATGTTTGTTAATGGGAATTTTGTGATGAAGTGAGAACTACAGCTAATTATATAATAAAACGCAGATGTTGAAAGATGTGACAACAGCAGAACACTAATATGATATTGTGCCTGTATGTGGATGTGCAAATGCCAGACTCAAAATTTGTTTGTCAGAATTTGAAAAATTAATAGATGAGACTACTAGAACTAAGTAACTACTTTTGGTTTGCTTGACAACCCTTATAAGAGAATACAAGACTACTTTTTCAGCTACTGAGTCCCTGTCATTTAAAGTAACCTACCAATTCAGTGAACTGCTTGAGCTATACGTAGAGGCTCACATGCTGTTATCCGTGCTATAATCTGGAGTGCGTTATATTCATTCCTGCAAATACACACATATTCAGAGCTTTAGTATACACAGTAAGGAGGGACCTGTAAGCATCTTACTGTGACAACTGGCCAGTTCCAAAGCTGTAGGTCCCACATGGACAAAGACCTCAGAGAAACAGAACTTCATCAGAACAAAAGAAGCTTCTGTAAGAAGACAAGGTTGCTGTGGAAAGGACTATTTTCAGCTAGTACATGAGGGAGGATGAGCTATGCTTAGGCCTATGTCTGTAGTAAATTTTCAAGAACTCTTGGAATAAAGAGAAAGTTTGAGAAAATTTGCCGTAAGTCTAAAATAACTTAAAGTATATCAAATGGACTAGCCATATAATATATTGGATTCAAGTTTATTTTTCTCCCTTTCAGGTATATGTATGAAAACACATGCACCACCAACACATGCACCCACAAATCTTTTGCCTGAGGATGAAATAATAGTAGGTGACAACTCTTTCCAAAAGAACTGCCTGTGTTCTATGTTGAAACACAATGGTCACCTTCTAGTATTGAACCAAGAAAGAATTTTCTTTTTCAAGGTTGGCTATGTGTGATAAGGAAGCCATGTATCTTAACATTATCTCCTAAGATTCACCTGCTGTTTATGGTGATCAGAAGAAAGATTAATAGAGTGTCAAAGTCTCTCAGCACCTCAGAAGGCCAATCTGACACCTGCAGAATCCTGACAAGATGGAAATGATTGGATATTTTGTGCCTTTGTGCTCTAGAGATGCCATGAGTGCTTTCCTGGCTGGACACTTGCTGTATGCTATGTTGTGGCTGCTTCAGACACCTTTCAGATCCTACTTTCTGTCTTTAATTTGGAGATTCCATCTGGAACACATTTAAAGTATGTGGACATCTTCAAGATACAGTCCTCCTTGTGCTGCAATTTCAACTTAAGAGAGTCAGAGAAAAATATACATTTTCTTTGCTTTTCCTGAATGAGGTTATGCTTCTGCTTCTTCAATGGCAGGACTTATTGCTTGAATAATTACAATGTGTGCCAGATTTCCAAAAGTGCCTACCCAATGACCATAACTGCCAAGTATATGCAGAAACTGCAGGAACAAAGAAGTGGGAAGATAATCTGCCCGTGTGTGCAATTACAGTAGAAGTCGTTCATTCACGTTGCATGAATGTAGTTTTATATATGCAATTATGGAAATCAAAGCCTAAGCTTGTACTGAGAAATGTAGATACCTCCTAACTGAAAGTGATTCCAGCTCTACTCTCTACTTCCAACTGACTGAAGAGCTTTTAAACCTCTTTTACTACATTGATTC
>NC_137541.1:27679522-27989522 GCF_963082525.1 Nesoenas mayeri
CCCCTCCGCGCTGCTCCGCGCCGCTCCGCGCCTGGCCGGGCTGAGCCGCACCGGGCCCGCCGCGCCGCTCAGATTTAAACCCGTCCTGAGCCGCTTCTCCCCGCGCTCAGAACATGCGGCACACACGTGGGAGCTGGAGGCACAAAAACTGCCCCGTCTCCCTCCAGGTCCAGGTTTATTCAGAATTAGAGTTGCCCCCCCTCCTTCTTTATTTTTTATTCCTCCGTCCCCTCTCGCAAGCGGTAAATAAAGCTCATTTGCATGTCTTTGCAGAAAGTTGCTGCCGTACTAGAATAGAAACCGGGCTTACCTAGTTTGGCAGGGTATGCAAAGTAGGATTGGTTGGATCAATTAGAGAATTATCTATTTATGAAATGTCTAGCTGCAATGAAAAGAGCTGGTACAATTATGAACTGTTGTCTTGACAACTGGGAAGGACTGATTGGATCATTTTATCAGTAGGGTTGCTGATTTCAAAAGCAAGCTGCCGAAAATAGTAAGGGACTTGGGTTTCAGAAAAGGGATTTTTTTCTTCTTCGTCTTAGCTAGTAGGGAAAAATGTAAAGGGGGTGGGGAGAGGGAAAAGGGTTTCGCCAGGAAAGGTCCGTGATGCAGATTTATTGGCAAAAAGCCAGAGTTGCTATTGTAAATTTCTTCGCCGGTTTCAATGTCAACCCAAGCTCGTATTTGAACCCGGAATCAGGGCAAAAGCATTATCACTCTGTCACTTTGTTGCCAGAAGTGGATTTTTTTTTGTTAATATTTTACTGTTACATCTGACAGGATTTCACATTTTCTGTAGCCCGCCTTTAGTACATTGAACTGCCAGACAGAGAAATTAATACCCTGAGTGACTGTATTTTAATTAAGCAATTTCATGCAAATTACAAATTTTAGATTGCCAAATAATATATTGCACAAAAATTGTAGGCTGGCTGATCTGATATGCATGGAGTATTACTCTTCCAGGCGCTGTGCATACATGGGAAAATGAACAAAAATGCTAATTTCCAATCTACTATGCAAACGGTAAAAGATGCCTATTTAGATACATATGCTTTCCTTAGGAAGGGTAAACAGTTCTTTAATTTAATATAGCTGACACTTGAAGATGTGTTTTTCTCTTTTACAAAGATAATTTTTGCATTGAACAAGTAAATGAGAATTCAAGTAGAAAACATCTTGTTAATGGCGACTAATAAAAACTAATACTGCATGCAATATAATGATATTAAACCTTGTAACTGGTACATAAAGCAAGATCATTCCTATTGTTGCTCTGTCATTGAACATCAAATATGCTCGCATATTAAATATGTACTGTCCGACCGTGGATATCGTTAACCCTGTGTGTGGCCGGTGGAACGGTTACCAAGTACCAGGAAGGGACGGGAGCGGGAGGCCCGGACGTGACACGCTGTGAGCAGCCCGAACGGGCAAACGCCCCTCTCGGCCCTCGCAAACGAAGGCGAGCACTGGGGGCCGCCCCCGCTGGCCAGCAGCCCGGGCCGCCCCGGCGGAGGCGGCAGCTGGAGCCCCGGCCGCGCTCCCGCCCCGCGCCCACCGCTGCCCCGGGCTCCGCGCGGCCACCCCAGCCATCCCACACCGCACACACTCAGCTTCCCCCGGCGGACGCTGGACAAGTCCCGCAAGCCCGAAGTTTGCGAGGCGGGATGGGGGCGTGTGCGTACCGGGGAGTCGCGGGGGCTCTGCTGGCAAAGCCGCTCTGCGGAAGGGGTGACCAGCACTGAGGTATCCACCCGCGGGAGAGCTCCTCTCTGTGTTTTGTATCTGTCTGAAGGGGTGATCCGAGGAATGAGCAGCTACGGTTTCACAAAGCCTCTTAACATAAAACTTTGTACGTGCTCTGGCATTCCTTCCTGAGCCTTTTGTCACCCGGGCTACTCAGTTGGGTAAAACCATCAGGGTTTGCCCCTGATTTTGCTTTCTATTTTAAAGACCTGATTTCTCAGCACCATAAACAAACATCAGCGTCTCTGTAGGAATCAGCTGAGGCTTCCCAGATGCTGTACACAATTAAGCAAGTTGCAAATTTAGCAGTCCTAAGTACAGTACTTACAATTTTATCTGGAAGTGGGTGGGTATAATTGCAAGTCCTGAGCATCTTAGCCCCATTCAGTGGCTAAACAGGCTGAACTCAACAGGACTAAAGCACAGAGCACTGATCTGAATTTAAACCACACTGAAGCTAATATTTTTCCCTCTTCATATATATATATGTATATGTATATGTGTATATATATATATATATATTTTTTTTTTTTTTTTTCCCCTGGGGGTTGGGGTAATAGGCTAATTTAAAAAAACATACTAGTATTTCAAAATATAGATAGTTTAATCCTGGAACTCGTGTATACTCTCAGGATGTAAACTGTGTTCAGGTTTTGTATAAGAGTACTGTTGCTGATTGCACTGGAAACAGAGGATTGGTGGATGGGGTAATACATTATTCACAGTTGGCTGGGTGTATATTTTACTTTACAAGACTTCTGCTCCTGTTCCTGCTAAGTTCTCCTAAATCTAAATCAGACTTGGGTTTAGGTTCTCTGAGATACTTATTCATGTTCTATGATAAGAAGACAATTATTTATTGTCATGTTAATTCTCCGAAATTCATGGAAACAAAGACGATATCTTTGTATTTTTGTGCATAATTTAATACACAATTTGAGCACAATTTTTACATGAGGTTTCAGTGGAAGTGTCAGTGTGTCTTCAGTCATTTATGGCAAAGATGTAGTTCAGATTGTTGGAAGCAGGCAAAGTCCAGAGGCCTCAATATCAGAAAAGCATTTTTCCACCTTGAGGATAGGATACATGAAGTTCACATCTAAATAGTTGCAGCAAAGCTTTGTTGTGTTTTCACTTACACTAACAGTGTTTGTCCATGTTAGGCTGATGTTCCTGAAAGCAGCATTTGTTCTGGAATCATTACATACTCATGCAGAATTTTTGGTCTTCTTTGTCCAACTGCAGTTTCAGCACTGTGATTCATACACTCCCTCTGCTTGTAAAGCGGTTAAAATTAATCAGAGCTTTCTATGCAAAATTTTCCATTGACATAATTGGAGAATTTGCTTAAAACCTGACAGTATCATATGGCTGATGGAAAGTAGGCTGTGCATGAAGAGGAATACCTGGATAAGCTATAGCATCTTCTAAAAAAAACCCAAAAAACCAACCAACCAAACAATAAACAGATTTTCCCTAATTAAGTGGTAGACAAACACTTTCTTGCAAATAACGAATCAAAATATTTTGTCATTTTTTTCAGAAAATAGTGTATGGTAAGTTTTCCTATTTGTTTGTTTTTGAATCAATAAAACAATTTCATTTTCTGGTCAAATAATATTCTGGGAATTTCTCCACCAGCTGTCAAGCAGTTTTCTGGAATGATTTCCCCTTCCTTATTCAACCAGCTTGAGGGTTTTCACTCTTGTGGTATTTGGCAGGGCAAATATTTTCAATACCTGCAACTGACCATCTTATTAACTGTGAAAAATTTCACTTGAACAATAAGCAGTGTTCTGCCAAAGAATCACAGCAACTTATTCCAAAGTACATTACTCAATCAAAAATCTTGGGCAACATTCATATGACCTTTGCCTGGTTTCAAAATGCAACATTAATGCATTTTTTTTTCCCTCCAGAATTCTCCATTGAGTAATACAGGCTGGTTTTTAAAAGATAACCCAAGAGTTTCAGCAAAACAGTTATTATACTTGGGATAATGATATTCAAAGGGACTCACCTCACAACCTTTACACACATGAGCGGTTAACTCTTACTTATATAAGGACAACAAGGACTACTTGTATGTATAAGGGTTGCAGGGTCAGACTCAAAGGCCTCCAATATGACAAAGTGTTTAAGAGCAGGAATTACTTTGGTCTTTTGCTATATAGAGCTGGAGTGCTGAGTTGGGGCCATAACTGACGCGGTGGCTGATGTTCCTGGAGTTAAAGGTTTTTGTAGGAGTCCTACTTTGTGCTTTCAATACAAAACTAGGAAGGTATTTGGAAAAAGGGAGATATGTGAGAAACAAGGAGGTAGAAATGTATTAAAATGTGAATATGGGATATTAATAAGGACATTTCATCCAGATCTTTCAGCTAGACTTCTCCAGGATCAAGGAAAGTTAAGAAAGATGCTAAGCTTCTTTTAGAGCTCATATATACTAGGATTTCTTACAGTGAAATTTTTGCCATAGACACCAAAGTTTTTCAAATAAATTAATTTGTTTGTCAAAACTTTCTTTAGGAAATCATCCTAGCTGCCTGGTATGAGGTGGAATTTCAGGACTTAAGCAGAAAGAGCTTTTCATCATAACACCCTGGCACAGGCAGGCCAGGGCACCATCTTATCCACAGTTGGAAGCTGAACTTTGATCTACCACTTTTTTTTTTTTTTTTTTTAAACTGAGAAACAACTTGTTTTTATTTTCATGAGAGTGAAAAAAGATTCAAAAAAATTTAAATATTTAAATGCTTTATGCAGAGGAATTCTCACTTTCCTGCCAGCCTTTCCTATAGAACTTGGAAATCTGAAGGAACTTCATACTTACACAAAAGGTTCTTAAAAGAGCAAGTTCTGGCCCCTGTGAAACTGGCAAAATATCTCACAAATGCTTTCCATTTGAAAGAGTGAGTTGGTCAAAGTTTAATAAATTGGGACATAGCTTTTACCAAATTAAAAAAAATATATTAAAAGACAGGAACATTAATTTGTCCTATGTTACAGAAACATAGTTTGCACCATTAGGTCAGTATTTCCATTCCAAATCTGTTGTCCAGGGATGTATAACTTTGCCATAAACCTTCATTCAGAACTGCAATGAGACACAGGAATGTATCAAACTTCAAAGTAGCCTTGAATAATTTTTAAATGACAGAAAGGTTGTCAAAAAAGACAATTCATTTTCGTACTCTTTCAATTCAAAAAATAACTCCCACTGTTTAGGTAGATAGCCATTTTTGAAGAGTGTGCTTGTGGCACTTAAGTAGAAAACCAAATATGAAATAATTTTTTCATCTCCTGCAGAGACTCAGACTGACGTGTATTTACTGTGTTAGAAAAGCAAATATTTACAGAGTCATTTTTAGCACAGGTTTTGGATAAAACTGGGTTGTGGTGAAAGTTATTGCATCCCTTGATGACGTCAATAGAAAAACTATTCTTCTCACGGTGCCTTTTATATCTGTGTTTAGGAGCTAGATAAACACAACGTAATACTGTTAAGAACATTATTATAAACAACTAGGGGATAAGAAACTCACAGAAGCTGAGATTATTTTGCTATTACTGGCTGGAGAAAACCTGGTGTGTGCCCTGCTAGCTCAAAGCATGTCTTTAATCATGCATAGGAACATGGAAAGAAACTTCATCCTGGAACACTTATCTGGGAACATGGTAAGCGGCACTGACTATTGCCATTGTTTCCAAAACACAGGACAGCGAGTGGGAGAGTGGCTCAGCCTTAGGAAGCCCAGTAGCATCCTCTTGGCGTTCAAGTTCTTCCTTATTACGTTAAGGGCAAAGTTTCTGAGGCTCTGGAGAGCTGCCCTGTGTGGTTCCTACTGGGCATCCCTCCACTCTGCAGAAGGTGAAATGTGATCCCCAAGGATGACAGCATTCCTCCAAGAGGATTACAAAAGCCGCCCTGCCTGCTTAGGCCATGAAATGGCTGGAAGTCTTGGAAGAGATGCAAACTAGGGAGTAATAAAAGTCTGGCTAAGCTTCACATCTAGGCTGTCAGGTAGGAGGGAACCCTCTGGAACTCATGCTAGGAAGAAGGAAGAGATAGGATATGACTGGATTTTTCCTTCTTTTAATGCAATGATGTGCTGCCAGTGGGTGCTACCTTTCTTGAAGACAGAGTTATGGCCATCTGGCTGAAATACTGTAGGGTTTAGTTTTTTTTCACATTCACTGGCCCCTAGTTGTTCTGAAGCATCAACACCATTTCCTTCTGTTCAGCTATTCATTTCTTAATGGGTTAGGCCAATGTTGGAAATCGTGTTCATACAGATTTTCCTTCTTCTCTGATATCATCATTCAAAGTTCCACTCTGATGAAATGCTAATAACTAAACAGGCCTTCCACCAAAGACATGCATTCATATGCATTTTGAGACATAATTTGTGGCACCATATGACATTACCCTTACCGCAGAGATGATTCACTGCTATGGGAAATAAATACCAGTGCTTAAAAAAATCTTTCCCAACTTTCTGAGAAGAAACTCCAGGCCCTGAAATTCCTTAGCATCACACTGCACAAAAGGAGTCATTATGTTAATATTATGACTATAGATCCAAGTGAGAGGAGAAAAAATGAAAGATAGATTGTTGGAAAAATGGTCTGTCTAACATGTAATACCTGCACATGCACGAGTCCCATACCTACTAGCACAGAGGTAGATGACTGGGACAGGAACGCATACTTGGGCAGTGCTGACAGAAGATGGGGAAAAGTGATCTGTGTGCAGCAATTGTCATGGCAAAGCAAGACACCAATATCTATATTATTACTGATTAATGCAATGTCAGCTCCTCTGAAGATTCCAGGTAATTTCATCGGTACCATCATAAGGCCACAGATCCAAGGAGTTCACAGCAACAGTGGTGCAACAAGACCCTCTGTTCTGAGCCCATCAAACACGCCTCTCACAGATGTTATTTATTTTGCTATTTCAACCTTTTATCTGCTTTTCCACTGTCAAAATGAGAAAAAAGACGAAGTGAGGAGAAGTGGAAGGAAAGAACTGAAAAAGTGCCAAAAAAAAAGAGGAGGGAAGAAGGTTTAAAACAACAGCATTTGGTATCACACAGAACCTTTCAGTCACTGTACTCAAAGTCTGCTTCAGTGAAATGTTTCAGATTAAAATCTCAATGTTTATGCTCAAATGGCCCCAGATCTATAGGTTTAGAAGTATTTTTCCACAGGTTCCTGATCTCCACACATTCTTCACCATGCATGGCTGCAAGCCATGCCTCATAAAGGTTAGAATGTGGCAGAACTGTGCACACTTCAGACCATGGTTCTCTGTGGTATGCTTTTTAGTTTTGTTTAAGGCCAAATGTATGGCCAAATTGTAGTTACTTTAGTCAGTTCCATGAGCTGCCACAATCTGAACCTGAGTAAGGGAAATCCACAGAATTTGGATTTCAAAATTAAAACATACATGTTTTCAAACACGGTCTGTGTTCACAAAAGCTCTAATATGTTACACCTATTCAGGTGACTTAGACAGAAACTTTATGTTAAAAAAAAAAAAAAAAATCAAGCTAGTTCAAAGTCCAATTGGAGAATAAAGTATTATGATGAGTAGCACAGTTGGTAGTGATTGCTGTATTTTAACACCTCGTAATCATGTACTATTTGATGAAGTAAACTACTCCTCCTTCTACTGATGAGTGTTGCTGCAGCTACTGTTGCAAGCAAAGAAAGCTTGTTACTCTTGAGTGTTTCTGTTGACATATGAACAGTAGCCATTCCTGCGAAGAGAAACAAAAGATGGAGTATTTTTAAAGTGTGCCCAATGAGTTTTTAAAACTTAGTAATCTCTTAAAAATTCTGCAATGCTACATTACTTATAGCTTTTTAAAATGTTCTGTTTAATTAGCAACAACTGAAAGTTCATCCTTTATGAATGAATGGAATGGTCATCAGAAAAAATCAGATTTCATATGACGTCTAAAGTGTCATTTTATGTTTGGGTTGACATTGCTTTTTACTTTTATTTTCTAATTTCTAATCAATTTTCCCAATACCTCAGTTTTGTGAATGCAACATTAAAATAATTTCATATTTAATTAAATTATAAAGCCCTGGTTGGAACTTAACACCCAGTAAACATAATTTAAATAAAGCAATTATTGCTCAAAGGTAATTTTTATGTATTTCTTCTGAAATAGATGCTGGCGTATTTATTCTGGCTTTCAGTGCAAATCCTTTGCATAATCACAAAGCAAAACAATATCTCTTTAAGATTAATTTGTGGTGCGAATTGTGAAATTGTTGGGGGTTTTTTGTTTTAATTTGTACCGTTTTGAACATCTTTGCTGCAAAAAGTTACCACTGTTGTTTCTCTCAGTGAAAGTACGAAAGGACTGATAAGCAAGAAACAGATGAGGAGCTTTGCTATTATACCTTCTCACCTACATACTCTTCATGTGTACTTTCTTAATTAAACTCAGCCCTGTTATCTTCTCAGTGAGAACTAACCATTCATGCTGAACCCATCTTCACTGCACACATCAACGATCCTTGGCTCAGTTCCCTTCACTGCCCCCTGGGCGACCTGAAAATGAGTGTTATCCTTCTTTTGCATTGCTTCCCATGCCACATATGTCACTTCACGAGCCCCACCGGTCTTCCTTTCTGCTTCTTTTGTCAAGATACAGATTTTTCAATCTTTCTTTCACAGTTCAAAGGATCCTGAGCTTCTTCTCCAAAATCACTTCTCTGAAATACCTTGTCACAAACAGAGGATGACCAGCTTCTCTCTCACTCTGCCTCCAGCCCCTCTTTGTCCCTTTCAGCCATGGTTCATAAACCAATGTCTGAGCTGGATATGGAGATTTACATGGATGATGAGTATTTGCTCCTGTTCTTTACTAAAAATTGCTTTTAGACCAATAGAGGTGCATCTCAGGACCCTTTTTTTCACACCAGCTCCTATGAGTCTCAGAATTTTTGTGGGTGTAGGGTCTCACTTTAAGACAATGTACCTGCCTCTTCCTCTGACAAGTGGAAGAACCTGATTATTTTTATTCTGCTCAACATTCACACTGCTCACTTTGTATCACTGCTGAAGCAAAGATAGAGGAAGGATCCTGTCAGGAGAAGCTTCTCCATGTTTATCTTATTTCAATTTTTAGCTGGCCTTGAATGATAACAGGTGAATACCTTGTCCTGGTTCAAAGCAGTTACTGCAGAATCTCATGAATGCTCTCCATCAGGAAACAGGGTGGTAATTTCCTCTAATGCTGCCTATGTTATGTCTATGCTGTAGAAAAAGGTTTTGCTGTGTGATACTGCATAACAACCCCTTCAATAAAATATAAAAATCTGCAAACTTCCTAATACTTGCACAAGCACTTAGCCATGAGGCTTTTACTGCTACTAATAGGAGTCCTTCAGCTAAATCTCTACACCTTTCTGTAATAATCTACACAAGAAGTAATGTTCTGTAATATCATTCAATCTCTATTTTTATGTCATGCCAGAGTCTAATATTCCTCAGTCCATGGCAAATATGCCTTCAGAAAATAGCCTGAGATGGGACAGAATAAGATCCATGATCAAATGGGAATCACTCACCGAAACAGAACTCTTTCTAGCGAGCTGATAAGCCAGATCATGAGCATATAAAAAGTACAGGGGTGGTTTGTGCCAGGTACAGTCTCTAGTTGGAAGATTTGGCTCTAAAAACCCATGAAGAAAAGAACTAATTCTAACTACTGAGTGGAAAAAGAAAAGCCAAGATATTTGAAAGAAAATGGAAGCTATCTGAACCATACCCTTCCCTTTATTTGTGATGAAGACCACCATTGGATGTCTGTACAGCAAGCCCAAAACCACACAGAGAGGTGAAATGTTCAGCCAAAATCAGAGGAGGAGAAGTTAATAGGAAAGAAAAGGCACTGATCTGCAACCTTTCTTCAGTCTTGCAGAAGCTGCCTACATAGTAGGGGATGTTAGAGTGAGCTTGAAAAGCAGCCTACAGGGCATTTTTTTTTTTAATGCCAGAGCATCCACAACTTACTCTGTTCCATTTTAAAATACAAGAAGCAAGATGACATATATTCTGAAGTAATTGACTGAGGATTTCAGAGGATGTCATTTACAACTGAACTTCTTAGAGAAAAACAGAGATACAGTGTAATGCTGTTGATAACAAAGATAATGGAAATGGGTGTCGTAGGGAGATACACAGGTTTGGAACACATTCTGCTGAGGTGAGATTTAACATCGATCACCAGCAGGCCTACCAAGGAGGAGTCCAGCGTCTCATTAACATTGGGAAGTGTGGAGTAGCTGCCTGCATCATGTGCTGTAGCTGAAGCCATAGAGCTGGGAAGCCCTTTCCACTCATCCACTTGTACTTGGGCTGCCTACGACTGAGTTAGCAAAATCCTCATAGAACCATAGAACCATAGAATATTCTGAGTTAGAAGGGACCCACAAGGATCATCGAGTTCAACTCCCGTCCCTGTATATAACAACCACACAGTGCACACCAGGTGTCTGAGGGCATTGTCCAGTCTTTTCTTGAACACTGGCAGGCCATGACACCTCCCTGGGGAGCTTGTTCCAGTGTTCCACCATCCTCTGGGTGAGGAACCTTTTCCTAATGTCCAGCCTAAACCTCCCATGGTACATCTTCCTGCCATTCTCTCGGGTTCTGTCATTGCTCACTGAAGAGGAGGGTTCAGTGCCTACCTTTTCTCCTCCTCTTGTTAGGAAGCTATAGACTGTGATGAGGTCTCCTCTTAGTCTCCTCTTCTCCAGGCTGAACAAACCAAGTGTTTCTAGCCATTCTTCTTACAGCTTCCCCTCCAAACCCTTCAACAACTTCGTGGCCCTCTTCTGGAAACTCTCTAGTAGCTTAATATCTTTTTCATCCTGTGGCACCCAGAACTGCACACAGTGCTCCAGGTGAGGCTGTACCAGTGCAGAGCAGAGCAGGACAATCGCCTCCATCGCCCAGCTGGCAATGCTGTGCTTGGTGCACCCAGGACACGGTTGCCCTCTTGGCTGCCAGGGGCACACTGTTGGCTCATGTTTAACTTGCTGTCAACCAGAACCCCCAGATCCCTCTCCACAAAGCTGCTTTCCAGCATCTTGTCCACCAGTCTGTATGGATAGCCAGGGTTGCCGTGTCCCACATGCAAAATCCAGCACTTGCCCTTGTTGAACTTCATGTGGTTGGTGATTGCCCGGTTCTCCATTTTGTCCAGATACCGCTGCAGGGCCTCTCTGCCCTCTAGAGTCTTGACAGCTCCTCCCAATTTTGTGTAATTGGCAAACTTGCTAAGCAATCCCTCAAGTTCTGAGTCTGAGTCATTTACATATGTTGTAACTTAAGGGGCAGAAGAAGTGTGTGTGTTTGTTTGTGTGTTTTAAACATATCACAACTATTTCATTTTTTGTCCAGTTCAGCTTTTGAAATTAAGGAAATCTGCTGAAATGTTATAAAGGTTTTAGGGAAAAGCATGGAAAGTGAGACTGAAAAAGGTATCATCCAGTGAAAGACTGGAGAGACTTGGTCTGCTTAATTTATCAAGAGACAGGTTAATCACCATCCTTAAACACCTACATGGGAAACAGAAAATTCATAATAAGGTGGCTCTTCAACCGAGCTAACACAAGTATAATAAGATCCAATAGCTGGAAATTGAACTTGACAAAATTAAGCTAAAAGTTAGGTGCATTTTTTGACAGTGAGGATAATCATAGAATCACAGAATGTTAGGGATTGGAAGGAACCTCAAAAGATCATCTAGTCCAATCCCCCTGCTGGAGCAGGGACACTTAGGTGAGGCTACACAGGTAAGTGTCCAGGTGGGTTTTGAATGTCTCCAGAGTAGGAGACTCCAAAACCCCCCTGGGCAGCCTGTTCCAGTATTCTGTTACACTCACTGAAAAGAAGTTTCTTCTCAAATTTAAGTGGAACCTCTTGTGTTCCAGTTTGAACCCATTACCCCTTGTCCTACCATTGGTTGTCACCAAGAAGAGCCTGACTCCATCCTTGTGACACTCACCCTTTATACATTTGTAAACATTAACAAGGTCACCCCTCAGTCTCCTCTTCTCCAAGCTAAGGAGACTCAGCTTCTTCAGCCTTTCCTCATAAGGGAGATGCTCCACTCACTTAATCATCTTTGTTGCCCCGTGCTGGACTCTCTCCAGCAGTTCTCTGTCCTTCCTGAACTGAGGGGCTCAGAACTGGACATGATATTCCAGCTGTGGTCTCACCAGGGCAGGATTGAGAGGAAGGAAAACCTCTCTCGACTTACTAACCATCCCTCTTCTAACATACCCCAGGATGCCATTGGCCTTGGTCACAAGGGCACAGTGCTGCCTCATGGCCATGAGCCACTAGAACAATCTACCAAATACTTCTATGGATTCTTTGAGAAAACTTTCAAAAATATAGCAGTTTTTAAGGCTTTGCAGTATCTCAAATAGGTTTAACTTGAGAAAAGTTCATCAGCGTTTTTTAAACAGGAAGTCAGCCCCTGTGATCAAACTGTTTCCCATGAGCTCTACACTTTGTAGAACTCAGGACAAAGAACTTAGTGCTCAAATGCTTGGACATTTGAAACAAATTAAGTCTTCCAGGACTAGCTGCACAGACTTTCCAACTCAGGTAAGTTCAAATGAAATAGTTCAATAGGCAGTTATGAAGTAGCTGCTCCAAATTACTTGATATACAAAAAAATAGCAAAACTAAATACCTTTTCATTATCTGAGTGCTGTGATTAGTGGATATACTGAAAGTGGACAAGCAAGCTGAGTAAATGCTGCTTTTTTTGACAGCAAAATCTAGTGTAGAAGTTCAACAAGAATTATATTGTTTTGCCTAATGGTAAAACTTGGATTTCTACTGATAAAGATAGGTAAGCTTCAAAATAGCACTTAGATGCTCAAAAACACAATTTGAGCAAATTTAGGCAATAAAGAGAGTGACTTCCAAAAGCTCTCCGCCTATCTAGCATCAGAGCTGAGAAGCTGCAAATACCCACACCTTTATTCAGGAAACAGTCATTAAGTATGACAAACTCTGCTAGGTTCAAGAGCACTGCATCCTCGGATGGAGCACAGCAGTTAGGTAGCTGTCCCACCTTTAAGGATATTTGGGTTTCAGAACCTTCTCTGAAGTTTATACTGTGGTTTGCAGGAGTTGTGGTTTTAATTGCCTCGAAGAAGAGAATGCATCTCAGGTTACCCACCTTTTAGATGGCTGCTATGACAACTAGGCTATTGTACAAAAGACTACTTGGTTTTCCAAAGAACTGAACATGTCTGTGACTTATAGCCGAAGGGCCAACTTGGTTATGAAATGACAATATGCACACGTGGTATGTGAATCACAGCCCTACAGAAACTCCTCATTCTTGGACAACAACACCATACTAAGCACCCTCTTGCTTGATATTTCATAATAGGGAGCTAATTAATGTTTGTCATTCATTCCCCCAGATTTGCATCTCCTCTACCCTAATCAGATGTGTAGAATGCCATGCATGCCAGAGTTAAGTACCAAACTCCTTGTTGACACAAGGAACCTCTGAATATCCCATTCCTCTTTTCCCAGTCTGGCTTTGTCACACAGTGGTCATATGTGATGACATGGGGCAGAGAGAGTGGGGAAGGAAAGAGAAAACACTTGCTGGAATGTATCACAGAAGTGATACAACCAAAACAAACAAAACCCCCCAAACAACAACAAACAAACCAAAAAACAAAACAAAGAAACCACAAAGCACAAAACCTCACACACTTTTTTTTTTTTCCTTATTGCTAGGTGGTTGGTTTTATTCTAGGTCATCTTTTCCCATCCAGTTCACCACATCAGGAGAGAGGGGAGTTAGGGGCTGCCTAAACAAGACATCTAGCATGGCTACTGAAAGAGAAGCACACAAAACTATTCTCTAAGTGAAAGGTCAGATCACCATCAGACTTTCATACATTCAATTCTGGTTTAAAATACTCCTCCAGATCAAAAGAATAGTGATGAAGTAAATTTTCCAAATCATGCCAAGTCAAGAGCAAGACTCTAGCAATAACAACAGAATTCACATCAGTGTCATACTGACAAAAAAATGGAAAAGGCAGTTCTAGGGCATCATGGCAAATTCTAGACTTTCTTATAAATCTAATAAAAATATATTAAAAGAAATAACCACTTTAAACTTGCCATGAAGACAAGAAAATTTCACAGCTGAGGAAAAAGGCAAGAGTCAAGAGCAAAGCAAGCTGTAAGTTACCTTCACCTCCTACTGTGGTAGTTCTAATGAGGAACTGTTGTTCCAAGTGAGGATTTAAAGGAAAACAAACAAACAAACCAACCAACAAAAACAAACCAAAACAAACAACTTGGAAAAGGTAATAATTTAATTACTCTAGTAAGCAGATTTCATAAAAATAACACAGGAAGTGGATTTATCATCTGGGCAGATCACTCAGTCAAAGGGAAAGAATACACTATGAAATTATTTTGATAAAGCAGCTGTGGAAACTTGTTGCTAGACCAAGATGAGAATTTTTTGATAGAGTCTTTTTCAAAAAGAAAACTGCAAAGTTATTTTGTAGGATTTGCTTCAAAAAAAGATGCTTCAGTAATATGTACGACCTATTTCAACTATGCAAAACTGATTTCAAGGTTTTCTGAATTATTTTGACTTTTCTTGCTCTCATAACTTCCTACTTCATTGTAACTACAAATATACAAAAATCAAGTGAAATAAAACCTTTTCATATGGCCTACACAGTTTTAGACATTTTTATTTCCTAGGAAATGAAAATATTTTTGTTTATAACAGTTTTTTCCCTTGCTATGCACTCTGTTCTAGAACAGAAAATTATAGAGGAGGTGTGGAATCTTTTGTGAAATGGAGATCTTGAAACCTAATCAAATGTAATGATTACAAATTTGCCAAGTTTAGGGGATTTTGGTTGTGCCAGTTTACCAGGGATAAGTGATCCATTTGCATTTTTGGTCTTGTGATTTGCTGACATTAAGGCTACATATGATCTCTTTTTACCTTGAATGGATATGGTAAGAACAAGGGGGAAGTCACACTGAGGTAATTCCACTTATTAAACTGCTGCAGAGGCACCACTGAGTATGTCGGCATCACACAAGGCAGTGGAACAGAGACAAATCCAGCTTTTAAGGACCTACTGCACACAAAGAGGGGTCCACAGGCCATGTCATTGCAGTGCTTCTTATGGGCTAGGACAGGGTTATCTCATCAGGTCTGATTAGCCCAGGCAGAACCAATTAACATGGCCACACTGTTTCTGGTATTTGAATGAACTCCGTGGGCAGCCCCATTGTGCCCAGTTCTCTTCAGATTTGCATGAGACATCCAATAATGCCTAAAGCAGTGTTGCTAAGAACTGTCAAAGGAGGTTTCTTCTGCATTTTTAAGGATGCTTGAGAACTCATAGGGAGGCACTTTTATGCTGTGTAGGTCTATTAGTGAAGGTTGAAAAACTGTGTTTTTCACCTGGGCTGGAAGTCTCTGAAATGATCTTGATTAGCACTAGAATATTGCTCTGCACAAAACAAAAAAGGCCTCATTTCATAACACAACACTTATTTATACCTGGGTAGAACAGTGTTTGAAAGTGGTTGAGATTCTGAAATATAGATAATCTCTTTTAGCAGGTATAGCCCTCAAAAAAGGCCTGGCAGATAAGCATGAAATCTTAACTTTATGCAATACTCAACAGATAAACAGCATAGCAATCAGAGGATAAGGCTGTCACGTAAAGCATCCCATTTTGATGAGAATGACTGTTGCTGTGCTCTGTACTAACTGTAGTTTCCTAAAGACTGGAATTTTCATGCCAGATAGATCATGTTGTTATAGTCCAGTTGGAAGGCGATAAAGTCCTGAGTTGCCAAGACCACATCATCATCCAATTGCTTGACCATCTGCTAACAGCTTGGTGTCAATGACAAACCCAGGTGCGTTCCTAAATATAGTAGTGATCTAACAAATTATGGCCATGTTTCTTCAACCAAATAAGACTGAACTGGAACATTTTGCTAAAGAACATCATAAATATGAATAAGTAGCAAAAATAATAGTGATAACAATAACTGTGTGGCCTTATCTCTCAAATAATCCAAATGCAATTTTAAAAAATTATATGCAAGAATTATTTTAATTTCTGGCCCATGGTAGAATGTGGTATTTTTAATAGTGTGGAACAGTGATATTGCTGTCTTAAAAAGGTGAAATGTAGAATGATATATACAGCTACTTGAAGGACTTGAACATGCAAGAAGAAAAGAACTATGACTGCCCTCACAAACCAAAGTAAGAGCAGAATCTGTCTCCTAATCATTGTGAAAAGTGCAACTACCTCATTTAATTACTTTAAAATAGTCAAATTTGAACCTATAGAAATCAGCTTTCGTTTGACACCACAATCAACAATTTGGTTTATAACAATTGCTTCTGTTACGTCTAGACTCTTCCTCAGAATAGAGGGGATGCTCCCCACATTCCCACCACTTGAGAATGGCTTCTCCAGTACCCTCTGGACTCCCTGCTCTTGTGGACAGATATAGAGAGGGTTACACATAGGAGAATTTCCCGAAGTGAAGGGATGCACCTCACTTTGAGAAGGGAGGAGGCAGCACAGAGTAGCAAGCCTGCCAGCTGAATAACCTCCCTGTCAGCAGGTTCATTAATCATTGTAGGCCCATCCGGAAGCCTGCTGAGGCCAATGGAAACCCACTTCATGACATCACAGTGTTTTGGGCATGTATTACTGAACCACTCTAATGTCTTAAGCTGTCCTTGGAAGAAGTTTGAAGCTCTTTTATCAGATTATCTGTTTCGCTTTTTCTTGGAAAAAATTAAATGTGCCTTTTACTGTGTTCCATAAACTTCTTATATGAAATAAAAAACATTTAACTGTTTAGCAAAGAAAATGTGATTATGAATAAACACAAAAGTGCTTCTGAGTTTTCTTAAAAATGTGATATATAACATTTTTATATTTACTTCAAGTTTGCTTCCTGAAATTACACTTACTTTCCCTTAAAAATTGCCTTTATTCTTTGGCTATTCTTTTATTGCAAAATTATTCACTCCATTTCTGGTTAGAAAAGCTTTTCTGGAATGAAATGATCTTTCAGAACAGTGTACCTTTTAATGTTTCCAATATTAACTAACCACTCAGGGTGTGATCTTGTTGAAATCAGAGAATTTTCTGTTATACAGGAGTGGAAATATTTAGCTTCTCTCTCCTCTCCCAGAAAACAAACCACATCCTGGAAAAAGAAATGTTTTACACAGAATTTATACATGATAAGAAATTCATTCCACCAGTGGAGTAAGACCTTTAAAAGACCTTTATCCACCTCACAGAATAAATTTGATATGCCTTACAAACCATTATGTGAACTCTTCCTCTTGGTGCATGCAGATGCAGCTCTCCTAAGTGATAACACCATAATTTCCATTCCAATGACGAAGTTGGTTCTGGAGGGGGGACAAGTTTATTGTAATGCACTTGTATATGATTACATACTAGACTGTAAAAAAAATTAACATTTATTTAGCTGCTTTTAATAAGCTTTTCAAAACCTAATAAATCTGAGTAGCTTAAAACATCTATTTGCTCTGGAAGATCATTCAGTAGGGTTGGGCATCCTGCTGGTGGGGCTGCTGAGACTGTTTAAAGAGCGTGGTTGATCCTCAGTACATTTATAAAAGGGCTATTCTTTAGGAAAATTTTTGTTTATATAGTTTACAAACACAGGACATCGAGCTTTATGTATGCAAACTATTTCTCTAGATTTTTTTTTCTGGAAAATTTGTTAACAAAGTATATCAGAGATGACTGAAAGGTGGGACCTCATTCACAATGCAAGACAAAAAGTCACACAGCCTTTCTTTCCTGCTATGTCCGAACAGGGCTTCTGGCACTTCTGACTCAGAGTCACCTTGCCTGGTGCAGAAGGTTCAACAGGGACAGCCTTTAACATACAACCAACTTGCATCTCCAGGAATCTTATGTTGATGAGCACTGACCAGAGCAAACAACAGTTTCATTTATTTCACTCCTGTTTTGACAAAATCCTCTGCCCTAAAGCAGCTCCAAACGTCCCCTCTTCTTTCTGTTACTCCAGTGTGGTGATGAAATACAGAGTGATGCAGGAGCTACTGACAGAAACTCATTCCAGTAAAGTGATTCTGTAACAAAAGTCCTTCTCTGGTCAACTACCCACAGTATAAAGCCCCTCTGGAGTCCTCTGATGACACAAATCAGCTACAGCAGAGCAGACGCTCCTGGCCATAGTGTTTCCACCCAGAGCACTTACATAATTTTGTCTCCCTGGCCATGTTTAAACAGACAATGCAATGAGATGGAAACCAGTTTGTGGACATAAGATGGGAAGCATACATTTTTGTGGAGTTCATATGTGTATTCACACAAAGCAAAATAATTAAATAGGCAATTTCTAACATTGATTTTTATATAAAATTGTGTATACTATTTATCAGAAATCCTGACAAACAGAAAAACACATTCAATATCACAGAGGTGATGCCCCCGGCTTATTACTCCATATTTTTTTTGTCAAAATCAGTGCTGCAAAATTTGTGAAATCCCTAAGCAAGATTAAAAAACAGAGTTTTTGTCACACACTTGCACTATGGAACACTCTTTTGATGTATTTTTTAATATACAAAGATGAGGTTTTGATTATTTCACTAGAGAAATTTGGGGCCTCTTTGATTTCAGAGTAACTTGGTCTTGTTTAGTTTTTAAATATCAGGCCAAATAAACCTTCATGTGACTGTCAGAAATTTCCTAGTTATAGGACAACTTAGTATATCCGAAGTTGGAGGGCAGTAATTAAAATACATATAAAGAATTTGGGAAACATATATTTGGATCACAGTATTATGAAAGTTAAATGGTACAACAAATTAACAACAAAATATGATATTTATTCCATTTTGCTAAGGATACTAAGACAAAATTTGTGACATAGGGAAATTACATGTTACCAGGACAATGTACTGGAGGTCTTACAGAGCCCAATTTCACTGTTTCTGGACTGTGTCAGCAGAGGGCATTAGAGTGGGTTTGGAGCTGCCCTAAGTTCTACCAAGGCCAGTCAAACAAGGCAGAAACCTGCAACTTCCTCTGCATTTCTTTAATTTCCACTATGTCCCAGGGGAATAGGGACATAATGAAAGGTGGGGTTCAAAATATCAGAGGGAACAAAAAAAACTTAATCATTAGGATAACGATGGAAACAGACTTAATGGATTTGCCCACCAGAGTGTGACCAAATACCTCCCCAAAAATTTACTGCCAGATGCTTTGGGCTATTTGTTGAAGCAGTGACAAAAGGGAGGGAAACGGATACAAATAAAGCCAGTCAATTTTTCAGTGTTTTTAAAAATATATATATCCTGAACTGGTTCCTCAATATCAAGAGAAAAAAAATAAAAAAAAAAAAAAATTCAAAGTCAGTGAGATAATTGCAAGTCTTAAAATGTTTGCCAGCAGATAGCTTCCCAAACTATAGTGGCTCTCAAGCTGTTTTCATCAATTTAATTGCAATAATGAACGTGGTTGATATTATTTTTCTCAAACGTTTATACTGGTAGATAACTTGGATATAGGTATTTGAGAAATTTCCTTTCCCTAAGATCCGACAAGCCTGTTGCTTTTCTCTTACACCAAGTGGATCGATAGTCACGCTGAATAAACCTTGTATGAGAAAAGAATCAACCTTGGTTTTCAACAATACTCATAGCTTTAGACACACTGGCTGCAGGAAATCTGTCCCTTTGACTCTTCAGTTCTAGTCTCTAATACAGTCTCTCTGCTGGTATCATGACAATTTGCTGAAGTAGACCCCTTGAGACCCTGGGTCATGAGGCTTATTTCACTTTGTATGATTTGTCTTAGATGTGAATTCAGTTTGTTTCTTGGGTGTACCTGCATCTCTGGAGGAGCAATGAGCCACCAGGGAAGATGAATCAATTCCCCCTCCAGTCAAGCCCACCAAAAAGGCTCCCCAACATGTGTCCACCTATTTAAGCAATCAGAGAATGTTGTGAGGAACAAGCTTTTTTAGATTATTTCTGTTTGGGAATAAAGTGATAAAGCATTTTTTCCTTGTGCTATTTCCAATTGGAAATACCATGAGGAAGCATGTTTCTCATTATATTTCCTATTTGTTCAAGCATATTCCCATGCCAAGGGAACAGCTGAATCAAAAGGCAGGCAATGCCCCAGAGTTTTGATGCAAGCAAATGGCAAATAAGAGTGAATTACTTCTCTCTTTTCTTCTTTAACTTTTTTTTTCCCCAAAAAATTGTTGAGAAGTTCTGAGGCAAAATGAAAACAGAATTATGGGTTGGAAAGCCTCCAGAAAGCTTTATTCATCTTTTCTGACCAAAAACCTGCTAGCTAATTTATGTAAATAGGAACTCTGTATGCATTCTGGTTTTGGCTAACAGAATTCAGCGAAATGGAGAGACCAGGCTCTGGTTGAGGTTGATCGTAACTCACCCTGTCCTCATGCGTTTGCTGAAAGACTGAATATGATGCTGTGCTGTTTCACTTTGTCTTTATTCCCATCTCAACCACAACTTTTTCCTTGTGTAACCAGTGTGTGTAGGGCAAAGCTCTTTTATCTGGTACCAAGGGAAATACTATTCTGCAAGCAAGATTTTACTACAGGCAAGGAAGGGTAAGGGGGTCTCTCTTTGCTCCCTGATGTTACCTATGACAGACACAGCCTGGGCTCCCTCCTCGGGCTCAAGTTCCACTCTCCCTTCCTGGACTGCAACAGCTTGGCATCTTTATTTCTTTCTTTTAGCTGCTTGGTTCTCAGGCAGTGGAGCTCACTGTGATGAACGTCATAGTGCTTACCAGGAATTCCTGTGTATACCCTAAATATGTCTTTGAATTCTAGAAAAAAAAAAAAAAAAAAGAACGAAAAAAAGAAAAAGGATTTACATGAGATGTAAACAGTTCATTGGCCTCCTTCTTCAGTTCACCTTTTCTGTGGGTAGTAACATTGATGAGCTGAATTTGTAACGACTGACAATGTAGTTCATGTCACAACATGGCAACTGCAGGAGCCCATGCCTACCCTATTTCTCCTCAGTCACTTTCCAAGACATGGAGCAGGAGGCACTTGCTGGTGTGAAAGGCCAGTGGCCTCAGTCAACAGATGACAACAGAAGTAAACATCTCTGCAGAAAAAGTAGTGCTTATGCATGTGGACAGTCTCAGTGTGTTCTTCTCGGCATTTGTGCCTCTGTGAGGCTATCACACTGCCTAGCAATCAAAATGTCATCTTAACCCATGTCCTTGAATGCAAGAAGCTGATGTATCATGCATTCTGTAAGCATTAAAGTGCATTTTTTTTTTAAGGTAAAGTTTAGTAACTAAAAATGTCAAAAATACCATCTGTTCTGGGCCTTTGTGTCTATAGTTAGAGAGAGTTATGCCTTTTTCACTGCAGGTCATTTCGGGATTAACTTCAAAAATTATTAAAAAAAAAGGCTTCCACTGCTACAGAAGGGAAGTTCTGGGTTCTATTTGATCACAATTTGGTTTGGGGTTAATGAGGGGGAGAGTGGAAGGATGTTTTGTTTCATGAAGGTCATTACGTTATTTACCTGTCACAAGTTTTTAATTTTATACCTTTTTATACTAATTATAATGTTTGTTGCTTGTAATGTTGTTGGTTTGGGATTTCTTGTTTGTTTTCATTTTGGTTTGTTTTCCCAATTTTTCTTTTGCTCATTTCCTAGTGAACAGGTAGAATGAAGAGTTCTTATCCACATTCTGTTTTCAGTAGGTAGACAGTAATTTGTTGTTGTTGTTGTTCTCAGGACGGTCTATCTGGACAGTATTTTGACAACTTTTTTCCTGCATCAAGATGGTGGTTTAAAAAACCCTGTTTTATAAAACAAGTGAACACATTACAAAAGGCAAAACCAAGGAAGAAAAAGATATATGATTTGTAATTAATTCAGCTCAGTGGCAAAATCTTACATTCTTTCTGGCTTACTCAGGGTTCAGAAGCAAATCTGTTACAGAGAAATCAACAGACCCCAGGTTTCTCTGTACTCCTTTCTGAGTAATTTTTTAATTAGAGGAATGTAAAAATATTGAGTGATAAAATGTCAGGAATAATTATGATTGCAATAACAATCTATGCAAGTTTTACAATAATAGAGCACTGAATACTTTGTCTCTTTTATGTATTTCTGTGGTTAAAAATATGTGTACTAATAATCCTTTTTATTGCATATTAGAGTTCTGGTTTGGAAAAAAACAATGGAAAAAGCAAAAGTAACTTGTCACTTAGTAATTCATGTGGAAAGAGACCTAGCCTACAAGAGGACATTGTCAGCTGAATGAAAGAGATTAAATTGATAAGAAAGAATAGAGGTCTGCTTCCTTCTTTGTCTTGGAAAATACATTTGTTAGGCAGCTTTCCAACACAGAAAAGAGAATAAGACACTTCCTAGGACAGAAAGATTAGTAGTTGGAATAGCAGTCTTTCATGATAAACAAACCACGACTTTTTTACCCTTTTAGGATTTGAGAATTACTTTCCAATTACACTTCCCTTTTATCAAGATGTGAACATGACTGCAATGGTACCTTAAAGAAGACCTAAACTTAAACACAGGGCTTTTCATTCAGTTGCTTTAATATCTGTTAGCCAAACTCAGGTTTTTGTTGTAGATGCTGAGATCTCACCCAGTGACAAACATACTCATATTTCTGCGACAATTTATTGGTAACATTCTACTCCACACGAAAATACGACATAAGCAGCTACTACTGAGGACATGACATGAAATTAATTGGTTATTTTTTGTCAATTTAGAGGAGATGAGCTCCATTTTTTGATCAAAGACTCTCTTCATCTCATCATCTATTCAATGGACTTTCAAATGCATAAGGGATAGCAGTTTATGAAAAGCAGTTTTCCATACAGGCCTTAGAATAAAAGAAACACTTGGTTAACAATAATTATACACAAGGAGAAAGGATCACAATAAAACAAGCCATTGTTTCCTCAAAGAAATTGTTTAATGGAAAAGGCCATTATCAGTTGAATAACTCTGTGATGACAGTGGGTCAATGTGAATTTGCAGCTGTTCTGAGTTCCCACAGACTTTTCTCCAGTTTAAGTGTTTGAACAAAAGTCAACTCTTTCTATTGACTGTAACTTCAAATAAGGTCTCATATATTCAAACAATACATTTTATATAATAATTCATCTAAAGATAATTACTGAATTACAGACAATGCATATATCTGTATATACACATCATAAGATATCTGTAAGTCTTCACCTCATATATTAATGTCTGTTAACCACCAAGTTCTGACCTTTCTTCCAACAGAAATGACTCAGTCATATCTGGTATAGCTTCTCCTACCTCCTATGTGGTTGAACATTTTCATGTTGGCTTTCAAAGGCCTGCTAATTACTCATGGAATTGATAATACTCAGAAATGCAGATGTGAAATTGTGTAGACACAATTGTAAATTGTTTTGAAAATGTCCTTGAAAATGTAACTGCTCACATCAGTTAATCAGCTTGTAAAATGTCTTCAGTGGAGGTACCTTAGTGAATTTCATTTTAAAGCAAGCAAGGTTTAGCTAATAAAGCACAGTTTTATGCTGAGGAAAAAAAAAATACAGTATCAGTATACTTCAAATCAATAAAAACAACTGAAGTCTCATACATTTCCTTGTAGTTGCAGGAAACAGTACTATGGTTCTGCTTCTAAGCAACTAGAATGGACAGAATACTTTTTGCACTAGGGTAACATAAAATATTATGGTGGTATCCTTCCTCCTCATTCTTTATGTCATTGTGCAATATAAATTATTATTAAATGTATTAAAAATATGATATGTTTATTAAGTTTACTTGGACAGAATTGGTTCTTTTTGGAAAATAAAGGTTTCTTATGAGACAATTTAGTCACTTCTAGCAAATATTTTGCATTACTCAGATCATTTATCCCTGAAAATGATAGATTAAAACACATTACTCCTATGTGTTTCTATAAAATAAAATCATACAATATAACAGTTGCATGCTATACTTTCTGTACAGCTATAATGTTTCTCTCACAAGCAGGAATATACATTGCACTCATAATCTGTGCTGTAAATTCATATTTTGTTTGGTATTTTTGTTTTTACAGAATTTTAATATTTGATTTAGCAACACTTCACCAAAATGTTATGCTTACAGTATTAGAGTTGATATTGCATGTGTAAGGCACTGATATTCCAAATATGTAATTCATTAAAAGAGTACAGTTAGTTAAACTACTCTTATTGACGGTATCAAAATAATTATAATCACTTGCTTGATGTGTGAGACAATATTAGCAGGGCTGTTGACCTTTTAAAGTCTGCCAGTAGGGACAGCTAAAAGCTTTTCAGAAAAGATAAAAAAAAGGGATGACTGCTGACTGCATTTCAGAAAGCTAACCAAATCCAGAGAGTCTGACCTTCCTGATACATGTCACTTGGCCAAAATTACATCCCCATGGTATCCTAAGGGTGTTTTGTGCTGCATAAGTCAGCACAAAATTAGTCTTATTAGAATTCACTTGGATTAGTAGCTGAGAATCAAGTTTAAACAAGATGACCAAGGACTAGTGTACATCTATGCATGCTACTATGTACCAAGCTAACTTTACTTAATCAATATTACTGAAAGAATTAGGTATAAACTGGTCAACAGCACATTTAGCATGGAGACCAGAATGTTTCTTGTTAGAGACATGAATCATAGAATGAGCCAGAGAGGCAGAAAATTGTAGTGATTTTTCAGTTTGATATATTTGTGGGAGGAATTGCAAGACCTGGTTGCGTGAGACAACAGTGGATTAGATTTAGGGCTCTTGGGACTGATCTTTGCTGGATTAGCAATGTCAGTCTATGGCATCCCTGCTCTGACTGTGCACTTTGCTCACCTTCCCAGCAGGGACAGAAGGAGCTGGATGTTTGCTCCACACCGAGCCTGACTCACAGCCCTCTCACTTAATCCTCTGGACAAGAACCGAGGGGACTATGTCGCGGTTGAGACGGACAAACAACATGGACCAAGTTCCTTCAAGATTGAAGTAATAGGGTGCCATTTATTGCTACAAGTGCATTTTTATACAATTCTACCAGTTCATGTATCTTTTCACTATTGGTTACAAGTTACAGCACTAACGTCTCATTGGTTAATTTTTCTATCATCCATGTTATTCTTCTATCCCCTTCTCTCTCACGGGTACAACTCCATACCTCAGGATACTCTTTTACTCCCATCTTTCTCAAGGGTAAATCTTAATATCTTCAAGGCTGATCTCTACTCTCATATTTTCTGTCAAGGATTCCACAGACCCGCTGCAGTTTCCCACAGGACTAAACATGTTTGTTCTGCCACCCTGGTTAGAAGGCAGTCTCCAGCAGACTACTGGTGAGAGTAATATCCTGCCAGACAAGGAAAAGCTCCATGTGATGGAGGGTCTACTGCAGTGGAGATGTCTGTGCATTTTCTTATATACATAAGTAATTTGGTGTTGCTATAGTATCAAATCTGTAGCTTCAATAAAGCTTACTACCTGAATATGCTACCATTTACATGGTGTCCTGATGATACCAACCTCCTCCCAGCAGTTTTTGTGTCTGGCCCCACGCTGAACAAAGCTGGCCAAGTTTGTCCTCCTGGGTGTCCCCATGGTGCAGCCCACAGCACAAACAGGCCCTGCAGGGGCTGTCTGGCCTCCCTGGGACCCCCACCCACCCAGCAGCTCTTTCTGGCTCAAGTCCTGGCCCCAGTACTCTCAGATTCATTGCATATGAAGCAATTAAAAAAAAAAGAAAAGAAAAAGAGAGATCTCTAAGGGTATTCTTAGTAGGTTTAGAAAATAATGTAAGGATTTATAGTGCTTTGAAGCTATAAATGTGCTTGTCCTTTGTGGTGGAGTTTCTTTGATTTAATTTTAAATATATGAAGGGCTGATGTCCATATCTGAGTAAGTGACCTCAGGATTTCTTTATAGTTAATGGAAAGGAACAGAAGCTTTTGGAGCACGGTTCATCTGACCCATTTTACTCATCTCTGTGAGTCCTATTCTTAGTGTCGTACACACATAAACTAAAAGGGACAGGGCTTTAAATATTGAGAGACAGTCACTACCTCTTCCAGTGAAAGCACACAGGGCATTGCAAAAGCCATTTGGTCCACAATATATCCCGTATTAATCACTTGTTGGTGGGAAAGCAGACAGACCATTTTTGCACTCAATTATAAGTCTGCTTGTTAAGCCCAAAAAAAAGAGGCTTTTTTGATTTCCATCTTTTTCCATCTGTTCTTTTAAACCTATTTGGAAAATGGAAGGACTACTCAATTCAAGAGATTCAGAATCTGGACCTTGGCAGTGTAGACTTGCAGCATCTTTTGCAAGTCAGTTTTTGAGTAGATGGTAACACATTAAAGTTAACGGTTAATCTTCAGAAGGCTGGAACACCAAAATTCTGAATACTGAACAAGAGGTAGTTCAAGTTGCGCAGTCAAAAATGGAGGCAATCTGATTTAGCTTTTTCAAACATGCACAATCTCTATATACCTTGATAATTTTTTTGAATGCATGGAATAATACTTACCTCATATAGAGTAAATTATGTGCTTGCCAACACACAATACATCAGTGCCAGAGATGGGGATAGAATCCTGGACTGCAAACTTGTGCTTTAAACACTAGTTGTGCTCTCTTTCCTTTCCAAGTTCAAGCTCTGGCTTTAACCATTATTACTTTAGGTTTTATTGCAGTTTTTCTCTACCATTAAAGAGCAGATTATTTCAAAAGTACCTTTTATTTAAACTAAATTGACTTTCAAAAGGAACTTAAACTTGCTCAGTATATTTTGTTTCCTTTTGCTTCTGTCTCTCACACTTAACACACTTCTGCAATAGTCAGACATGAAAGAAGAAGATATATCTCTTTTGTCTTCTGTAAAGGTATTTGTTTACTATCAAGATAGCATTTAGGTAGGAGCTGGCTCTGATTCAGCCTTTAATAGATTTAGCGTGTATCTATTTTATTGGGTTGTGTAAGCATATCATGGTGTGATAAGCTAATGGGGACATAGGAAGGGATTCTGTATTAAATTCTATTGCAATCTGTATTGCTAACCTGATAGGTGAACCTGGGCAATCCCCTTCAGTTCTTTTGTTAGTTTTTCTGTATTTTGTCTCTCTTGTTTAAGTCTGAAATTCTGCAGAAATGTATGCCCATGTTCAGTTTACTCATTAGAGCCAGTACATTTTTAAAAGTTTACAGTCTGTAGGGCATGGATAGGGTCTTCCAAAGCATTCATATGGAGTGTAGCACAGTAGAAGCCTAATGTTTTTAGAGAATTTACATATTGCCATCATACTGATGTTAGTTATCAGCAGGTATAAACTGCTACAAACTGGACAGAATTTTACTGATTTTCTGTCATCTCAGATACCAAAGTGGACTTTTTATCCTGTAGTAAGGCATGTCATCATAAAAAGTTTCCATGTTAGCTGTTTTTATCCATATCTGCACTGCTGAAAATGAGTGCATAAAGGTGAAATGTCCTAAACATCCTTGTTTGGTTTTCAAAATTTCAGCATTCCCAATGAACCCTTTCATCTCCTTTTTTTCCTTTGGAAAATATGTTTTCTCCTGCCTCTATGGCAACAGCTATCACTTTTTTTGTAGACTTATACCACTACTATTAATGAAGAAGTTAAGCAAGAATGTTTTGCCATGAACAAATGTGTATATGTTTGCTGTATACTGTGTCAAATATAATCCCTTGCCAGTGTAAATTCTCTGCCAATGTAAATTCTCTGCCATTGTAAATCCTGATTGTCATCAAGAGTTTTTTCAAGGCCGAGTTCCAGGAATAAACAAGTATGCAGTTACTTATGGCAGCAAGGTGATTGTACTACAAAAGTAACTAAAGCTCCGTTGTCTTCTTTGCTCGATTGTGGAGCATCTCTAGCTGTCACCTCCATGGAGAAAGGGATCTGAGAGATGACAAGTACTCACACAGAGTAGTCTCCCAGCAGCAGACATTGCTTTTCCTGCTTTTCCTATTCCTTTTGCAGCCACATGAACAGCATAGGGAACTCTCTGGGATGCACCCTGCCTTTGCACCTTAGCTCTGTCCCTTCTGTACCATGTTTAAACAGCACAGCCCCAGCCCAGTCCAAATCCTGGACATCTTAATGAGCAGCTCCTACTACTACTCTGCTGAGAAGTTCTGAGATAAACTTTTGAATGAAGATTTTTTTTTTGCCATGTAGATTACATACTGAAAAGATATTGACTCTTTAACAAATAAAAAAGGCAAAACTAATAGAAGAGGCTGTATGGAAGCTGATTGGGGCGAGTCAATAAGGGGAAAATAAAAAGCTATCTAAAAGATTAGTATTTTAAAAACTTCAGTTGAATCATATTAAATTACTTTAAATATATATATATATATATATACTAGCATTATTATAAATCCCAATATGTAGTAAAAACACTGACTAGTTCTCATGATAAATTCCTGAGTCATATGGTTTGTTAGTTTCTTTCCACTATTAGCATTTTGGAAGTTACCTCACTTTCTCTTCCACACACTTATGCAGTGCTGACTGATGCTAATAAAAGTCACATATACACGTGCAGATTTGAACTCAGTTATCTAAAGTGCTCAATCTGAGCATGAAATACAGGCAGAGTAAATATGGGTTTCATTAGGGATTTTGAGACTTTGTTAAAAGTAAGGAAATGGTATTGGGATTTTGTTAAATGATAGACAAGGAAATCTTCTAGCTATCACAAAGTGATGTCAGAATGATATTGCTGTGAACTGGCAACACAGTAGGAATTTTTTACAGGTCGTCAGAGGAGGGCAGGGGGAAGGGCTGCTCCTTGTGGTATACATTCATTTATTGACTACAGTCACAGTTATTTGCTTCAGCCAGCATGATCTGAAATGAATGTATAAAAGCACATAGGTATTGGAATTTTCAACCCAAATCAGAATCCTAATTAACTGTAAATCGTAAAGCCAGTAGCCTGAGGTATATTAAAATGAGAACTTTGTACATGAAAGGCTGCACATGCCCCAAAATCTAAGTATTTCCTACTTACAAACCACCAAATTCACTGCATCAGCTTCTATGACTGTAATTCTGCTCCTGAGGGATATACAAGTGGAGTTAACTGAAAACAAATATGAGTTTGCAACTCATAGAACAAGTCATTTTATGGGCACATTAAAAACTACTGACATAAGGAAAGACAACCTAGAATATTTGTACTTAAGGTAAGAATATGACATTAAAGCCAAAAGTGAACTTAGTCCATTGTACTTCATCAAATGCCTTTTTAATCTATAAATGTGTGTGATTATAAAGACATTAATTTCAAGGGGAAGACCACATCAGTGAAGCCCCACTGAAACACCTGGCACAATTGAATTTCACGCAGCACCAAATGCAAAGGCGAATAACGGAAGTTACAAAACACATTGGAGTTGAACAGAACTGACATGGAGGATTCTGTTGTCTCAGATACATAAAAGGGCTTTAGTTATAAAGATCCAGTCCTGCTTAGGGCAACAAGGGTTTTGTTGCCTTCAATAAAAGCAGGATCAAGCTATAAAGGGGCATTTAGTCCTTTGGTGTTCAGGCAGCAAATAACACAACTGAAGCTGCAGAGCCCCTGCACCTGATGAACCTCTGCCCCATATCACCGTTACTGTTCAATGGTGCGAAGTTCTCTTGTGATCTTGATTTTAATAATGGCTGTACCCTTCCCCTTACGATGGTCTGAGTAACTCTGTGTCTTCTCAGGCCAGGATTTGGATAGGAGCTATGGAGTTTCCTCAGCTTCTCTATCACTGTGCTCTGCAAGCTGAAAACTGGCTGTATAATGTGTGTGTGTCTTTCCCAAGGAGCATAATTTTTTCAGTTAGCTGCTCAGGCTCAGCAAACTCTGTCTCTAAACTGTAAATTATGTTGAAAGCAGATGATCTTCTGAAATAATTCTGACTGTAGACTAACGGAACTATGAAATGCCAATCTTCCTTTTTGTCTTGGTATTAGGGATTCTGCTACTTGCTCCATTTTCCTCATGCAAGAGAGAGTTTAACAGTGAAGAAAGACTGTTATGGAAATCCCAAAACATACACAATCACAACAAAACAAATTCCTTCACCATGAATTAAACAGGTGACAGGAAGAATCTCAACAATGGTTTAATGCTAAGTTGTCAGTCTTCCTTAATTTCCCTGACCACTGTTTGCACAAGAAATAGTGGTTGAAAGAGGATAGTAGAGGGGTAGTGGAAAGAAAAACTAATGTATGCTAAGGGAGGTATGAAAGTTTGGGAGTATTTTGGGATTACCCTGAGGTCAGATACAGTATAGGTATTGCCAAAGGCAATACTAATAAATACTAATATTAATACTAATATACTGACATACTGGATTTTCACACTGAAGACTAATGAAGGGCCCAGTGTCGAAGTGGCAAAACATACCCCAAATTATAGTGACTGTTCAGCTGCTGTTGCAGTGCAGACCTGTGTCCCACTCTCAGAAAAGCCTTCCATTGCCACTGGAAGGCTGGACAAATACCACCTATGTATTCGCTAACAGAAAACATTTATCTGAATCTGTCACCTATATCAGAAATCAAGTTGCTAAATTCTGCATTCAAGAATTTTCTGTAGATTTGTGACATTCCTTGGAAGGCTTTAGATCCACAAAGCAATGAATAAATTATAAGAAGAAATAATTATGGTATTTTCACCTCTGACAGATACAATTTTATTCTGTAAGCACAGAAAAGAAAGCTGACGGTTTTCTCAGACCAACACTCTAATATTTCTAAAGAAAAAAAAAAAAAAGAAAAAAGAAACAAGTCTTTTGCTGAAAGATGACATGTTTTGTAAATATTGTCCAGGGAAATTGCCCATGTGGGACCCCAACAGAAACATATATCAGATAACTACTGTATAGTCAAAGTGTATGAACACTGTATATTCAGAGTAGAAGATAATCTCTGTAATGTTTGTTATGAGGCTCCTTGTGGACACTCAAATGTAATTTTAATGGTATCCTGAAGAAGAAAAAAAGAAGTCATAGCACTCAAATTAAATTCCAGAGACAAGATTAGTTACTGAGGGTATGATTTACATCAAGTAAATTTAGCTGTCTAAAATGCATGTGTCTAATTTAGGCTCTCTTTGCAGTCCATCCAGGGAAGTCAGTACCTCCGGAGGGAGATCAATTCCACTCACTTTGACAACTGTTTTAGGACAGGATGAACTCCCAACGACCAGAGAGGAAAACCAGATGATTAGATTAGAAACCTAACTTCAAGACAGCAAAGACAGAGACAGTGTATTGGATCTGAAATGATACTGCCTGTTAGCACATGAAATCAGGTCCTCAGGCCCACCCAGCCCATGGAGTGCAGCCCTGCAGGTCTCATCCTGTATAATGGAGCCAACACCCTCCTGCCAGCTGCCACAGAGCCAGAGCTGCAGCCCAGCCACCATAACTACCATCTTCTGCTCTCCAGGACACACAATCAGGCTTCTCTCCAGTGGGCCAGACAGTCTCGTGTTTCCCAACCCACAATCACAGGGATCACTTACAAACAGAGAAATAAAACGTGAAGTTTCCAAACATCTCTAGGGATTTGGATTCCCCCACATCTGCTGGAAATTACTAGGAGATGGGTCCACATAGAATGTTTCAGTCTGAGGTCTCAAATCGCCACTGTATCTTTATTCAGCAAATCGCTATAGCATATATGTAAATCTTCAAGCTTAAATCCCATTAACATCAAAGGGATGTAAGCATGCACTTAAATGTTTTTCTGAACTGGCCCCTTGGCCCCACTCCAGCAAAACATGTAAGCATATGCTTAACTTTAAGAATATTTAACCCTGTTAACTTCTATAGTGTTGATTTTCTACAGTTCTCTGAAGTAAAACACAGATTTTAATGCTTTGCCAAGTCACCATCTTAATGAAGACGCAATGCCCCTATCTCATCAGTATTACAAGCCTCAGTTAAATTGGTCATACTAAGGCACAAAGAGTAGCGCTACATATACTATGAGGAGAAAAAAATCTGTTAGAAATGCCTAGCCAAATGGTAAATACTGAAAACTAAGTACTTAAAAAAATTGATTCCAAAATTATGTAAGCCAAGTTAAAGCCTCAGTTCATCCAGGACTCAAGCACTTGATGTGCTTTAAACACATTGCTGTGCTTTCAGCACATTGCTGTTTATGTTTACACTTAGGCATGTGCTTAAGTACCGTGCTAAACTGGTCCATCAATATACACCTTCGCTTTTATACATCAGATAAATTAAAATTCTTCAGCTTTTGTAAATCATCTTGCTTAAGATATCAGATGACTGACTCTACTTTGATGCTTATATGTGCACAATAAATCCGGACATAAAAATCAATAGAAACATTTAAACCTGTGAGGTTGTAGAAGTGCACCTTGGAAAAAGTCGAATGTTAAAAAAATGAATCTCACAAAACTAGGAGATTGCTGTAACAGGCAAAGAATTGTTCATCTACATATGTATTCAGGTCCTTTACACAGGAGTTAAGCAAGTTTTGGTAAAATAAGTAGTACATAACCTTTTTAATGATGTGTTTTTCTAGATTTGTCATGTTTATACATTGCTATGCAAATGAACTTTTATACAATTATCTGCAGTATGCCAAACAACCAACATACTATTTGGTCATGGGTTTGGAATTTTATGGAAGTAGTAGAAATTTTCACTTAAAAAATAGGTAAATATGATACATTCAGTGCAGAGATTAATGATGTATATCTTTACAAAGCAGTCACGGGGCTATGTTTTGTTTATGCAGGATGGCATGCTATATGCTAAATATATCAGAGGTGTATGTTACCATAACGATACATCATTCCTCAGCTATTAATCTAAACTGCAGTGTACATGTATATTTAATAATCCTCAGAAAGTCTGTAAGACTTATTTACATTTTCTATACATACTGCATCTTTAAAGACCTTTTAATATTGGCCACTAATTCTACACCATCACAGTGCTTTAATATAAGTAAAAAAGATTATACAATAGTATGAGACAAATCAGCACTCAAAATGCTAATAAGGGTGTTTTACCCTTAAACTGAGGTTCTAAACCAATGTCATTTTTTAACTTTGAGAGTGCAGTGCACTGGAGACATCATATTTAAAATATCTGAAGAGCTGAACATCATACACAGGATATGTTGCATTTCTTCCAGTAGTCTGAACTGCAAGCCATAAGAATAAAGAAACAGCAAAATGAGCAAATTTGTCATAATATCAGTCTCTTATAAATAAACTTGGCACTTATCTGAAAAATTAGTTAATAGAAACTTCCAGCATGCAGTGTTAAGCTATTGTTTTCACTTGTAACGTATGCTTAGAAACTGATAAATATTTATCTTTCTTTCACTACGGTAACTTATGTCTCAGAAGAAAAACTGCAATTGCTTTAATTATATGTTTTCTTCCATCTTCATGGCATGCCATCAGAAACAACATTTGTAAAAAAATAATTTTGTTTATTAACAGGAAACTGCTTGCAAAAACTAGGGAAAAATATGAAAAGAAAATGAATTTATAAAAAAGTCTGAAAGAACAAAGCAGAGACATTATAATATCATCATTTAGAATCTATGAACTGAAATGTATTTTTAAAGACAAAGTTAATGCCTTCCTTTGAAATCCTCATGTTAAAATCAAAACCACAACTTTAACAGAAGACAGACATAGGTACTGTATGAAGAATTACAGCTTAGAAAATTAATAAAAATAGTATCTAAAACAGTATTAGTAAGATATGAAGCTCATTCATTAATGGTCTCTGTGATAATATATCACTGAAAATGTTGCATGAAGGACAGTCTTTGATAGGATTATGTACAGTATAATAGCAAGATATTGAAATTAAAATTCACTTGGAAGATACATCTTGTGAACTGAAGGGTAAGAAGATAATAATGGTAACATTAATAATAATAAATAACAAGTATAAAATGATTCACATAAATAGAATTTCCATCAGCAACCATTATTGTAATTATGGGAATGATAAAGTAATAATCTACAGTAAATAGCTAATCTTTATTGATTCACTATTTAATTTCTTTTTTTAAAGGGCTTTAGAATTGCTGTCAATAACAATAATGTGTACATGGGGGAAAGTTATGTAGGGAATAAATGATAAAAACAGTATTGTGTAATCTGTTTCTGAAGAATCTTTTGAAGATATTTATGTTGTTTGGTGCAGTAAAAGAAAAATCTTAAAAGAATTTCCCCACCTATTTAATGAATGCTGTGGGATTTCTTCAACACATGGTTACGGGCGTTCCAGAGGCATATTGGGAAAATTTAGAAAGTTCAGTACCTGCTTTTTTAATCACACCTCTCTCTAAGGTAAGAACAGCTCTCCATCAATGGCAGCTATGAAGAAAAAACAGACCATAAACTGTCTGACCCTACAGCAGCCCTAGAGGCAATTTCACAGCCAACAGCAAAGTTAGCACCAGAGGCAACTAGAAGGCCAACAAAGAGGGTGAATAAGAGAAATTCTAAGGAACTAACTACGATGCTGAGCAAATATATTCTAGAATTTAGCATATGGGTACCAAACAAACCTACTGTGTGGCAGCAAGCATTAGCTCAGAAGGACAGACAAAAGAAATGCAGGACCTCATATGAACAACTGAAGTGGTGATCATATAGTGCCATTGAAAGCATAGTCCAATTTCAATTGCTTTTGAATTCATAGAAGAATAGGGAATAACTTATGATATGCCTTAAAAAAAAACCCAAAACCCAACAATGTAGTCCCGAGAGAAAGACTAGATTTTAATTCATAAAGCTTTTCTCTTTAGTCATTTAAGATATTCATCATCCTAGAAGTATCTTTTGATAATTAATAATGTAGATGGCCTTTGATCATCCACATATAAGTATTTTTACAGTCTGTTTTGCTTCCATATTAAGAAGGATATTGAATAATATTAACCTCCATTGTACACTGTGATTTTGCTTTTGCCTTGCGTGTTGCTGTCTTATGGAGTATTGTAGGCTGCTGGTCAAAAAAACCCATTTCATATAGGTGAGTAACTCCACTGTGTGATAGAGTTCTTCTCATCTAAGTAAAATCACAGTCTGCCTTGAACTACATATATTGTAATACTGCACAAGACTGTTTCCACTGTGTGATGCAGAATGTATATCTGATTTTGCAAACACTTCTCATGACCTCTTAGAAATGAAGTAGTCATTGGAAAAAAAAAAAAGAAACAAATGCCAGGTTCACCATGGGAAAATAACACAAACTCAGCATGGGTCTATCTCCTTCTGACAGTTTAAATTCATGTCCTTCTCATAATGGCACATGGCCATACTGGCATAAAGAACAGAGCAAACGGTGACTGCTGCGCTCCAGATGTTCAATGTCCAAATGAGCTATGTTGTGCCTCCAAGGTGGTGGACTCAAAAATGGGATGCCTGGCTAAAAATCTGGCCCTCATAAGTTTGCGTTATTGTCAGTTAGATAGAAAACATATAAAGGAAGGTTCCTGCTTAAGTGAGAGAAACTGGCAATAATTTGAAATGTTTGATATACTCAGAAGTGCAGCAAAAGGACACCTCACCTTGAGGGCAGATGTCAACACTATGATATACATGTGGTAAAAAAGCAAAATGTTTTTATTGGCATGAAAAAACAACCAGAAATATGTAGCAATATATATTTTGGGGGGGGAGGAGAGTCGATATTTCCCACTGTACTCATTCCCTGGAGGGGCCAGCTGACATGATGCAGAGTCCAGAGAGAATACAGAGCAGATCCTCTGTGCAGACAGAGTGAAAAGACCCAGATTACACAGCTAAGGTGGGTACATGGGAGAAATGTTGTGCATACATACATATATATACACAAGGGAAAAACACCTAGTCCAATTATCTAACAGTAGTAAAAGGGGAACTCCTCCAAATTAATATGCCATACATTTAAAAACAATAAAGAAAATGTCTATTTAAAAAAAAAAAGAATAACCCATAGGAGTCAGTGTTGTGAGTTATTTTTAGAGATGTGCAGGATTCAGATCATTTAGGTGCACAACAAAACACTCCACAGTAGCATCACAATGGATAAAATATTGCAAAGAACAGCAAACTATGTGTGTGACTATCAGTGCAAAAAATGGCTGCTGTTGAGATCAGAACTTCCCTTTGGGGACTCGTGTCATAATTATCTGTTAGGGGTTTCTTGAACCCCTCTCTGAAACATATGGCACTAGCCCCTTCTGGAAACAGGACAGCAAAAAACCTTGACCATATTCCTTAGCTATTAATAGTTGCTTTGATTTCCTATAGACTTAAAAGAGGATAGACTAATTTAACTCCAGCCCCTGTTAGCCAGGTTCCTCTTTTATTTTTTTTTATAATTTTTCATCTGCTTTAGTGGACATTTTCCTGAAGTAAGGAGTGAGGGACTATGACATTTGTAAATGTCTTCGCCACGTGACACTGATTATTCTGATAATTATTCATTATTCAAAACCATAAGAATAATTACTGCTTTCAAATACTCTGCAAATCATAAATGCCTATATCAGGGTTATCTTTAGGCAGGTTTCCAGGATGTTATTTCCAAATGGAGAATTTTCACAAATTCGTTTTCTCCTGTTCTGAATTAATTTATCTTTAAAAGTACCAGGGTGGTCAGTTTTTACTTGAAGAGATCTTACCTTCTTTTCAGGTAGAGCACTAATTTATGAAGTGGGTGGGAGTCCAAGGACTAAGAGTCAGTTGCATCCAACAGCTAATGGATGGAAAAAAAATTAAGTGTGAATAAGTATGCAAGATTATACACGCTGTAAATGGGCCTTGCAATTTTAAAATAAAGCCCTAAAATTCTGCTGCTCAGGCTATTGTTAATTAGATCATTTAAATCTATTAAAAAATAACTACTGAATTCAAGCTGTTCCTTTTTCTGTGCTTTATTTCTGTTGATGATTTCTTGTAAAAGTAAAACGATCTCACAGTTATATGATTGCTCTATCCTTTAGTCTAGATGCATTGTATAAACTATAATGCAGTACAGATGTCAGCCTAAGAACTAAATAGCTTATATTTCTAAAGAACCATGAAAAAATATTAACACTATAGAAACAATGGTTCAGTAATTACTTTTTGCTGTGGAGTGAGGTTAGGCATTTATCCTTATAGCTCCCTAATACACTTAAAGTCAGCACTGCCCCTGTGGTCCTTTTACCTTTGTTGATAAATGTATTGTACAGGATACCTTGTCTGACCACTACAGTATTTGAGGTCATGCTAGGCTGTTAGCACAAATGGTGTGAACAATAGTTTATATACCACTTAACTCCTTGGGAGAAACAGTTAACCTTGCCAGAGAGGACAGATCAGTCATGTACAGTTATTAAAGTCTAGAAGGTTTTGTTATGCTCTGAAATACTTTTGTAGAACTACAATACTCTGGTATGAGCTTTACCAAGCAGGAAAGCAAGAAAGTCAACAATTATCTTTGCTGTCTTTGAAAGGAATATTAAAGTTTTCAACAAAAGGTTTTCACAGACTTACTATATGAAGCACACACAAACAGATTTTAATATATTTAATCACTAGACTTCCTAAACAACACCAATCAGACAATAATATATTAAGCCACTGCTTTAAAATATACCAAGTTTACAAAAAAAAAAAACCCTTGTGATTTTAGTGGCCTTGGAACGGGCAGTCAACAACAAAAAAAGAGATCTCCTGGATCAGTTTTCAAAATCATGCTGAAACTTCATAAATGACACAGATGGCCATCATAATTTAATTTTATTTAATCAGCAATTAACCACAAAACACACCTTCCAAGTAAATATCCTTTTTCAGAATTTTTCATGAATACAAATGACAGAGTAAACAAAGAACAAAACCCAGTAGGGGATTACTTAGGTCTTATCAGTTACTCTATATACAGATGGCAATGACACTGCTGTTAGCACAAAAGCACAAACGGACCTAGTTTCATGATGTAATAAGCTGTACCCACACTGTTGTTTATTTCACTGAACTGATTGGCAGATCCAGCCACATTTTGGCACTTTTAGAAAACACAAAGCTCAAGACAGCTCAGGTTCAGGTAGCCTCATCCATCTGCAGTTGGGGTGCATAAGCCTCTCAGTCCCTTTATCTGTGTGTGTTTTTGTAATCACCCAAAAACCACTAACCACCACTGAATCTTTACATTTTTAGGGTTAACTTAGAATTCTGGTTCAGCTATCTTAGTCTTGCCTGCAATCTTATTCAACATGCTCAAATTAATCAGTTACTCTCCTGAATTTCTGGGTTAACATCCCTATATTCCAATGAAAAGGTGTTACTTACATAAAGGGGACCCCAGATACAGTTAGAGGTTATGGAATATAGGTCACCTCCCTTCACTAATCAATCTGCCACATGACACATCCTTGCTACACTTGCTTCTATGCTTTTTTCCTGGACATATCCTCAAGTGGACCTCTCTCGGATTCCGCCTGGATAGTTGATACCTAACTATACACCTGAGCTGGCAAAGACTCACTCAGCCTCAGGGAAGCTCCTTCTACTGGCACAATGACATCCCTTAGCATCACTGCAGTCTTCATATCCCATCAGGAAACTCTACCTTGTTTTAGGATAGGTGGGAATATACATGTTCCAGAATGAGCTCCTGAGGCAGAAAAAAACCCTGGCACTTCCAGGTGTGGATTCAAATGCATGCCTTCATGAATAGAGTTAGTTGTCCATGTACGTATTTTCTATCAAGAACTATTATCTCATTAAGTAATAATATGCACTATATCTTCAAGAGAAGGACGTGGAGAACAGTGAGAACAGGAAGAAATCAGTTTGCTACCACTGCCTTTTAAAATCTCTTAACTAGCAAAATTAAACCATGTCTCTTTATTTATTTATTGCACTTGTAAAAAGATTAATGGGGATGTGATTCCTTCAGGCTTTTACATATAACCCTATCACACAAAGAACAAAATTATACAGTGCAGCAAATGAACTAAATTAGCTACATTTATTTAAATAACTGCTATGGAGGAAACAATAAATCAACAAGAATCCTCACAAAAATGTGTTTACAAAGTGTCTTGTAATTTGTTTTAGCAAGGACATAGATTTCTAGCTCTTAGCTAAGCTTGCTTCTAACAGTCTATTATCATATCAACTGTTAATGAGTATTTGCTACAGAGAAGCATTTCTAGCAAAAAAAAGACTATGTGTAACTTCTGCCTTACTGTCCTTTAAGACATAACTGGCAACCCTACATGAAATAGATTTTCCTAACAAACATTTTGTCAAAGACTTCTAATAACTTGGGAGACAATCAAAATTAACTGACAGTGCTTTGGTAAATCAGAAGAAGAGGTTATCTGAATGGTCATAATCATGCAATTATGTCATCTTCACTGTATTTCAAAAGGCTGTATCTATATCTAGTCCTATATCAGGAGTGAGTAGGGGGAGCTCTAATGCTGAACCTGTGATGTATTCATAAATCAGTACTTTCAGAGCCTGTCATGGGCTCCATAATGAGGGTCATTATTCAGGCAGAGTGTCAAAACTACTATCAAAGGACCTTCTCAGAATCACAATCATTCTGTTTCTTGTTAAATAAGCAATGTAGTACACAAAAATGGCAAACAAGAAGCAGGTCAATTTGGTACAGTATGAGGGCACAGAGACCTCTAGAGTAATTTACCCTCTGGGAATTCTGATGGCTTGTGAGATAAATTATATACACCCTCAGAAAAGATTAATGGTGATAAAATCCCAAGAATATTTTCAGAAAAAAAAAAAGTCCATATGTACATATGGCAACTTCAGTAACAAAGAAGACATTTTCGAAAGCAGAACACTTAAAGATAATTATTTTAGAACTGCAAGTACCTCTCTGGAAAGCCACTAAATCTTATTACAAAGCTGGCAACATTCAATGGAAATATATTATTTCAATTTACTGAAAGAGTTTATAAAAAAAACCAAAACCAACAAACAACACAACAAACAAACAAACAAAAACAGCCTACAACTTTTCTGCATTAAAAAGAAAGGCTATAAAGGGAAGACAATCTGTCAAAAATGGATTTACTGAGACAGGCTATTATTGACTAAATATTATTATAAACAATAAGAGAGACAAGAGGACTTATTAACAGAATGTCATCTGGACATTTGACCATGATGGTAATAAGTGAAAATTATTTGTAAGTGATTGAAGGCTGCATTCAAATCACATGGCATAGGTGCCTAATTTAGGCACTGGCATCGCTTCCCTCCTTTCACTTTAGGGAACAAGAATGTAATAGCCCTACATGTGAAATAGTCTGAATTGCTCATTCTTCCTTGAACTAAAACATTACATTAGTAATGGGTAAATTAGGCACCAGTGAAGGCAGTCTAAATTCTGGCTCAAGATGACTTCTAGATACTACAGTGGCCAATCATTTTGAGATTAATAGTCAACCTCTTCCGACATCAATGAACTTCAGTGTCTCAGAAGATTAGGCTTAGGCAAAAGCTCTTTATTTTCCCCTGTTGATTAAGTATCTGTGTTGAGAGTATGTGTGATATCAATTTATAGTTTACATATACACATGTGCAAAAGCATATATGTATGTATGCAATTCCGTGGGTATATTATTACACAGCATAACTCTGAAACAGAAACATACTGTAGTGCAGAAATTCCACTGCAATCTCTTTTTGTAGGGCTTCTTACTTCACTGGTCTGAGGCTTCTCCTTGTGCTTTGCCTAAGAAACAATAAAACAGGCAGAATTTAGCTTGGTCCATGACCTTATGCAGTCACAGTCTTCAAAGATGGATGTCCAGAGGTCCAGATTCAGACACCATTTGAATACCTCTGGTGGCAAAGACTTTCTCCCATGCTCATGCAGAGCACTGATGACTTCAACAGGGCTTTTCTGCAGGTTGGAAGTTACTGAAGAGGTGCCACAATTGTGCCTAATACAAATTACGAAGTCTGAGAATTTCAAGTGAGTTTCTAGGCATGTAGAGCTCTTGAAACTCAGCCGTCTTGTAGAGTTGCCCTATTATTATTTTTGACTCTCAAGTTTTTTGTTAGATTTCTACAATTCAGTCATGTAGATATTTTATTCACATGCACACTTATATGGGATCGCTTTATGATACAGACTGATAACATTTTTTGTATATCCTTTAAAGAAATAAATAAATTGTGGGTCAGAAGATGTAAGTTTGCTCCTTTTCTCACATTGCCCTTATTAAAGAGCAAGGTAAGAAGTAGATTAAAAACCAGTCCCACTAAGTGCCTCATAAATCCCTCAGCTTCACTTTACGAAACTGAATTTTGTCTGACAATAAATCCTACCTTGTCTAGACTTATTGTTTAAGTAAATTTGTATCTGTGGAATAATCAAAAGCAAACCAATTATATTCAGGCATCTTTTTTATCCATCTGTTTGGATATAACTGTCTATTAAATGGTGTTTGCATATGAAGTAATGTTCTATTGTATGCATAGGTACTCAATTATTTAGATTATACATTTGAATAAACTGTGCAGTTAAAGGAGTACCCTTGTAATGTAGGACAATTACATTTTTCTAGCACAGTTTACAGGTTATTAAACTAATATCAGTTTGGCCAACACAGCTGGATATAGGATCCTAACCTTCACCTATGAAAGTTCTTTTCTTTAGGGGTACATTTTACCCCTACAATTATCAGTCATTGCTAGTCACTTCAAATTACATCAAATTATGGAAAAGGGTTATAGAAAAAGTCTTGTGTGAATAGAGACTACAAAAAAACCCTAATTTCCTACTGAAGACTGTGCATTAAAATGTAGGTTAGCTTAATGTAGCTATAGAAGTCCTGTCTATATACATGATGGGTCAGTCTAAATGGTTTCCCGATCATAAAAAAATCACTTTGTCTGGCCAGCATAAGAAAATCATGCTGCATTGTCATACTGTGAAAGAGCAGTTCACTGAGTTTCTCATCTTTGTACCAATCAGAGAATGACTATCACATTTTTTCAAAGAAGAGTGGTTGTGTTGATTTCAAAGATAAAGAAAAGAAATAAAATAGTATTACACACCCAGAAAAACATAAGTGTTTGTCAGTCCTTGAAGTAAGTTTTCAGTGACTAATTATGAATATCTGCTCTGAGTGGGGAGGGGGAAGAAAGAGAGCAACAAAGATGTAATAAAACAACCTCGCAGTTTCAGCATTTTGGGCAACTTCCTCTGCCTTTTACCTTGTAGAAGGTGTACTTTGCACATGTACAAACGGACTTTAAATAGAGTCTGTTCTTCTGCATCTGTTGTACAGCTGTTTTTTCAAAGGGGCAGAACAGATATTTACAATTATCATCTATCAGTGAAACGATGTTGAGAATCTGGAGCTGTGTGGTGTTTGTCCAGTTTGCACTTTTGCTAATGTTGTTCACTGAATACTCTTTCTGTTCTTCCCTTTGACCATCATTATTCTGAAATAACTACCTGGAAGCAAGTGAATGCACAAAAATTGAGCTTGTCTTACAAGGACTAATCTTCAGAGATTCCTCCGTACTCAGTGTAAGTAGATAAGACCTACTGGTAACAAGTCAGAGCATCTGAAATGTGCTTCTTACTCTAAATCTCTCTCAGGAGAGTCTGATCTATCTCCATTGATTATCTCGGGACTCAATACGTAGTGATGGCCAATACAATTTAATGTTTCACTATCTTGATATTAAAGAAGAGTCATGGTACTACTCAGTAAAAAGGAATTAACAAACAAAATATCCATTCAATCAAAAACAATAACTGTACGGTATGAACAGCCCACTTAACCTCAGAATGCTATAGATTTGCGTGTGATCACATGGTTGTGTAATTTGTCATTTTTCTAACGTGTCACAGAATGTATCATCTTTTCCACAAAACTGGTTGCTCTGCTTACAGCTAATGGCTATTTTACTTTGCCTGACAGCAGTTCCTCTCCTTAGCAGTTTTCCTCTGAAAGGACAGCTTAGTGAATGCTGAGAGTGTTCACTGCAGCTGGATTTCACAGGGAAAACTGCAAAGCCTAGCAAACAATTTGCTCTTACATTCAGATGGAAGCTAACAGTCTAGACTAACAAAACCAATAAGTTGCTTTGGAAACTCCACAATAAGCCCAGAAGAAGATGGATTTTTTTTTTTTTTTCTGGTAGTAGGAACATCTAATACCTGTGAAGTTACTTGCATGGAGCTGGCAAACTGTGAAAAAAACAGATCCACAGCTACCTAGGGAAAACCTGCTAAAGTGTTTGTCTAGAAAGTTAGGAAGTATCGTCTAATAATTTCCCCTTTTCTCCAGCTAAAAGTTGGTCAGGTCCATCTGGGTTGGGCATGTATCTTCATAAAACCACCTTCACTGCTAGTTCCACAGAGGACTGGACATGCAGTTGCCTCATTCTGTGTTCAGTGATGACTGGCTACCAACTGAGCACAGCCCTGGGAAGGACAAGGCGATGCTTGATCTGTGTTAAGAATACTGCAGGAGGAGAAGACATGTTGCAGGTTCCAGGCTGAGGTCTGGCTAGCTCACTTCAGCTTTCTGCCATCCAGCATGAAAGCAGAGATATTTCTGATTCAGACTGTGGTCTTGAACTCCATTTTATTTATTTATCCTTACAGTCATTCCAGGGGACAAGGAATCCCAGTAGTATCTTCTCAAGTGCAAAGTGGAATTCAGCAGAGCCAATAGGACCCTCAGGAGCAAGGGAAAACTATCTTTTATAATATTAACATGCATTCACCAAGACCTTTGAAGTTATTGTGGTTCTCTTGGAGTTAAGAGTGCAGAGCCCTGCTCTGGGACACCTGACATAAAGCAGAAAGTGCTGAGCAAAGGAACTGAAGTTTCTACATCTCCGTCTTCATGCCTGTAGAAAAGCAGCTGATGAGGAAACGTGGTACTAAATGCTGTCATGCAGAGCCAGTGATGAGGCAGCCTGATCCCCTGAGGATGCAGGAAAGTCATGTGAGGAAGTCACATCACAATTATTATGGCTCATTGTCATTTTGTTACCAATGAAATAACCTACCAGCTTTCAAAGGCTGAATAATATTTTGATTATTTTTCCCACTATAAGGAAATACAAAATTATGTGATGATAGCGTGCAATATACGCTTTTTGATAGAACTACAAGCATGCATATATGAATTGCTGAAAGACTTCCAAGTTAAAAATTTTAGTCTTCTAAATGAGACTTAAAATTCAGTAATCACTGGCTGGCTATATTTGTTTCATATATGCTTCTATTTTCATTAATAACACTTTGAAATGTGCCCTTTTAGATGGTGAAGTGTATTTTTAAAATTTTGTGTTTATGGCTACTGTTTCTTTCTTTCTTCTTTATTTTTTCTTTTTTTCTTTTTTCCTTCCAACTTTTAGGGTGAAGAATGGAAATAATGATGCAAAACTTGAACACTTTGCTTCACAGGCACATTTTAAGCTGTAGGCCCTATCTGAAAGACTCTTTAACCAGATCTACTCCTGTCAAACTTTCCAATCTCAGCTTCATCTCTCCTGAAACTGAATTATAAGATAAAAATAAATACATGCTCATTCTAGTAAGCTAGCTGTTATTAAATTAAATTCCCCTATGTATATTTCTTTTCCCTTTGATAGAAGCCTTCAGAGTTCTGGTACAAAATTACTCTTGACTCTTGCCAACTATTCCACCATAACCCTTCAGTCTTACATGTACTTCACTCCCTTCAGGTCACTTGCAACTGGCATCTTTTCCTTTGTGTTCAGCAACCATTCAGTTTTCTGCAGGCCTGTTCACAACTGAATTGACACTAAAGAAAGAGTGGATAAAGGCAGACCTGAAGTCTGTGCATAAGATAGTCAGAGACTTGTGTTCCTGAATACAAATGGGTCAAAAAATGTATTCTCAGAAGGTGGTAAGAGACCTGGTCCAGGGTATTATATTACTCCCAAGGAGCTGCAACTTTTGAAATATATCAGAAACTCTACCGCTGTGAAGAAAACCTGGAAATACCTTGTAAACCAGCTGTGATAAACGACTGCATAGTAGATACTTCAGACATATATGGGCAAAGACCTACAGACAGGACTCCTGTTATTTCTAAGACCTCTTCAGTGAGAGTTGTTGGCAACACCCCCAGCCATCACAGTATGATGGTGGTCTTTCTGCCAAGGAACCATGCGGTGGCTTGGAAATAGCTTAAAAGCTGCAGATCTTCTGAGATGAACCTCCCCCTCTTTACTCCTCCCACCTCCCAGACACACACTGCACATTTTTTTTTATATGCAAAGGGAAGATATGGGCCTTAGGGATCTATTAATGAATAACTTATACAATGTTTACATGTGGATTTTTAGGTAGTTTGCTCAGAAGTGTTTTGAATTGACTGTATGGAATTGGTATTCATCATAACGAGCTTCTCTGAACAAAACAGGACTCTGCAACATGTAGGGGTCTGTGGTGTGAAGGAGCAGCTGAGAAGCAGAAATCAAGCACAAGTGGAGACACCACCAAGCATGTGAAAGAAAAGGATTGGGAGGGATATGAAGCAGCACAGGAAACTTGCACAAAGTGCAAGCTGTTATTCACTGTTAACTGTTCAAATGCCTCGGGTGTTGCTGGTTACGTCTTCTGAATTCAGCATGAAAAGATTAAAAAGTCAATCAGCAAAGACAGAAAAAAGTGCAGGGAAAAAAAAAAAGGGGGAAATGAAGTTAATCACACATGGTTGAACCTCATCTTTCCTGTTAGTGAGCTTTCTGATACATTGATGGTGCCCCTTTTCTTACCTATAGACAAACTTTGCCACACTTCTGGTTACTGTAATGACAGCTGAGAGAACTGTGATGCACTCCAGAAACCCTGGATAATCATGCAAATTTGGGTTGACATGCTCTCCACACACTTAAATTTCTGACATATCAGTGAACGCAATGTTCTCAAACATCATCCTGCATTTTGGTTCAAAAGTGGTCATTTGTAATCTGTATTCTGTATATCACAACATTGATCAAAAAAGAAGCAGAAGCAGAAGCAGAAAGAAAGAAAGAAAGAAAAATAGAAAGACAGAGAAAGAGAAAGATAGATTAGTGGGATGAAAAGCATGGATAGTCTAAATGTGCTGTGTATCCAAATGCTCCTGGAGAGCAGGCAAGATAAACTCTGTAAAAAGAGCTCAGAAAATTCCAGAAGTTAAAATGCTCAGTGGTTGTGTTAGTAAATTAAAAACAAACAAACAAACAAAAAAACAAAAAACCCAACATTTTTATTGCAAATAATATGCCTTGCTGATTCCATGCTCAGTTGGCTTTGAGTGTTGAGCCAATCCAAGGTCCAAGCAGAAAAGCTATAAATTCATACAAGAATTAAGAACAGCTCTTTGGAATCTACAGAGAATTGAAAGAAGACCAAGACTTGTCTGCTATGAATACCTGTGCCCCATTGGAAGCAATCTTAACATTTACTATTTGGCCAGGAGATGAAAACACTAGTCAGCTATTTACTGGGACACTCTAATGCTACTGACTATAAATATCCTCAGACTTTTATTTGCCAACAAGCCCCTGAAATGGTGCCATTTGCCATTAGAGTTCTCAAAACTCTAATGTCACACACATCTATGTATTTGAGCACTGCCAGAGAAATGGAGAAGCAGTCTGAAAGAAAATCACAGGGGGAACTCCTCACAATGTTGTTTGTTTGTTTGTTCTTTTTTAAATAAAAAGCATATTAACACTTTCCATTTATTTACTTACATGATGAAGGTCGACAAAGGCAGGAAAGCCTGTATAAAGAACATTTATAGGTTTACTAACTAGTTTTTCTGTTGCTGTTGTGGATTTGTTTGCTTTTGTTGTTGCTGTTTTGTTATTTTTGTTTCTTTTTGTTCTGTGGTTTTGTTGGTTCTGTTTTGTTGGGTTTTTTTTTATTTTATTTTCTTTCAAAGGCATATAAAACTATGGCAAAAGTGCACAAGCTTCTGTACATCAAAAATATTTGTTAACAAATGGTATGGTATCCTACTTTGACACTGTTGCAAATACATTACCAACATATATGCCTAAAAAAGTAACCTTAGGATTTGGTTTTTCTAATGTTCTGAACAATATCCTGAAGACATAGCATTTTGTCCCATTTTTCAAAGAGGTTTCGAGATATAGGAACAGAAGAAGCTTGTTAGTGACTGAACATAATACTCATCAACATCCACTTCCATTATAACAGCCAAAAATTTGAGAAAAAATTTTGAAGTGAATTGTAGTGTTTAATAAATGAGAACAAATCTTTGTTATCACAGCAAAAATTTTGTCTAGTTTAAGTGTTTATTAGTAATTAAAATACCGTATGAGCAGGCAGACCTTTAAAAAGCAACCAATGTTTATGCAGTGAGTAAAAAAGAAACAAACTGGTGACAACAAAAATAAGAGTGAGAAGAACAACAACTCAGGTCACATAATCAGGATCCAATATCCAATTCAAAACACATATTTTACTTCTTTTTCTTTGCTGTAGCTGTGTCTAATTAAGAGATTCTTGCTTATTTTCTGACAAAGTTCCATCTCAAATCAAATGAAAGGAATGGTTCCTGTTACTGTCACAAAGACTAAGACATCAGTGAAATTTAGAGCTTCCCATTTGCTTTGTAATGTTATGGTTCAAGAGGGAACAGAAACCTCAAATCTGATATCAGCAGCTAGCCATATGGCAAAGGAGAACTAGAATTCCCCAAATCCCTTTCAATAACTTGCCAAGTGCTATTTTTAACATAAAGGTGAAGGGTGTACTCTGAAAGAAGCATTCACTTCATCAGACACAAGACTGCTAACAAAGCTGTCACCTCCACCCCTCCCACAGCCACCAGTGTCACCATTTGCAGTTCCAGTGCCAGCACCTTCAGCACCTCAATCATCTCTGATGCTGCCCCCTCCATCACCAGCACCGATGAATTTCTCACCATTACTGCTCCTGATACAAGTCTCGCCAGCAGCCCTTTTAAACACCTTTGAGCTTCTCCTTCTCTCTCTCTCACATTGAAACATTCAACTGACAGTCTATTTTTTAAACACTCAGGTGCTGGCTTTTAAAGCATTTGATATCTCTAGCATTTCAGCTCCTTCCTTCACACCTTCTGCTCATAGGGCCAAGTGATATGTGAGGAATTTCTTTTGGTTTCCAAAAAAAATGTCCTTTGTTTTCTTTTCACAAGAATTCACCTCATGCCCGTGTTTAGCTGAAGAAAAATAAACTTTGTACAGTATTATCAGAAAATATCAACAGAGCACATACATTGAATTTCTGAAAGACAAAGGATTTTTCAGTATTAAAAATGTCTTTAATTTGTAAAAACTGGAAATTTGCCAGAATGGCTTGCTTGTTAATTTAGCCATTGAACAGAGACCTTAAATTGTTGTTTGTGAGACTTCTACAAACATCAGAGGTGTTTTTCTCTTACTTATCTGAATGTATTTTTAAGTCAGAGAGTCATTAGAAAAGTTAATTATTTTTCAGCTCTAAAATATGTACATTGTTCTTCATGCTGCATACAAAGTCTGCTGTATAGCTTTTCCCCAGGATCTGTGAAACTGTAGAATAACAGAGTGAATGAACAAAGCTAAAATTAAATGGGAAGAACTAAATACACATCCTGCTTCAGCAGCTGCTTACAGAAAGTGGGCATCTCTTTCTTGTTTGTAAAAGCTGATGACAAATACAAGCACCTCAGTCTATGCACATTTTTATAATGAATTACTAATTTCCCTAATGGGCATAAGAACTAGGAAAACAAGATGCCATAATTAATTTGGAACACAGTAAGTTCAGGGAAACCCATCTGTCCCAGTAAACTGAAAATCCTTGCAAACCCTGTATTAAATGTCAAAATCTACAAGATAGCTCACCTTTGACTACAGGGTAAGGTGGATGTGTTTCTTGATTTAAATCTCTGTGCTCAGCAGATTTTACTTCAGTGTAAATAACACACCTTTTTTTAGCAATTGAAATATTTTTATTTGTTCAGCACTTCGTTTGAGTCCACAGCACTTTGCAAGAAGATATGTTGTATTTAAGAAAAGGGCTTACTGCTGCTTCCTAGAACCCTGTGCAGTTACTAAGAAGCATTGGAGCTCCTATTTGAGGCTCTCTCTAAATTCAGGAACCTACATTTATGATCTTTAGTTAGATCACACTCAGAAGAATTCGGAGAAATTATTTAAGTCTGTGGAGAAGATATTTGATTTGTCTTCAAGGAAAAGACTAACCTAAAGTCCTCAGAGTACTTGATGGTGTGAGATAGTTTTAGAATAGTCTGATTGTCACAGATTTGACACTCATCTGTTTTTAAAACTGGGTGATTTTAAGCTATTTCAATCTGGGCCATCAAAGTAATTAATAGTATCCAAATGTCTTTGACACTGAATTGAATAAGTCATTTGGCCTGGCAATATATGAAATAGGCCAAGAATTTGACCCTGCCTATTTAAGTGGAAAGAAATCCCAAGGGAAGGAAGAGGCAAAATATTATCCATCTTCCTCAGTCCTTCACTGGATTCAGCTGTTCCCATCAACACAGAAATCACAAGCTCTTATTTCTGCAAAAGCAGATTATGATCAAGTCAATTACCTATGTTCCTGTCTCTTAGAAATAGAGAATTTTTTAAAACTATGGCTTGAACTAATTTATTTTTTAATTTAATACAACATCCAGCCATCTGAGTTTGTTCGTCTTCTTTTTAGGTCATGTTTACACTTTCCATTTAGGGTGTTTTGATTAAAAATGTTTACTTTAATGCCATATCAGCATGTGATGGTAAAAAAAAAATACTGAGTTTGAAATATGAGGTCCCATATCTCTTTGACTAGTAGAAGTGCAACACAGGAAGAAAGATCAGATGACTGGAGGAACATTAAAAAAAACAAACAAACAAGCAGGAGAGTGAGTGTTGATGAAGTAAAGAAAACAGTAAATTCCTGAGACAAATTAGTTTGAGAGTTCAATAGAAAGCTGAAAATACTAGCCTAATCCCATGTACAATTTTTAAGAGCCACAGCTAATGCCATCACTTTATAGAAGCAAATGCAAAACTTGATTAGAACTTGACATTCTGAGTTCTCCACAGACATTGCGACTGTCAGCAAATACAGCCTCAGAACAGCAGTATCACTCACAAATGGTGCTCACCACCCACAGATTATCAAGTTGACCTGTTGTTCTTATAGAGGATAATGTGCAAAACAACACTGAGGAATGTAAGACTATTCTGTCTAACTGTAAGACTATTCTATCTAACTGCTATGATGTGACTGTCTCATGAATTCTTAAAATGAACTGCATTTTCAAGTTGAATGAGGGAAGGCCAGCCACTTCAGAAACTTCGGTTATCTGCTCAAGGTATACACATATACACAACCTCAAGCTACACACCCTCTACACTGATGTCTCATTAGAATCCAGTGCTCACATATTGCTTTCCCTCTCTTTTGTTTGGACTGATGCTCTTCAAACCTCACACTCACAACGGATTCATGTAAATTTCATATTAAGGTGATCTGCTCATGTGAAGAATCAATATCCCTATTCTTTTTCGGATGGGAGCATGGTAAAGCAGTCTTGTATTTTTTATTACCCTCCCAGCAGAAGAAACAATGACCATGGGGCAAATTCAGACCTTTCTGAGAGTATCTTGACATCCAGTTGTGCCAACTAACTTCACTTTTGACCCAAATTGTTATTTTTACTCAAGTCCGACTTTACACCCTTCCATATTTAACCTGGCACTTGAAATGAAACCAGAGAAATCCAGTTTACAGTTAAGTCACTGAGACAATCCTTACTCAACAACGCTTTTATGGCAGTGGGAGATAAAGGCACGATACCCCAAATATAGGCTACTGATGACAATGGACCGTTCCCTGTGTCAGACCAATTTCTCTAGTTTTGCCTAGAGGCACCTTCATATTATCAGAGTGTACCTTCTACATTCTCTTCAGGAGAGTGTGATGAATTTCCTTCTTGTTCATTGCCTTTTCACTGCACACACAGATTTTTGACAGCCTGTCCTAGATGGTCTTCTAATTTGGCCCAGTTCTGTACTGCAGCCTGCTGACCCATGAACCTGTTTTACTGTCATTCTCATAATCCCTCAGTGACCACTTTATGGTTTGTCTCTTGTGCTCACTCAAATCTTTGCATCCTTCAATGTGTCTAGGGACCCAGACTTACAAAAGATAACATCTATTCCAAATATGATTCCTGTATATCAGCAACACTCGTTGCACGCTAAGTTCTACTCAAACAAATCGCTTTGCAGGATCAGGGTTTTAAGTTTTAACTGAAGTATCTACCATATATAACTAACACTCTTCTTCATTTCTCTAAGGGACCTGATTCGCCTTCATAACTCTTTCTGCTGTGGGCATTCATTTACCATTCTGACATAATCTAGTGCCTCACTGCATGATGCTGATGATGTTTTTGTCAATGTGAAGAATGCAGTACAATTGTTGCAGAAATTGTCTAAGAAACTGAGACCTTAATATGTACCATCTGTTTTACAAAAAAAACTCAATGTGGTAATGCATTTGCAATACCAGAAGCAATATCTCTAAGACATGAAATGAACATATGCTGCCTAAGAGCCTTCAGGCTGACATTGAAAAAGAGAAAAGATAGTACTTCAAGGCAAATATTGTCCCAATAGAAAGACTGCCAGAACCAATATGGCTCAGTCTATTGACAAGTCTCTGGTGAACAACATCATATAAAGACATGCACATTGTTATGGGTTGTACAGCTCTATGCTCCGTTTTTTCAGCTTGGGAAAAAAAGTAGAGAACACCTTCACTGTCACACTGGCTATTCTCCTGTTTCAGATCAACAGATGTTGTCAGATGAAGACATCCTATCCATTATTCTTTGATTAACAGTTTTTTTGTTGTTGTTTTTTGAACAAGTCAATGCAACTCACACTAGCTTCTGGTACTAGGTTAAGTAAGCAGACTGTCTGGAAAGAACTGAAAGAAGCCTCTGCTTCCTAGTGTTTGTTTGGTTTTGTGGATTTTTTTTATTCTTAAATTAATACGCTTTATACATTAAGATATCTGTGATTCTGAAGCTAAAATGGTATTGAAACTACAATAGCTAGTAATGAATTTTATACACACCAGAAGATACAGTAATTTTATTTAAAAGTCTGTTATCCTTAAAGGAAAGGGTCTAAGTTATTGTCCTGTCAGATACAGATACCAACATAATCTAAAATCTGTATTCCTTTCATAGAAGACATAAACAAAAAAACACTATGTAACAGAATGGCTATTTTTGGCTGACATTTTATTTTTCTTTCATTTAAAAAAAAAATATAATTGACAAGTAGCCTCCTCTAATTTTGGCAAATCAGATATATTCTCTGAATATCGGTCTTCCAAAAACATTTTGGTTTTCTAGATTTGGTGGGAGGGGCGGGAATAGATAAGGCATTTAATAAATATTTTATACACTAAATATTTGGCTTTGCAAACAATTTTACACAAGAGAGGAGTTGGGGCAACTATGGGAACTGTTATACTCTATACGTGAATTTGCTGCTGTCCATAACGACAATACCTTTCACTATGTAAAGGAATCTAGTCAGTTATTTCTGAAGCTAATGACATGGTTCTTTCAGCAGTGGTTAAAATATATTGTTTCTGGAATACTCCTGTTTTTTCTGCTTAGAATACTCAGAGATATTTAAAGATATTACCTAATGTGTGTATTAAGCAGACTTGATTACATTTCAAAGTTTCAGGTATTACTCTTGATGTCATTAAATTTACACCATGTAAGAGTGAAGTAATACACTGATAATATAGGTCCGTGCTTGTAGACCTAGAACATAGGTGATGGAACTTATGGCTTCACACCTAAAGATTGGGAACCTTGGTAAATTCTTACAGACAAATGAGAATTCGGGAAATGCACAGAATTTCTCCTGTAGATTTTATTAGTTCCGCAGGAGGGAGTCTTTCTTCTACAGATTATAGATGCTACAAGCACACTAAAGGAGCTTGTAAACAGTGCTTGAGGAAGCTACCCTTCTTTAGATCTCAGAAACTCTGCAGGAGGTAGCTCTTCCATTACAGATCTTAGAAGCACAGGCTATTTTAAGTGCAGTATAATTCTAATTAACTACACCATCAATTATGTCAAACAAGGGCACAATCACTGACCTTTCACTAAAGGAAAAACCATCAAAGCAGGATTTTTTAAACTATGTAAGGGAGGAGGACCAAAGAAAGACCTTGCATCACCATCTCTGGAGACTGTGGTGGATACACACATCACAAGAATAGAGGAACCTGGTAGCTAGTGAGTTTTTGTCTGTCATGTGGTCAGCAGTGTGCTCTGTAATAGGAGGCCTGATTTTCTGTAAGTTTTGCTCATTCAAGAATTTGAAGACCAATGTAGTCACTTCTTCCTATAAAGCTTCTTCTGTAAGTAGAAAAATAAGCCAGTTTCAAATGCAAACCCTTTTTGAATATGCAAGTTTTAACCAAGCTGTTGTGAGAACCAGGAGAAAATAAAACAATAGAAAACATTATTTAAAAAAGAAATATAAGCCTAAGACTTTTTTACTACACCTAATCACAATAGGAATTAATTACATAATTGTTACTGGATCTGTAAAAAAACTGCAGATAGGCAAATGAAATGTTGAACACTAAAGGCTGACAATTAGTTGACTTAAACATTGTTGTGGGACTTTTGGAGACTGCTTACAGATCCATAAAGCTTAGCATGTTTTAAAATACTGAAGGAATGATGCAAGTTTCAATATTCAGTAATTTCAGCCTTTTCAAATATAATTTTCAATGTTCTGTTGACATTGTTTAAATGTACAGACAATTGTTTGGAGGCATTCTTCTATCTTAACTTTCCTATTATGAATATTTCAAAACTAATATAAAACAAATTTCAAAAACAGATGAATGGATTATGTCAAAAAGCACTTGATGAATGAATGTCCTCTAAGTCTTGCCCTGAAAGCCTACAGTATGAAAAACCAGGAAAAGCTGATATATAACTCCTTCATCTATTCTCTCCAAGTGCTGCCCAAACCAAAAAACTCCACAGATATAAACCTTTTTAGAAAGAGAATTTGAAGAACAAAAGTTCCTTCTAGCTAAGATCTGAATTGCTGTCTAGATGTCTTTATTTATCTCCATTAAATATCAAGTGAGCATAACCATTTAACAGGACTAATATCAAGGGGATTATTCCAGGCATCTGTAAACCATAAGAGTTTAAAAATTTGTACATTAAAAATTGAGGTTCTTATGTAAACAAAATTGAACCTAGGTCTGAAGATCCAATCTGCTACTCCTAGACAACTTGAACTTGACGTGAAAATACCTCAACTGCCTCCTTCATACCTTAGCCAGAATGGGGATGCTAGATGTAAAATCTGATATGTCTCAAGTAAAATACATGGAAACCATTTCAGTGAGAAAGAGATGTTAGAACTTGATTGTCAGTTGAACAGAACTGAGTGGAGAATGAGAAGAGGCATAGAGAAAAATAGTAGAAATAAATCAAATAATGGACAAGATGAAGTGCTCACTATCCTAAACTCCGGGAGTGGTAATTTGTCTCAGCTAACACCAATTGTTAGTTGTTAACAAGTTAGTTGTTTAAGTTTATCATTTAGGCTCCCTCTCTAATCAATGGAGAGCAATAGACACCTCCAGAGAGTAATCAATCCCATTTATAACACGTTAGGATGGAATAAATAAACTCTGGAAGAGCCTAACTCTCCTCATTGACTGTAGTAGAAACCTGGATGATCTGCTTAACCTGGAGGCCTGTCTTTTAAACTGCTGAAGTTAGATAAAATGAATGATTGTTTGCACTATGAGGAAGAGGCACAGGGCTCAAGCAAACTCCACTGATCTTTCCCTTTGTCCTCCTCCCCCTCATTCCCATAAATATCTGCTTTGCTGACTGCCTTATCTATACTGTTCAAAAGAGTGGAGAATGTCTTCAATTTCTCAGACAATTTGATATTGTCTTATCCTCTGGTTTGCCAAAAGCTTGTGTTGCACAACATACTGCAATTGCTGCTCTGAAATGCTTCGTTTGAGTCTTGAACTGCAAGTGTTATTATCGCAAATAACTGCTGTATGCCTTCCATTTTCAGTAGCACTGACACTGTATGAGTGCAAGTCTGTTCAGACTCCGCGAAAGGTATAATAGTTTTTCCTTGGAAATATCAACCAAGAGCCAAAACAAACAAAAAAGTATAAATTCTTAAAAAGAGGAAAAAAAGAAAAAGGAAAGGCTAGCATGAGGTAATGATAAGGACAGGACAGAAGTACACCTGTCTGTCTAGGGCATCTCTTTAGGGAAGGCACACTTGGCTTAAAAGTTGTGGCTACACAGGCTATAATGTGTGAAATATGCGTCTAACACAGTGTAGGTAGTACAGCACTGGAAGAGGTCAGTTAGCCTGGTTTAAAGGAAAAGCCCCACCATAGAGTATTCTAGGTCTGGGCAGCTATTATTTTCTCCAGCACAAGGTTACACAGAGAAGAATAGAAATTAATAAAAACATTGCAGAGACAGGGCCATATTTATAATGTGTTGTTTAGATTTACTAGAAATGTTTGTTAATATAATTTAACATATTTCTTTAGGCATGGCTTTGGTGGAGAGGATAAGGATGAAGAATTTGTTCACCTTTCCATTAGTATTGTGTGATCCAGCATAGGGGGGAAGAAATGGACATAACTGAAAACTGCAAAGTCTCATCAGATTTGCAGTTGCACTTCGCTCTGGTCTCTGCTTTGCATACTACCATCGTTCAGTCATTCCTCTATATATTGCTGAATTCTTTAAAGGGGAATATAAAGGAATCTTTGTTAAGTATCACTTTTTTTTTTTTTTTTAAATTTTAACCTCTCATTTTTTTCTATTTTTATAGGGCTGATTTCCCTTTTCTTGGAAGTCCTTAGTTAAAAGTTGACTCATGTACCTCCATTTTTCTTCACTGCCTCTGTCACCACTATTGTTGCAACTATAGGGGGGAAAAAAAAAAAAGAAAGAAAAAAATAATAATAAATAAACTAAACACCAAAACAAGCTTTGTGTGTGTTTTAACTCAAAAAGCAAGGATTGTCCAGGAAAACATGCACAACTGACATTTTTTCCTAATGTGAATCCTGCATTTTGAAGATAATTTTCTTCAGATTTTCCTCTGATGAACTGAACTCTTGTTCTTCAACATCTGAATTTTATTATTTGTGATAATGAGCACTGTTGAGCATGTGGGAAGATTTAGATCAAGTGAGATAGCAAGCCCAACCTGAACCTTGACCTACTCTTCCAGCCTCTTTCATGATGTGCTACCTAGTAGTTTTTATAAAACAGCTCTTTTTTTTTTTTTTTCCCTCCCCCATTCAAGAATAACTAAAGAAAAATGAATTTATATTGTTTCTAGTTTACAGCAATGTACTTCACACATTTCTATTTATTTTTTCTGACCAGAGTACAGTTACAGTAGCTGTTGTTCATTCCATCACTGAGTATATGTGACTTGTACAATGAACTGTAGTGGGTCAAATAGCGGTGACTAATAAGACTTATTCTATGTTGGAGCTAACAAATCCTTTATCAGTACTTCAACCATTCTGCTTACGTGGCCTCATTGTTAAGATTATGCCTTTCATCTACGGGAACTAATCCCTTTCATATACAATTTTAGCAAGAAGCTTATAAAATGTGTATTAAAGCAGTATTGACTTGTCCAACAATAAAAAGTACAATTAGGCTTCCAACACAGAGCATTACTAATTTGCATAAAAACCTCTCTAACCCATTCCTTTTACTGCAGAATGTAACCAAGAGGTTACATTCTGTACCGTACACCAGTAATTTACTGTAAAATCAGTAGATAGCTGTACCTGTGTAATAGTGTTCACTTTCTTTGTGCAAACCTTTTAAAAGTGAATTTACATGCCGAATATATCAATAGGAAATAATATTAAAGATCATTACACTGAATGACCAAATACAATGAGTTCCTTTGATAATATCCCATAATGCAATAACTCAAGACTGACTTATTGAGAGTACCTATCCTGATAGAGTTATAGATAAGGTCAGACTGTAGACTCAGTTTTATCATACTTTGCAGTTGCAATAGCTCATTTTCATAATGTACTATTTAAGCAAGAAGCTTATAAGAACTGTAGAAGAGTAATAATGACCACTGTATGCATAAAAAATGTATAAATAGTTAGGCTTCCAACACTAAGCATTTCCATCTAAGAAGATTACTTAATATCCCTTTTGCAGAATTTCTCATTTCCATAACCAAATAGGTGCTATTGTCTAATCACTCTCCACGTACTACACCTCTTTGTAGAACTTCAAGAATTTATTTTCTGTGTGTATTCTGGAATATATTAAATTAGATTTGTGAAGTACATGCCAACTAGTAAATAATAGTAAGACATGATTCATATGGGGTTTAGACTCCCTAGAATTACCCAAAAGATAATCAGAAGAACAAACTACTTGCCATTTACTGCTTCTGCCTACAGAGAGCACAGAAATTCCTTGTGACTAGAAATAAATAGTCTTCTCTTCACTTGCTTAATAAAGAACAGTATTTCCTTACCAAGGTAACACAAGCTGACATTGCCTCAGGTCACTGCAGGGCATGTCATATCATGTAACACAACATAACCTGATGTAACCTGATCCAACAGGCCATGTGCCTGTTGCCTATTTGTAGAAAACATTACTTTTTTCAGGAGAGAGGACATGCCACCATAGATAACAAAACATTAGCTCTACCTTTTAGTCCAAAAGCTTCTGTGTTCACAACTTTAAGTCCAAATCACAAGAAATAGGAACAATTTCCTCTTCAGTTATTCAGTGACAAGGAAATTTCTGTAGCTACCTTTTAGAGAAACTATCTTTAATCAGCAAAGATTTAATTTACAGATGCTCTAATTATGCTGTAGATTACCATGCCCCCTAAAAACAAACAAACAAACAAATAAACAAACAAATAGAACTCATCAAGACATTATAACCACCAATCACTCAATTTTTACAGATCTCAGGAACATGTCAGTCTGTCCATTTCAAGATCAGCATAATTCTCCACTATGCTCTCTATTTTGCTAATACATTTGACTATTTAATGACCGTATATTTTAAAAGAATAACAATGAATTGCGATAGAAATGTTAAATATACTTATTTACTCCATTATTGAACCAAGGAAGCATTAATCCATAACAAAAACTTAAAACTGATGTGTTACTGATCAAATGATTACATAGCCAATGAACTTTCAAAGATGTCTAATCTCAGCTGTCAGCATAAAGTGATCTCATTTTATAAAAGCACCATACATCCAAATACCTTTAGGCGCTACTTTTGAAACCTTAATCCTCTTGAATTCTTTCCTGACATAAACACCATGAGCTAAGGAAAAATATTTTTAGAAATCAATTTTAAGAGAAAATAAACTAACATTACTCCAAATTAGCAAGTAAGGAGCCTAATTAAGTTTTAATGGTGTTGGAAAAGTTTGCTGTGCTAATTAAAACAGTAGTATAAATTTATCTTGCATTCGCATGTGATGAAGCACCAAATATAATGTAGAGAAATTCACCCCAAATTCACCTGATTCTGCAACCCTCAGATAAGCAGGTGTTCTAAAACTAAATGATTTTTACTAAGTTGCTCAAAACCAAGAAGTTTGCACAAGGAAGGACGTAAAGAAGGAAGGAAGAGAGAGAGAGAGAAAGAGAGAGAAAGAGAGAGAGGGAAGGAAGGAAGGAAGGAAGGAAGGAAGGAAGGAAGGAAGGAAGGAGGGAAAAGAAGAAAAAGTGTTACTTTTTTAAAAAGGTATTAGTTTGCTGGCATATCTAATAAACAAAAAATAAATGCATAACTTTATTGTGATAGCTTTACTCTTTCAAAGCTTCATCCCCTTCTTTCACAGTAATTTTAGGGCAAGAAGTCCTTCTTTCTTCCATTTTATTGTAAAGTACCTGTTTGAGGGCTGTAGGAAGGATAAATCATTAAGTAATGATTCTTATTATTATAAACATGCATGCAAGAGCTGCAGGTTCAAGACCTATGCTGGGGTTTTTTTTTATCATAAAAATCCATATTTATTACAGTGTTCTGTTTCAGCATGCTCTTTTTTTGTATGTACAGTAAGTATGTTTCTATATTACCAATTGTATATTACCAATTAAATAAATACAACTACAAACTAATATTTTACAGAAATTGAGATTCCCAGGATCAGGAAACTGCTGTTTTCTATCCAAAATCCATTATTTTCATCTGGAGTTTATTGCCTTGGCAAGCAGGATTGTGATAAGAGGTTCAAAATTAGAGGACTATTTTTTAAATATGGCTCTTTTTCAGCTGAACCATATGCTTAAAAATCATTGCTTAACAAATATGCGAACAATCGAAAAAGCTAGATCCGAACGCATTTTATATTTGAAGTAAATTCCAACCACCACATCTGAAAACCAAATTTGATAAAGCTGCAGTTTGGATCTGAACTTTGCATCCTAGCATGTTTAGTTTAGAAACATTAAATTAGTTTTAATCCTCAGTAGTGAAAACCTGCCACTATTCTGTGCTGGTAGTGATATACAAAGGCAACACAGTCACCTCAGAGGAAATGCTGCTTTACTGTTTCCCCTCAGTTTGACCCTTGCTAGCATGCATGAATCAAATCAAGAGCTTGAAGATTTTGCAGACCTAGATTAACATATTTGCAAGGCTCAGTTGGATTTTCACAAAGAAAGCAGATATGGAAAGAAAAACTCTTTGTTGTTTATGGAAAGTCTGATAAACATGTGGCCAACACCTGGATTTTAAAGAGATTCGATTCCTTGCTCAATAAAAGTACAATAGCCACCTTCTGAGGCATTCAAACAATAAAACAAGATGATAGCAACAAAAAGAGCTGCCACATGTTGTTTTCTTCAACTCTTTGATTTGTTTAAGAGCAATGAATCAACTTTTTAAAAAAGTAACAAGTTAAAAAGAAAAAACCCTATAAAATGTGCATTAGAACATGGTAACACATGTACCATGAGGCATACATTTTCCTAATAAACATTTTATACTATGAAAATATCATACTGGTGAATGCATTTCCCTATGACAGTGTTTTGCATCTTGGAAATGCCTGATAAAACTGCTGTATGTGAATGATACAAAATTAATGCTTACTAGAGTTTCTGTACATCCCACTGACCTCTGCAGGGTTAATGACAGAAAATTCTGTCCTTTAAGCATAAAATATTGCTGTTTAGTACAGGCAAATATATGCACAAGAAATTGCAGTAAATTAGGATTGAATTCTTGCTAGCTTTTCTGCCAGTATGCATTAGAAGAAAGGCAAAAGGCATCTCCATACCAACATAGCTCTCAGTAATCAGGAGATGCATTGGCATAATAGCCTTTTGCAACCACTGGACCATTGTCCTTATTCAGCTTCTAGAGTGAATTGGAATTATTCTCTTTTTGTTCCTCTGAAGTACACAGTAAATATAACACTAACACCAGAAATGTGGGCTGGATGAGACCTGTACGTCATCTTTTTATATATCTGCCATCATGGCTCTGGACTAGTCAGACTATCTGCTTTGGGGAATTAAATAGTCTCCCTTAAGTAAAAACAAACAAACAAAAACAAACAAATAAACAAAAAACCCAGATACGATCTCCATTTTAGATATCTAACTTTTATTGTTCTGATGATAGGTGAGACAAATGCCATTTCAAAAGTCAGGACTGTGGGGCCTTCTTTTCACCCATGCCAATGAATGCAAGGCATTTGCCAGGCCAGGCCCCCAACCAGCCAAATCCAGGAACTTGCAGAAGCACACCACATCTTTCCGATGGAAATTTTCCTACAGGAAAACAGAAAAGGATGATGCAAGGCTTACTTCCACTCTGTACTGAGGTTTAACTATTTTCTAAAGAGATAAGTCTGGCAATATTTCCTAGAATTACATTACTATGTCTACTGAGGGTGAAATGTGGTCTGAAGTTCTTGTAAACAGCAATAGTTTGAAGAGTTTATATCTAAAAAGAATTCAAGATGTAACAACTCCTGTTTCATTTGAAAAAAAAAAAAAGGCAGGATTTTAAATTTCAAATAGCACATTGCTTCCAAAACTCGTGTCACTGATCAGAAAATTAGGCATACAATCAGATGTGAGATTCAGGTAAGTCAAATCCATTTCAGTATCTTATTGCCAACAGTTCCTCAGAAAGAATATAAAAAAAGTAACAATGAGTTATAGATTAGAAGGGAAAAATCAGGGATCTCCTATTCTTTTCTACCTCACAGTAATGAATATTCTCACTTAATTACAAATTTTGTACACGTATACAAAACAAAACCTGAATAAGGAAAATATAATTGTAAGGCAACACATTCCTAGAGAGAATCTATATATTTCTGCTAGCATATTTCCTGTGTATTAACATCCTATTCAGCTATAATCCCAAGTTACCTGCCTTATGTCAGAATTTTAGTAGAGTGCATTTTGGTTTCAGATAGAACTTCAAACCAGCTAATTAAGTAAAATAAAAACAGAGAAAGGCAATGTCCATCCACTGAGGCAACGTTACGTGTGAGCACTGAAGCATTTCAGTTGCACCTCAAAGTGCATTTGCATCACACTTTGAAATCTTATGGCCTGATTCTGCCACATGCCAATGTATTCTTTTCAAAGTGACTATATGGACAAAAGAACTCAAAGGGTTAGACCTTTATATGTTTCATTGTTTACCTGACGTTTATCAATCTGAAACACTGGCTAACTTGAAAAAGCTCTATTATGGGGAAACACAAAGAACATGAATTTTCTTTTCTGCTATTAACAGATATCATTCACTTTTACTGTATCCATCAAGCTGCCAAGTAACATATCTTTGTGAGCAGAATATTGAATTAAGCAGCTTTCAACAAAGAAACTATATAGTTGCCAAAGGAACAATGATTTTTATTTCATGTTTAAAGAAGGGTTTACAGACTGAAGCAAACTTGGAAAAAGAAACACTTTAATGGTAAAAAGATGTAGCTGGCTGTGGGGAAAGAATAAATGTAATTATTAGGGGTTTGTTTTGAGAAGTTGTCTACTTAGAAGAGTCAAAAACTATTTACTTTTGAAAACTTCACTTTGTTCCTCAGTTTTTGTAGTTTACTTCTGTTATAGACATGTAAATTTTTATGTAGGAGATTATCTGAAGCAATAAAATATATTTAAAGAAATTATGGCATTGTCAACTCCATATGTTAAAATGTAAAGAAAATGTTCAAAAATTATTATTTTGTTTAAAATAACAATAGTTTTATAGTTTTTCTTTTGTATTCTCACAAACTAGAAACTTACTTTTTAGAAATGAAAGATGGCATTCTTATTCACCCCTTTGACTGCAGGATATGGTACCATAAGAGAAAACACCATAAATGTTGAGGGTTAGCACAATGAAGGGAAAGGGAAAGGGAAAGGGAAAAGGAATAAGGGAAAGGAAAAAAGGGAAGGAAAGGGAAGGAAAGGGAAGGAAAAGGAAGGAAAGGGAAGGAAAGAAAAGAAAAAAAGAAAAAAGAAAAGAAAGAAAAGAAAAGAAGAAAAGAAAAGAAAAGAAAAGAAAAGAAAAGAAAAGAAAAGAAAAGAAAAGAAAAGAAAAGAAAAGAAAAGAAAAGAAAAGAAAAGAAAAGAAAAGAAAAGAAAAGAAAAGAAAAGAAAGGAAAAGAAAGAAAAGACTATGCCTGAGAAGCCATACTGCAACAACACTTTGTCTGGACGGGAAAGCTGTTGAAGTATACATACCATAGTAACATGAATGGCTTTGTAAGTATCTTCTGCCTTTTATGCTCAGTTGTGTCTCATCCTGAGCAACCCTTTATTTTATTTCTTATAAGGAATATGAAATATATGCTCCCTTTCTTAAACTAGAAATCAATCTGAGTCACATAATATAGATCTAAATCTGGAAAAAAAGTTCTTAAAGAGTGAACTGCAGAATATTTACTTTTCTGTGCACAGGGACAGCAAACACTCTTCAAGTTAGGACATGATTAAGAACTTTCCTATACTTGAAATCAGAGAGATCATTTTTCATATTCAGCATTTCTGAAAATAGTGCATGAGTCTCTAGAGTGCTAATTGTCTCTGTGAAAGACAGACCAGAAATGTTGTCTATGTCTTCCAGAGGCATTCATAATGTAACATTAAGTAGTGACTGTAAAGGTTGGTCCCATTTTTTTATGTTTGAGAGATTTATCACAGTAACAACAGCAAAATAAACTCCTGGCTCCATTAGGCATAATTTAACAAAATACTTTGTTTGTTTACTTGAATAAATCAGTCACTAAACTATCAGGCCTTGAATTAAGTGTAAGCTAATGGCCGTCTTACATATAGATCCAGGACTGGAATCTCTCAGAACTTGGTTAGAATGAACTACAACTAAAATAAAGGAGGTGAAGAAAGGAGGAAAATCTGAGATCATTTACTTTCTTTCTGGGGACACCCAAAGTTTCAAACAAATGGAGAGGCCAAGGAGAAGTGAAGGGACAATAGATAGCTCAAATTCTTGAACGAATTCTACTCGGAAAATATGGCTTGATTACAACATTCAGAAACATATTAGTCCAAGGGTCCATTCACCTCATATGCACAACAAATTTCTTGTAGAGCTCTGCTTAGGCAGGTTCTGAGAGTGTGTGTGGTCCTCTATTCAGCTAAGCAAATTAACCTCTCTATGGTAAGTGAAAATCACTAAAGTATGTGATTTTTACATGGGACAATAAAGTGACTCCATTTTTTTCTAAACTTACTGACCAAACATCTCTTAATGTGATAAATGTTTATGGATTATTCTAATTACAAGTCTGGTTTAAAGGTAAGACACTTTGAGAATACGATGCACTCTCATAAAGTTTCCAAGGTTTCCCTATAATAATCAATTACCATAATGAGTTTTTTTTAAAGCTGCCATTTGTCACTTTCTTAAGATATATAAACTACCCAGTATAAAGATAAATAGCTAGAGCCAGCCTACCCTGAGGCCCTCTACCAAAGACGTCCATTAAATCAAAATCAACTGGGAAACCTGTTGGATTTTATTTCAAAGTCAATTCTGCTTGTGCTAAATAAAATTCTGCAGAAAACAAGTGTAACTTTATGGCAGAAAACACTGGGTTTTTTTAACAGAACCTTAAAGAAAAATATTGGTCTTAATCCTTGAAACTGAAGTCAATGTGGCTTGGAAGAAGAACATACAAATACAAAAATCTGAGACCTGTGTATGACAGAACTGGGGAAATCATATGCCACCCTCATTTAGTTCTGACTACATCTCTGATATCTGCCACAATATTTGAAGACGGCCATAGTTTCAGCAGTGTTGCAACAGCAGGTTATTTTGCTGACTTTGCTGTGGAAACTTAGCTAACTTTTTAGATCCATGCTGGTGAAATCAGGCAAAGCCACCATACTCTGACTATTTCATCTCCTGTCAGCATGGTGTCATTCTTTTCACTCCTAAAAGTAGCACTTGTAATCACTTAAAAGGACAGCGTCCACTTAGGGCACTGCTGTAGTATACTCTGAGAAAAAAATCCACAGATATTGTTGGTACACATACTATGAGTTTTTGAATTTTTCCTGGATCTTGGGTCAAACATATTTTATTGCATATATAGGCTCTTGAATCTTATACAAGTTATACCGTATGTAAGTAAAAGTTCCAACAGTCCAAGTGCCCAAACAAAACACAATGTTGGAATAAAAACTTTGCAAAACACAATTGTTGCTTTGTTGTTGGCAATCCTGGCAGAAACTGGTCAGCAGGAGAACCTGGTCAGCAGGAGAACCACTCTGGGTTTTTTTCATCAGGAGTCCTGTCAGAGAGGTTTGTATTCTGGGAATGAAGAGAATTTTAATTTCCTTTTATTTTTTTTTTTTCTGCTGAAGAAGAAAATAAAAAAAGATCTATTCAAACAACAGGATATCTCTGACACTCTGAGACTAATTGTGTTTCACACCTAAGTCAATGCCACCCAAATAAATATGGGAAGATAATTACAAATGAACAAACAGATACCCTGGCTTGTGCACACTTACTGGAAATTTGTACTAAATGAGGACCTCCAGGAAAAGGCAGCTGACAGTTCCTTTCAAAAATCTGTGGTTCATGACTACAGCTGCATTAAGACTGAATCACTTTTAGCACTCCTTGCTTAACAGAGGATTTCTCTAAATGTATTTAATAAATACAATTTTAAAATAATTACAAAAGTCATTATTTAGCTAGCAAATGATAGTATGAGAACAGAAATGGCTAAGCTTTCAGGAGAATATAAGTTTCTCTTAAGCATTGTGTAGCATATCACTGCTGTTCTCATTCTTTGAACTAAAATAAGAAATTTTGTGAGGATACTTACACGCTTTTAGCCCAGCAAGTGCCTGTTGTTTACTCAGCTCTGGAAGTTCTTGTGTTTCTAGCTCATTCAGGAGCACTTTAGATCCACTTAGCTGTACTATATTCATCCAAAAGCCTGCAGAAATACTACCTACTCTGTAATCCAGGGCATTTTTAGAATCATGCACCTGAGTACGGTTACAGATGTGAAAGACAATGACAACATCATGGGACTGGTTATACAGTGTTGGTTTAATTTGCAGTAATCTCCATATTTCTTCTGAAAATAAGTGTATGCTTTTAGAAAACCACAGCAGATGAGTTGTGTTTATCTCATTCTCCCTTTCAACTGAAGACAACTCTGTACTTTCAAATGTACAAGTGGTGACGGCACAGGTCAGACACTCATGACAGAAAATCTGCATTCCAGTTGTGGATATCTTCTATTTTGACAGATCCAAAGATTTTGTAACCTGTACTTGAATATCTTACAGTTATAAGCTGTTATTTTTCATGTAGTTCAATGACTTCCATATTAGGTATGTACTTTCTTTAGATGACTGTTACATCGTCTCATTATCTTGTGTACACATTTAATTCTATATACAGGTTTCTGCTTTTAAATAAAAATAATCTTTTAATTTACTTTTCCAAGAAGTTTATTCTACCGTCATTTGTTCTTTAGACAACACTGAACTGTCTGACAGTTTTTGGTTGTATACAGTTCTTACACAAAAATTTTGAAAATATCCCACTGACTTAAAGGTCTAAATTTAATTTTTAAAAATCACAGTAGCATTTCAAAGGTTAAAAGACTAAATAATTTCTCTTAGCCAAGAGTGAGATTGTGTCTGTGCTTACTATCAAAATTGTACATGCATTCAACATCAAGACCAAAGAAAAGCTTACCCTGACCTCACCTAGGCTGTCTCAAAAGCTCTGCCGTATGGCTACTGTCAGAAGTCTCCTACCTGCCATGTGCTCTGGTTAAAATGTATTTGTATGCTGCAGATTACCAGTACCAGGAGTTACCAATGCCATTCCTACCATATTTTAATCCTGAATTTATAGGCTTTGTACTGCTCTTGATTACCACCTGGGGATAAAAAACAGGGCGGTTTCTTAGAAGAGGACTATTGAATAAACATGTGGACATTGGAGATACTTACTGAAAGTTAAGGCTAATTGATATAAGTATTTGTATAAGCAAGAGTAAGTGCAATAAAAATTCATATTGCAAACGCATACATACACAGGACATACCCAACCCTGAATTTGCCTTGACTATGCATGAAGCCAAATTTTATAAAACCTTTGAAATGCCCTTTCACCTGCAGTCTGAAAGCACCCAAGGATCTGACTAATTCAATGCCATGCAACACATGTGTAATCCTGTTCAGGATTCACAAACTATACAGTGTGTTTCAAAAAGATAGACTCCATTTGAAATCACTGTATCTCTGCAACCATGAGCCACCCATGAATGAAACTCTTACCACTTAAAAGGGCAGGGCATAGAATTTAAAATAATTTCAACTGGATAACTCATTGAACCTTTTGTTAATTTTTGTCTAATTGTAACATGTTGCCATTGTGAAAATACTGCTTTGAAATTGGGCCGATCTTTTTGAAACACCCTGTACTTTTCCCATACCACTTTCAGGCCATCATTCAATAAGATGATGTTTGTGCAATTAAATTAAACATTTCTGGGAACTGAAACTTAATCATCCATATTGTAAAATTGTCTGATTTACCTCAGCACAATTTTGGCCCCTGGCAGCTAGAACTTGCTTTTGGAAACATTTGCCGCGCACAGTTAGGGAGTTAGTGCTACTCACAGACTATTCGCAAGAGGCAATTTGAATGCAGCCATCCTGTTTTTAAAGCTAAGAGAGTTTGATAGTAGGGACACTTGACATTCTTCATCAAAGTGTGGTCCCAACATGTTTAATTTACAAGTATGGATATAGGCTCAGAGTTCTCACAACATGTTTAATACAACAGACTCTTGTGGTAATGGTAGTGAGGAGAGCACTATCACTGCTGCCATCCCAGTGTGATTCAATAGCTCCTGTCCTAGAGAATTACAGGAGTGGCTGAACACTTGTTTAGAATTTTTAAGAAAGTATATTTTAAAATATAAATAGGAGTCTCAAATTAAAACATTATTTAATGTATTTTGACCAGTCCTGGACATACTGTGTATGACAATCTATTCTAGTAATACAATTATATCAAATACAGATTCAACCTTGAAGTATTAAATGATAAATCTGAATTAGTGGAAATCACTAGGAAGGCAAATGGACCCAGAGTGTGTTGAAATGAAAACCAGCTGTTGGCAGCAGTAGAATCTTACACAGTTGTACAGAGAATATTTTCTTCATTTCAGTCAAATTGGTTCAATTACTTGCTCACTGAAAAGTGAGAAACTGGCTGGGAGTTGAAAAATTATAAAGATCTGTTTTCTTTCTCCAGTCTGTTGTTAAAAAACAAGTTCAGGAGGGTGAGATCTAATAACTCTAAAACCTCAGTGACTATGAGGGCAAAAAGGAAGCAGTTCAGTTCCCCTCTGTAGATAAGTCTGTAACCCTTGGCTTGGGGTTCATCTCTCTATGAGCCAAGGCTTAGTTTGACGCAGCAAAAGTGTGACCTTGGCTCAGTCTTACTGAGAAGATTGTTGTTTAAAATGTGAGAAAATCCATGAGCTAAAACCATAAAATATAAGAAAAGTAAAAACCCAGAATTTAATAGCAGCTCAAGGATTCGAGAAAAAGAAAAAATACTGGCATGGAAAGGCAAAAAACCCTAAGACAGAAAGCAAATAATGGGAAGTCAGCAATGCAGCAACACTGAGGAGCAGCCTCTTTCACAGCAATGCAGGCCTCTGCTTCTCTACCTGATGGACCTTCAGGCACTTGTCAAATATCTTGAGGAGAGGAGGAGAGAGGGTGAATATGCTGCAGCTCAGCTCAGTCACATGTAGTACCTCACTCTCTGATGCATATATTAACCAACAAATAATCACTGCCTAATTTTAAGATGTGTATATTCTCTTTGCAGAGTTTATTCCCACAGAAGATGCCCAGACAAAAATTGTATATTGTCTGGGGCTACAGGTGGTTTAATGCATCAAACTATAATTCAGCTGGGGCTGTTTAGCCTTGAGAAATGGAGACTGGGGGGAGACATTATTGCTGTCTACAAGTACTTGAAAGGTAGTGGTCTAGTGCCAGAGTTAAGTTATGGCTGGACTTGATGATCTTGAGGGTCTCTTCCAACCAAAATGATTCTATGATTCTATGATCTGCAATCCTGAAAAAATGTGAATCCTGTGCTGCATAACCCTGAAAGCAGCTAAACAGCACTGCTGTCTAAGTTTTTTCACATTAAATGCCTTTTGTTAAGGTCTAAATAAAACCTTCTCAGAACCAAAAAGAAAATTAGATTGCAGGCCCACTGTGTATATGCAATTATGAACAGAGAATATATATATTATTACACCTTGCTAATTAAAGGATTTATGATTGGTTATTCTGTCTACCATCATCTTCCTGTGTGGCCTTTCTTAAACCAATTAATCTCACTGAACCTTACTTGAATTATGGGATGCATGTTTCGCAGAGTTTCAGTGAAGTTAAATACATGACAGATATGGAGGTCATTAGATAAGATTAGGCAAGTAATTTACATACAGAAAGAAGGAAAGAATCCTTGCTTTCGGCATGGTAAGCTCGTATTGGGATGTTATGGTACCTATTTGCAGTTGTGTTGCTTAGGTGTCCCTGGATGGCTTGGAATTATGAATATAGATTGGTATTTGACAGCAGAAGATGTAATACAGTTTTGATTTTAGTTTGTTGCCATTTTTTCAGTTAAATATCTCATCTTCACTGGATTCTGTCTTCATATGAACAGGAACTGAGAAGCATAGAAGAGATGTGAAATAAATAAGCACCTCTGTAAGACTGAGTGGAAATTAACCACTAGAATTTGTGAACTACTCGCCTTTCTTTGTGGCTGGAATTGTCTCTAGGAAATAAGATCACAGTCAAATGAGAGAAAGGATTAGGAGGGAAATGAGAATTTATTGTCATCAAAATGTTGAAGTCTTATTACCACAGGCTGAGGAGAAGGAACCACCAAAACAAACAAACAAACAAACCCAAACAAACAACAGTTGAAGGACTTCCTTGAGGAGGAGAACATGTAGCATGGAGAAAAGTTACAAGAGCTAAGGTAGAAGAGGATTTCAGATTTTCAAAACATTGCTCATAATACATCCTCCTTATTTTTACAGATGATTTGTGTTCCATACTCTAGGAAAGTAATTGCTGATCCATGCTTTTACATCAACAATGAAAGGAGTATTTTTAATAACTTAAAATGCAATACATTTATTGAAAACAGAACAAATTATTTAACAAAATGGGAAACATTAACAATTATATTAAGATGAAGGTTTATGTGAAAAACATATGAGGTAAGTCTCTGCCACAATCTCAGTTAGGTTTGACAGAGAAAGAGTAGAGCAGCATAATGGAAAAGATCAACAATGTAGATTTAAAATAAACGTCAATGATATCTACAAAAAACCTATACTGGCTGGGTAATTTCAGTAGGTAAGTAGATACTGGTCCAAAAGTCTGCTTTTGAGGCTTAATGGAAACTCATTACAAGGAATTCTGCTCTGCATGACCAGCTTGTCATTAGGAAAAGGAACTAAGGACAACCAGATGTGACGCTGACTCCATCATTGCTTTCTAACCTGACGGTTACAGATACTGCATACCTTATGCCTGCTAGCTTGTTAGATTGCCTTAGCTTGGGAATGTTCTTGATTGGAATTGGAGGGGAGAGGAATAATATGTGGGTAACTGTGCACGTAGAGATGACTGCTAAATTCAGTATTTTCGTGTAGTCAGAAATAACACTGTGTTTACCATGGCAAACTAAATATGAGTATATGTATCATATTTTATGTGGAAAAAAAATTCTAATGGAGGTGCAAAACTGCAGGTGAAATAAGAGTACAATAGCTGTTACAGCCCTAAACAGAAAAGGCCATACAATTGTGGACTATGCTAGGGTTAATGATTGCAAGTTTAAAATGTATTAGAGAAGAAGAAAATTAACGCATTCTACAGAATAAAATATATGCTTTGGCAATGACTTATACAGAACACTGGGCTTACAGAAAAAGCACTGGTCCAGATAAATAACTTCTTTATTTATGTCAAGAATTTTTAAAATGCTACATTTAATTTTAATATCTTGATGAGAAGTATTTCTCCTGCTTGATAGGCCTCATTACACTACACTGAGTATAGTGTTTGCCTTATTTAACAATTTTTATCAATCATTTAACAATGGATAATGCACTCACTGTCGATAGAAATACAAGTAACAAAGGCACAAGGGTACAATCGAGTAGGAAAAACAATTTTTATCTTAGAGCAAAGTCATACAACCACAGTGAAATGAGAAAAATATCTGTTACTATTAAATGAAATCTATCAGGATGGTAAGTGGAATCCTAATAAATTCTAGTTTTATTTTATGAAAATTCTGAATCATTATGGGTTTTAATATACACTAAATTATACTTTCTATTCTAAGGAAACCTGGGTGTGGCTAACATTTCTGTTAATAGTAGGCCAGTGACAGTTTAAGGGAACCTGCACACATGTTAGTTCAGAAGAATAAACTGGTATCTGCCAGACAAATCTAGTTCTCTTATGTCCAGGGAAGTCTATGGTTTTGGAGAACTGAAATGAATCTAAAACATACTTATTGAACGTATAATATTATAATATGATATGATATGATATATGACATGATATAACATAACATAACATAACATAACATAACATAACATAACATAATATATACCTATGTCCCACTAAAAAGTTCTGAAAAGAAAACTTCAGACTGATGAATTTAATTTCCTACCTAATGGTAAATCTAAAATTCTTCAGTTTCTTACATATTTACATAAAAACATTAATTACTGTTTCTATGTATAGATACTAATCTCGATCACTAATTTAATTATGTGTTTCTTTATTTAAACAAAGAACATGTTTGAATCTCTTCCTTTGTCTTAGAAAGAACTAAAATAAGGATAATCAAATTATATCATTCCACTGTTCTGCAAGTTGCTGAGGCCATCAATGCATACTGAAAGTGTTTGAGTTGTGATGGCTGTCAATCTGCTAAGCTGATCATAAAGTTGTTTTATTAGAGCTTCTTTAGCCTTGCAAAGTCAAATCATAGTGAAGGTCCCTTCTACCCTTTAAACTGATGGGCTCTAAAAATTCTGGATTATGTTTATCTCAACAACAAGAAAAACCAGAATGACTTCTCTGCTAAGCACTTATGATTCTGTATGAATAATAAAAAATAATATAAATATTCAGCAGCGATCTACCTTGGCAAATGGAATATTTTTGTTTTCCATTAGCCCCTTTAAACTAATTAATGAATTAATGAGTGAAAAGAAGCAATATCAGACCTCAGTAGACTGAAGTGAGGTCACTCTAGTGCCATTTCCAATTAATGTTAGCATTTCATATGCATTACATACTATTGAATGCTGGATCTTTGTGGGTTGGGAATATTTTGTAGTTGGAACAAGGGACCCAGGACCTGAAGCCGGGCTAGTTCAATTCTTTGTTCTTCCACTGACTCACCTTGTCTCCTCGGGCGAGCCACCAAAGGTGGCAGCTACTAGTGTACCTACCTAGAGGAGTGATGTGAGGCATAATTAACTAATAGCTTTAAAGCACTGGGCTGTAACCTGATGAAAGGAATAATAGAAGTACAAATCATGTTATTATTTTTTGAAATCTGCATATAAATAGACCACCATATTTGGAGCATGTAAATTTTTTTTTTTTTATGAGTCTACTGACAGGCAACACTATTAGCTTTCCATGTGGAAGAACTACTAGAGAATACAAAGATTTGTGCAGCTAAGCAATAAAAGAGAGGTTTCTCTGTGGTAATTTTTCAAAATGTTGCATGGGGTTTTAACTATGTGGCTCTTATTGACTTAAATGGGAGTCATGCAGCTAAAAACCCATACAACACTTCGAAAATGTATCCCTAAGTGTTTTGTCAATAATCGTATGTAAGTAATAAAATGGGATTCATTCTCTTCTACTCAAGATATAAACATTATGTTTATATCAGCACAATTACTGACTTTCTGTAGCTTGATAGCTAGTCTTTAGTCATACTATAATTGGCAGCCTGATCGCATAATGTCATTTTAATGTGTTCCTCAGAACACACATTATATTATTAGATGCTTGCTGTGAAAGAAGTGCAGAACAACTATATCATAAAAAACTGCAATAATGCTAACTCAAAAAATCATTCCCTATTCAAAATCTAATATAGATCAGTGTCTATCAGAGTAATAATTTTCTACAAACATTTTCAAATTGTGAAAACACAGCTCATTTCTGGGGAAAAAATGCACTGTACATTGCCTATACACTTGGAAAACAACATATAGAACAGCCCTCAAAGGACTGTCTTGGGCAGTCAGAAGGAAGGAATACTGCACCCTCACTGATTGATAGCTTATGCTTATGAAACATTCCAATACCAAAAAATCCCTGTGTTCTGATTGTATAATAACATCTAGGTATTTGGAAAAGTCCTTTTTTTGTGGTACGTCCCATTAGCTGTAGTCATTATTCACAGCTCTGTTAACTGGCTGATGCCCTTATCCCTTGGCTGTTTTGAGAGGATAGACAAGTCAAATGCTGGGACTTGTAAATGGATTATTCTTGTCATGGTTATTGAAGAAAAATTATTACAAAATAATCAGTCTGCTATTTCTCATTGATTGCAAAGCACATCCTGAGCTTAAGCTGACTCTCAAGCTATTAAAAATAATTCATACAAAAGAAAGGAAAAAATACTGCTGCACTGATGAACTCATGACATGTAAAGAAGAACATCTAAGAAGAGTAGGAGTTTAAAAGGGTCAGAGATGCCAGAGCTATAATAATGTGCTTAAAGTGGACATATGGAGAAAAAGCTGTGAAGATATCAGCTCAAAGAAGAAACACTCACAGGGGCTAGCCACAACACAGTCTTGAGAGGAGAGTGTAGACTATTTCACTCTTTAATAATACCATGTATGAAGTGATTACAATATTTTATTAAGATATTATCTCTAAGTAGACATGGCTTTTATTTAGCTTATTGTGTAGCTTGTAAACAGAAAATACGAAGCCTGGAATCATGAAGTCGTGATTTTTTAGTAATGAGAAGTCAGAAGAAGAATTGCAAATTTACCCACAAAGATCTGTCAGTATATTTTAGCCTTGACCTGCCATTATAATCTGCTGCTTCCACTGAACAGAAGCTGCCAATTCTGTTATTATGTGGTGATTTTATGAGGTAGACAAATACCTCCTAGAAAATACAATAAAATCATTATTGTGTTGAAAAGGCTTGATATTTTATACAGCATTTCTTCGTAATTCAGATTATAACGTCTCAGCATTGTAAAAACAAAATGTAGAGAAATAATTAACAAAAGAATAGGCCTTATTATATTGTTCCAAATACATTGGCTGGACAGTTATCATATATGTATCTATTCTTACAGATATCTGGAAAATGAAAGATGTTTTCCTGACTACAATGGGACCTATGCTTTTACCTTGTAGACAGAAAGAGACTGTGAAAGCCTTAACAGCTTCAGTAAGCAAATTACGTATAATAGAGATGGTTCTAAATATTTGGTTTGGTTTCTAAAATTTGATTATATTTTAATTCTCAAGTCATGGATATATCCCTGCAGTTAAAGAATTCTTTTTTAACTGGCAATCCATCATTTTTCAAGCAATCAAAAGGGGAAAAAAAAAAAAAAAAAAAAAAAAATTGGTGAAGTATTACATCCTATTAATACAAGGTGAATGGTGTAAATACATGGATATACCATTACTGAAACACTCAGATTTCATAGTTAAGTCTGCACCAGCAGACTCAAGGGATCAAAATAGAAAGGTTTCATCTAGCATTTTTTTGTCTCCCTGGGCTTCATGTCTAGTACAGGCAAAGCACTTCACCAAAAAATACTGACAACAAAACCAATCTGTTCCTATGCAAGATCTTTTTATTGCAAATAGTTTATTCTATTTTAATATCTGTATCTCATCTTTGTGCCTACAGGCAAGATAAGTAGTGCTGAAGATAGACTAGCCTTGCACTTCTGCCAATACTTTGACAAAGTCTGAAACTGGTTTCCAAGCAGAATTAAATGGAACAGCAGTTCTATTTTTCCTAATGTTATTTTTTCATACTTATTAACAAAGCAGATTTTATTAAACAACTGATTAAATGATGACCTAACATCTTTCCAATTTGTTATGATGTTTCTGACTTTATTACAAAATGTGTTTTCCAATTGAAGTAACATGCATTTCTATATTAAGCACCATTAAAGAAGACAGTAGTGTGTACAATTTATAGACCATTCTTAAATTGCCTTACCGTTAAAGTGATATTGCAATATGATCATTTCATAAGTAGTTAATGTGATTTTGTAGGAGCTGTACAATGACTTAACATCATTAGGTATTTTATATGTTTCTTTTTTACAAAAATAACAAAGTAAACATACATGAAACAGCATGAAATTCTAGAATCATATTATATATTGTGCTGATAAAACAGATGAATCTGCTAAAAGTTGGCTTCCTCAGCTGTGAATTTAGTTGTTTCCTTCCTGGGGTGTCTACACTGGGGTCACTGCAGTGACTGCTGCTCTTGAGGACACACCAGAATTAACTTGAACTCTGTTCAAGTGGAAGTGTCAACAGACTGCCACAGCCACAGGAAACTTGGTTTTAACCCTCTGAGCATTTAATTTGCTTCTCCAGCAGCTTCTGCTGACCACACTCAGCTCCTTGCTCCTGGAAGTGTCCTGGCACAGGTTCTTTTGCTAGCTAGTATAGAGCCTCTGCAGCTTATTCTAAGTGAGCTGGGGTCACAGCAGCACAGGTAAAGCTTTTATGGAAACAGATTAACCAGAAAGATCCTGAGAGTGTATTGCAGCTACCACAGACAAGCACAGAAAAGAACAATTGCAATGCAAATTATCATAAATCACCTAACTTGAATAGGCTTCAGAGGTTTGCTACAGACTGCATTAGTGCTTAATCATTTCAGACAACATATTTAGTACAAGTCAATGCATACACCCAGTATCAAATTCACTACAGGTGTAAGCAAGCGTGACTTTAATTGAGTTGTGCCTGCTTATATTAGATTTGGCCTAAGCTCAGAATGGCTTTCCGCAGTTGTAGTTTATGGTGCTCCAGATGATACATCTCTTGCCACAGCATAAAAGTAAAAAGAAAAAGGAATACAAGGAAGGATTGTGTTATGATGACCACAATCTACAGTTAGAGGTTAGATGGATAGGTGGCATTATATAGGCGCAACAAGCAGATCTGCCACATTTCTTTGTAACGTGGTTTTCTAAGGGTTCTGGTACACCAGATTTGACAAAGGAATTCTCCACTCCTCCCTCCTCTACCCTAGTCCTCTCTCACAGGTTATTTCCTGAGCGCCAGCAGTGTGCATAGTGTATTCATGCTTGAGCCTGAAGTCCAATACCAGCACAGATCCACTTTCAGGAGCAACATATGTTTGTTAGATTATGAAAACAGCTCTTGGAGCATGAATATGCTTTCCATTCTGCATCCCCAATGTGGAAGAGGGACTCCTCAACAAAGGCCTGGGACAGACCTATGCTTAATGTGCAGTGCTGTAATCTCTGCACCATTGCTCCATTTACTGTTTAGACAAGGAAAGCCTGGATCCTGTGGGAACAGTAGAACCACTGCATTCTAAAGCTTTGTCTTTGCGAGAGAGAGAAGCTGCCTTCTGAAGTCAACAGAAGCAAAAACTGTAGTTACAACATAGTTCTGTTTTTAAGCAAAAAAATGACAGAATGAAAGACCAGTCTTCAACATCATCTAGTTAACTCAGGTGAAACAAAGAGAAAGAGGTTTCTCATACCCTCTCCCAGTTCACTGTGAGTACCAGTCACTTTGTAGCCTGACAAAATCAGCACTTATTTCTGACAGAGAAAATGCACTGTGAAATTACATCAAATCTAATTGCATAATTATGGTTCATGAAAACAAGTGCAGGAGTGGATAAGGTGCAGTTCAAGAGAACCATGAAGGACTTGGATTTCATTGTTGGGTCATGCATGCTCCAGCTCTTCTCAGCTGCCCCACACTATGTATAATTTTGTTAAACTGCAAATCCACAGATGATAAGGAAGCTGTTTGCTTGGGTCAAAGCCTATTGAAACAGAGACTGACACAAGCCTGCTATCCAAAGGGGGCCTGGGGCCATTGTGGATGGGAGCCTGTGCCCTGAAAGCCAATTCCTTTCCTCATGGCTTGTTGTTTTCATGCCTGGAAGCCAGAGAAGTGCTAAAAATGAATGAGGGTTTTGACTGGCTGCCATTGCCTGTCCTTCTTCCATCCATTAACACTCCCTAATCTGAAAAATTCACCAGCCCTATAGGTTCCCACACCACACACCAGTTATGCTGATTAGAAAATTCACGCTTCAGTATTACCGCTGATTAAAAAGGTTTTCCAGTGCTTTATGCAGATGTTGAATATTCATCAACAGTGTCTGGTTTAAGAAATGAAAAATAGCATAGGAAATAATTTTATAACTGCATCAAAAACTTATTTGTAGTGTTCAGCAATGTCCCCCTACAGCCTAGTTTATAAACAAATTATCTGAATTATTAATTTATCATGCAGGGACTGCAAAAAAGGAAAAAAATCCCAGTGGGTTATTACAGCCCTTCACAGGAAATGCATATCTCCTGGCGCTAATGACATCATCAATAACAAGAAGTTTATTTCCAAAGAACTCAAACCAAAATTTAATTAACTGTATATGATATTTTCAAATTAAATATGAGTTAATGGCTTCAGAATTGGGATTAATGTAACAGTTCTAAAGTAAATTCATCTTCTAGTAGATTAAAAAGTATAACAACAACTACAATAAAAGCCCTTTCAAACTTCAAAATAAACATATAGTTTAATAGAAATATTAATTTAATCTGCTGACAATATAGAAATTATTTGCTTCTGTTTGGAATTCCCATTTGTTTAAAAGAATCAGTAAGAATGCTGGTGGACAGGGAACTTAGCATAGGTCAGCGGTTCTGGAGCTATGACGAAAATGGAAATCTTGCCAATGAAATCCCCATTTTCCCCTACTTTTGGCAGTTTTTCTCTTTCTGGATGATAACACCACACAAAGTAAAGAAAGAGTAATCTCGACCATTTAGAAGTCATATTTGAAACAACAAATCAGACATATCAGATACATAATAGAGAACAGGACTACTTGGATTTCTACTGGAATTTCCTATGTTTGTTACCAAAGACAATTAGAAAACAAAACTCAATGGAAACCAAATAAAAAAAGTTGATTTATAAAAGGAGAAATAATGAAGTTCATATTTATGGCAACATAAAAAGTGTATTTGATCATGTACCAGGAAAAAAAAATTAATCAAAATATAAAAAGCATGAAAAAAACTAGGAAAACCCTAGAGGAATGACAAAAATGTAGGAATTCCTCAAATTTCATTAAAAGATCAAGGATTAGATTCTAGAAACATGTCTGTTTTAACTATTTGGATATTCAGACATATGCACTGTTCAAGCAGAATCAGTGTCAGGGCCTTTTTCATTATTTCTTTGTGGTGGAATTGCTTTTTTTTTTTTTTTTTAAGTGCAACAACTACAAATGTATCTTTAAGCCACTGAATAAATACTGAGCAATTGTTTTTTATTCTGTAGCATCATTCATTTGCAAAAAAAAAGGGCAATGAATATGCAGGACAGATGTCAATATGAAAGGGGTCAAATATTATACGATCATCTTTCTTTTCCAAGAGAAGATAAATACTCTGCTACTGAGAAAATTGCTTTTCCTTTCAGCTTCCTTTGACTCAATCTTCTTCCAAGGGAGAGATTATTGACAGAAGAAGCAGGAAACTTGGACATTGATGTTTTGTATAAAGAAGAGCAAATTGCTTCTTTCTAGCCCCTTCTGCAGCTAACCCTGAAGAATATATACTTCAAATCCACAAATCTAAAATGACAAACTTAACCAAGCAATCTTCCTTTCTCGTTTCCTTACAGCCACTTTTTTGATCGTGACTTCATTGAAATGGTAAACACTCAGAAACTATGACCAGGTAGTCAATTTCCAAATATTTTTGTAATGGTGGTGACAAAACCAAGAAGCTGGGAAGCAGTAGTGAAAAACTAGTTAATTTCTCTTTCTGATTTGTTGTGAGACCTAGAAGATGCAGTCACCAACCAGAACTGAATTTTGACATTCCAAAGGTTGGTAGAGAGGGAAGATGAGAGGGTATGCAATTATAGAGGAAGCTGAAATTTTACCTAGAATTTATTAAGTTATTTTTATTTTTAGAAAACCATCATAACACAGTAACTGTTTTGTGAATTGTTGAGTGTAACTGAGGTTTTATGAGGCTGTAAAAGGGTAGAGGAAAATCTTGTCTACAAAAAGTCACCACAATTATGTACTGATGTGTAAAAAGAGAAAATTATATATAATCGTATGCACAAACCAAACAGCCGAGATGAAGCCAGGTGATAATAGCTAAATTATATAAATGGAAAGTTATTGTTATTATTATTGGTGACGGTGATGATTGGTTCTTTTACCTTGGTGCATAGGAGCCACTCTGCTAAGCATAGTATATAAAGAATAAGAAATGTTGTCCGTCCTGAAGACCAAATCGTTTAAGGTTTCACTGTGTATTTTTTATTTTCCCAAGCCAAAAATTGGTATTCCAAAAATCTGAGTGGCATCAGAATTCCTAAAGGCCATTAAATTCAGCTAACCACAGAAAAATTTCTGACTTTTCACCATATTTTTCTCATTTCCCATAGTCCTGCGGGTTTCATTAACCTAGTTACTTTAGCCATTGTGAAGAGAAACCGCCATCAGCCTGAGATGCTGATTTTCATTTCTGCCACACATACAAGTGAGGGAACCTATATTTCACAGTCTTACGAAGCTAGCAGCAAAGAATATTCCATCTTTCCAAAAGTATCACAGCATGTTCCTAGTGCTGTGAAACAAACAACACTGAGTCTTCAGTCATAAGACACAAGCTCTAGGATATTTGGACATGCTAAATGCTAGGTCTTTTAAGAGGTTCTAATATCTTCTCTTGAATCCTGTACAGTTAGAAATGTAGAAATGTAGAAATGCACAATAACTAGATACACAGTAAAGTATTACCTGTAGTCAGTGCTATTCTGCAAATAATTTCTTATTTGGCAATGCTTACAGTGAGGACACAATACTAGGAAGCAACATGGGAGTCTAGGCTGGGATCTGAGGAGATGGAATGTGATTTCCTTCCCTTGTCTACTCTGCTGGTGCCACGAGCAAGTTGAGTTGGGCCTAGATCTTCCCATGTATTTGAACAGAGGCCATCGGAAGTGAGACTGGTTTCAGGACTGACCTTGCTGTGCTACTGTAACGAAACCAGTAGAAATTAATGTTCACTTACTCATGGCTTTGCAAGCATAAGCACTACAGCTGTGTTGAATTCTTACCATCCACTTCACTGGAAATAAAACTAAGCCTCTACAAAACACTTTAAAATCTGTTACAACATATTTAGGCAAAAAAACTCATAATACAAAACTGATTTCATGGGCAAAAAATCAGACAATCTTGCCAGGAGTTTGTTGAGATTATATTTTTAACAGAAAAAAACCAGTACTATATACCATGTATATTGCTGTAATAAGATCTTGTGCAGTATGGATATTTTAAATACACATGGTGTACTAAAAATGTAAATTATCATAACTACACTTCATATAAAATAAATATTGTATTGTGTATAAGATGTTGGCATTGTGCTAAAACATACTGCAAATAAAGTGAATGTGATATTTAATATATATATATAGGTTCATATCAAGTTTCTGTAAAAATAATATAAAGTCTCTCATTCAAGATGTCTACAGGGAAAAAGCAGAATATTAATCTTCATGGTGCTCCATTCCAGTATTTCCATAAGTATTATGCATCTATGTCTAAATGAAACTGTTGCTATATACTAGGACTACTATAGCTGAAAACGTTCCATGAATTGAAAAGGAATCTTTCCATCCTGTAAGTGCCAAATAAGAGGTCACCTCAAAAGTATGGTGGAAAGCATAATTATGAGTGTATTTTAATAACTGAAATGAATCCAGCTTTGAAAGCTTTATTTTGTTTGTATACTATATTGCAGTTATAAATAAATTTTTAAAAGGTGCTGTATACCTCAAAAAGAATATTTAAACTTCAAAGTAATGTATATGTTTATTATGTTACCATGACATACAATATTGTGGAGGTGTATATAATTGTGATGGGAAAAAAATCCGATTTACAGAGTGTGAAATTATGAATTGTTGTTTTCTTTACTCACAGCATTAGTTTAATTGTGCTTTTACATTTTCCAGTAAAATTTTCAGAGACCTGTAGTCTGACAAAGACAAGTTAAAACCAGCATTCAGCACTAGGCCTTTTACATGAGCTAAACAATTACCAAAATATTAAAAGGTACCCTAAAAGGTATATCTATCATGTATAACATCATCTGAAGTAACACTATCAGTATTAAAATAAGCAGTGACAGTCTCACCTGTGACCTTGAAGCATCAAACCTGGAAAAAATGGTAGGAAACCCTCTTCAAGGAGAGATCTGCTGTTTTCTCCCGATCCTGCATTTTAAACTAGTCAGATTCACTCCTAGGCTTGCACAGTCTGTTTCTGTAATCGGGACATGCTAGGCTTTGTCTTCATAATCTAGCTAAAGGGATATGGCCTGTCCCTGACAGAGCATCATAACTAGCTCCTTTATGTTAGATAATCATTTCCTTATGCCCACGTTCATAATCAGCACAGGTAAAGTCACTTTCACTTATCACAACCTTCAGGTTGGACGAGAGGCCAAGAGGTCTTTAGTTTCCCTGCTCAAAGCAGGGTTAATACAGAATTCAGACCAAGTGGGTCAGAACTTTGTCCACTCTTAAAATTCTCCAAGGATATAGATATTGCAACCTAACTGGCTGTCCTGTTCCAGTGCTTAATTATCCCCATAATTAAACTATTTTCCTTGTATCACATCAGAAATTCTCATGCTTCAATTTATGGGCACTGTCTCACATTCTTCCAATGTGCATTTAAGAAAAGAGCCTGGCCCTGACTTCTTGGTAATCCCTATGATCCCCTGAAGCCTCCTCTCTTCAACAAGCTGAAGAAGCTTAGCTCACACAGCCTCCCCTCATAGGGCAAGTGCTCCAACCTCAGACCATCCTGGTGGTTATTTGCTGAACTTGCTTCAGTTGAGCAACATCTTTCATTTACTGAAGGGTCCAAAACTGGATGCAATAGTCCGGAATAGTCTACTGAGTATCAAGATGAGGCAATTAAGTGCTTCCCTTGATCTAGTGTCTACAATCCTATTTTTTCAGCCAAGTATACTGTTAGTCCTCATCACAGTCAGGTGGGACTTATGTCCAGTTTACTCTCCATCAGGACTCTTAGAGCTTTCCAGCAGAGTTGCTTCCCAAACAGTCAGTCAGGGGTCTAGCATTTCCCAGGTGCAGGACTTTGCATTTGTCCTTGTTGAATATCATGATGCTCCTGTGAGCATATTTGTCTAGCTTGCCAGGTCCATCCAAAGGGTAGCCCTACCTTCAAGAATAGCCACTGCACCCTCAAATGGTGTCATGTGCAAACTAGATGAGGGTGCCTTCTGTCTTCTCCTTAAAGTCATTGATAAAATATATAACAGGATCGGTCATGAGACAGACTTCTTAGAAAGTCCACTTGTGACCAGTCAGCCAAAGTAGAGCATAGATGGTGAATCTATACACTTTGACCAGCAATTCAGCCATGTTTTCACCTCACCTCATAATCTACCCAACTAGACAGTAATGTCCCAGATGTGATACAAAGATGGGAGACCATATCAAAATCCCCACTGAATTCAAAGTAGATGACATCAATCCACTATGAAAATCTGATTAATTATATTCATGGTGTTCCACAACAGAAATATTTTAACATCATGTTTTCAACCTCGTGTATTCCTTCTAGGTGACAGCTGGTCTAACTGATAAGCAGCTCCTCTTATGAGCTGCATCCCATCAACTACATATCTTGTGTAGTCTAACACTCTGATTAAACTACTTTACCTCATGGTTTCTGATATAACTTGGGAAAAATCATAAAATGCACCTGAATATTCACTGAAGTTCAAAGACTAATTTCATTTGGCTGCTCTTCCAGCCCTCTGGTGACTACTTCTCCAAACATTTGGATGATTGAATTTTTCTGAATTGCTTCCAGAAAGCTGAGTGTGTGCTTGCACACCGGTGTATTGGTAGCAAGGCTGGTATGTTTCACTAAGGACAGGATACAGCTTGAAGTACAGGGGAAATGGGAGATTTTTACAAAATCAGTGGCAGACTCCTGGAATACAAACTACACAGTTAATTCAAGATCCACATCTCACACATTGAAGCATTTACTCATCTGCAACTTGCCTACAATCCCCCAGAACATTTAATCACATTCATTCTCAAAAACCTGCGTACATATTTAATTGCTTGATGGATCAGGGCCTTAACTGAATAGGGCAGAGCTGTGGTGGAGTGACTCGGACACCTGAGGCTGTAGAACTCATCCAACATTAGACATTCAACATTTATAACAAAAGCATATATCTCAGCTAGTTACTATAGGGCCCCTTCATAATTAATGGAGAGAAATAGACACTTCTAGGGTGCAATTCATCAGTCTTACTTTAAACATCTGCTTTAGGAAGAGATGAATTGGCCCCATCAGGTGCATATTTTTCCCTGCTGGTTATAAAGGAGATGAACGTGGCTACCTCAGAGGCAGCATCTATATTTGAATCCCAAATAAGGCTTCTGAATGTGCTCAGGGGGCTATAGAAAAGACTCAGCAACTTGTACATTGCCTCTGAAACTTGTTCTCCTTGATTCCTGACTTGAGTCCCTGCCTGCTGCGCTCTGGTCTCTAGTTCTTGGTACATTTTCTATCATACCTGCCCAAGTGCCTGTCTAGCCTGGCCTGCACTGCCTGTTCCTGTCCCCTCACCCCATATTTAAAATCCCTGGCACTCTGATCTTCGTCTGAACCTGTGTTAGGCTTCTGCCTTACCTCTTAGCCTTGGGATGTACAGATGCTTTGTATTCTGGGCTTCCCTCCTGACTTCTGCATAATGCACTTTATCCCTAGACTGGAGCATTAAGACTCCTTCTCACTCCTGACATTGATCTTTCTTAATCACAGGCTCCAGCTTGCTCTTCCATCCCATTTCCAGCCCAGTTTAGCAGCCCTGTCCACTCATGACCTAGTTATAGTAATTAGGCTGTCAGCTATTAAAGAAGTGATAGTATTTGCCACGTAACTTTTTCTGCAATATGATTCAATGAATATGACTATTAAATCATACTTATAAAAATAGAAATAAAAAGGTAATACAGACCATTAAAAGAGCAACTGCACTTAGTGGACACTAAGCATGCAGACAAACCTCAATATTTTGGTATCTGTCTATGAACAATATGTAGCTAGTGACATTCAGCTATTGACCTTCTCCTGAAATCCCTCAGACATTTCTTTAAAATAGCCTCATGGGGGTTTTTTATCCTCCATGACTGTTCTTTCTTTTACCACCCAAAGTCTCTCTGTAGTCTTTTTTCTACCCCTTCTCTAGTATTTCTCCACCATTTAGTATCAGTAACAGAAGCCGTTTGAACAGAACAGAGCATACCAGATTCCCTGAGCTCAGCAAACATGTAACCCCAGTGGAAGTCCTCTCTAGGAAGCTCACTCGTGCATTATTCTGTCAGCTCAGCCTGCCCATGGAGCACCAGTTTCTCCAATAACAAACACCTTCTGATGAGGACCAAACAAAATACTGATAGTTGCAGCTGGAATGCGGTTTTGCTACTACCAGTGACTCTACTTGTTACATCTCTTTACAGATAGTAACTGTAACTGGGTGACTGATATTCTCCATGTTCGCAATAGAGCAGTCGTTTACTACAATCCCCAAACCCCTCCTGATACAAGTTTCTTTAATTGCCTTTAAAATGACAGAAACCTTGCCACAGTACTCAACTGAAAAATCTACTAACCCTTACAGTAAACAGAGATGATACTAAACAATATAGATTTACAAGCCCAAAATAAAACAAATTATTTGCATATTAATATAGTAATTTTTCATAAAAACCCCAATCGGATTGTTAAATGCAACTGCAATGAAATAAAGGAGAAGGGAGTACAGAAAGGCACAGCTCCTCCAGCCTTGCAAGTGAAATACAGCCATAATAATCCATTCATCAGCCTCTCTCTACCCTCAAAATTACAGGTGTATTTGCTTTTCTTTGGTTGATCAGTAAACTACTAAAAACAACTCATAAAAGAACAGTAAGCTTTAGTGAATGAGAAATTAATTGTTAGAAACAGCTCAACTGTAAAAAAAATAAAAAAATCTCAAGCAACATTATCCTTTCTAACATGCCTTTTGTCATTAGCATCCAAAGGGGTCCTGCTATTGCCCTTTTCAAATACTCAAGTATGTTAATGTCCATAATGGTGACCTAATCAGTTTAGGTGTATCATCCAAACAGTTTCACAGAAGCAATTGAGAAAATGTCATTGAGGACTTGCAAATGTAGTGTGCTTCAGCACATCTGCAGAGCAGGCCAGGGTGTGACGAATGTCAGCTGTGTTATACTCCTTCTCAAAAGCTACTCATCTCTTGCATAAAATCACATTCTAAAACAAGTTTTCATTTGATATTTAAATGGATAAAGCATGGAGGCACTGTTAGATTCAAGTTCTGGTAGGAGATGTGAGATATTCTTGACATAAAAATCTCAAATTTTGAGCTTGGGATCAGAAGCTATATCCACAAAATGTATCTTAATACAGCATGTCAACAAAATACAAAGCTATGTAAGAATAGGTGCTTGAGCCCTTGACCTATGCATGACAGTGAATGTCTTGCATGTGGAATCATGAGAAAATTTCTCCTAAACTGAAAATGGAAAATTGTTAATAAACATAATAAACAGAACATATAAAATGAACATAAAACACCTTTCCATTTTTTCTTTTCTCTGATCTGAAAAAAAAAAAAAATACAGTAACATAAGAAGCTATAGAAAACATGTAGGATGATATTCTGATTTTATGCAAAAAAAGCAGAAGTATCTGGTACTGATTTTAAAGTGAGGAGTAAGGCCATGTGCAAAGAACTTGTTTTACTAGCAAGGAAAACAAATATTTGTGTCACTAACAAAATACTAATGGTCAAAATTTTAACCAAGAGGTGTATTATGATCTTTTATCTTGTGCACAGAGCTAAGAAACACCAGCACTGCACAAAGTATCTTAACGAAAATTATTTAGCTTTCAGCACCATACTATGTTCTTCAAAACATGTTTTGTAGTGTGAGGAGACAAAACAAAATGCAGAAGCAGATGTTCTTTTCTCTTTATTTGCTCAGAAAACATTCCCTTTAAATTAATTCAAGTCTCTCCCACTCAGTATAGAGATTCTTTTTTTTTAATACCATGTCTTTTAATCATTAGTGGGGAAATAAAAAACATATCAGACAATAACATATTCATAACTGACAACAATAACAATGAAATGGGGCCACTACAATGATCTAGAAGACCTATTATGTAAAATACACAAGATTTGAAGTTCTCTCCTTATCTTCGGTTTTTCTTATGGCTCTACAGGGGATGTTGGGACTAAAGGAAGCCATAGGAGAAGTACCAAGTGGAATTAGAGTGAAGAAGAAAATGGCCTGAGCCTCTACCGGGTTTCATGTATTGCTTTTATGGTCCTAAAATGTAATTGTTATATTTTATATGTTTTTCAGCTCAGATCATCCAAAACATCTTGTGGAGTGCAATGCAGCCTATCCACCTCCCTGTTGTTGTGTGCAGCACAAAGGCTTATAGGAGTGTTTGGAGGACACAAAAGCCAATCAAAGTGGAGGACTATAGAGGACAGAGAGAGCCCAGCCTGATGTCTTTTCAGTCACACTGCCCAGGGAATGGCTAAGCCTCAACCCAGACAGGAGCAGTGAGGATGTCCTAACTACCCATGGCAGTCAAACAGGATCCCTGCACAACAATCCAGAGCCTGAGCTGTCTCCCTTGTCTTGTTATGTAGGGTAGGCTTAGTCTAAGAGTATGCCCTCCTGAGTTTCATTTCTATAAGGTATCTTTCTCCTTCATTCATGCTCATGTGATGATTTTGTGCTGTGCTTAAACAACAATGAAATAAACTTCTAAAGCTTCTTTCAGACAAAAAAGTTGCCAAGATCTGTTTTGCCTGCAATGCTACCTATTTTCAAAAGAACCTGCTGAATTATCTTTAAGATAGCAACATTTACCTGCATGAGGCAGAATCACAATGTCTGTGAATGGCTTTCCCCCTCCTTACATACAGATTTTCAGAGAAATTTAGCATATATCTTATGGTCTTCGGGGTTGCATATGGGCCAGTAATACAGCTTTGTAGTAGATCTGCAAAACAAAACCACTGATGTATAGGAGTCAGCATCCACACTGTACGTATTTCAATGGGAGGTTGATTTAGACTGGTCTGTATATAGCCCATGAGCTCAGTGCCTGTCAGTGTACTTTCAGTATGTTTTTGGAGAATATATTCCAAATTAGTTTCATCCTAAAGCAGTTCAGTTCCTATTTTCCAAGGTGAACAATCCTCCTTTGAAATCCATTAACAATTATACTCTAGGCTGTACAGAACAGTTTTAACCAAATTGTTTCTTTTTGCAGGAAATTGAAACTAGCAGAAATGCCAGTGGTCTGTTTTGTTGTTTTTATTTAATTTACTTTGAATTTCTTGTTAGGAACTTTTATTGCTAACAGTTAATTTTAAATTAGGTCTTCGTGAAGGAACTGAGATGAAAAGATGGGTAGGTCTTAGTGTTGACTGATAACCAAGGTGGTACTTTCCCCCCTACGACATTATCTCTTCTCTATACATCTCCTGTGCTCAGTAAAAGGCTGTCATTCATGCTGTCTGGGGGCAAAATTTGCCATCTAAAACAAGACCAGAGTCTGTAGCCAGTCTACCTGGGAGGGGACAGCAGTCTGTGAAACAGCCCAGTGGTGAGTAGGCCAAACAACTGTGTCTCCAAAGGTCTGATACCTTCCAGATGTACTGTCTGGTTCCTTCAATGGTGAAGTGGTTAAATACAATTATTTAGTTCATTCTGTTCTCTTATAATGTTTCAGAAATTAAAACTATTCCTACCTTTACCTGAAAGTTCAAATTGCATTTAAATACAAGCTTGGGACGCCTTTCAACTCTTGAAAATCTGAGTTGTTTTCAGCTAGCATAAATGAGCATAGCTTCTAGGCTTTGTATAAAAACAATCAACCAAGAGAAACAACCACAGAAAGCATACTTTCACACAGTGGTAGAATTCTGTCCATGTTCTCTTGTCTCTCACACTCTAGTACAGCACCCCACACTGTTAAACATATTTTTTTGCCATCTCTACTGCTGAGAATCGGTTGGATGCTTCAGTTCCATCAGCTCTTCAGTTGTTTCTATTGTTTCAGATACATGCTGTTATCATCAATTATCTGATTTCAAGCAACAGAAATGTGTTTTCCAGATTATCAAGCTTTTTGTCACATTAGAATTTTGCTTTAACACAGATAAGATATAGCTTCATAAAGTTTTATACTGCCCAAACTGAGCAAGTGGCAGGCTGACTCATTGACAAGGAAGCTTTTCATCTCTATGTCACCAGCTGAAATTCAGCAAAGGTTATAACTGATAACCAACTGAGTTTTTGATGGCCTTATGAAATTAGCTGATGGTCTTGTTATAGTGACTAGTGGACATATGTTCTTATTATAAAAACCATTATACCGATTGATAACCTCTCTTGGTCGACTCAACAGAGAAATGAGGAACTGAATGAGGCACAGGTGCTCAACCACTTTCTCACATCCACAACTGGCACCTGGAAAATATGTTTAAGGGCCTGTTGCCAGGGGTTAAGTGTGTTCCACCTATTCTGAAGCAGAAAGAGTTCAGACATGTAAGCTATTAATCTATTACCTTTCTTAAATGCCATGCTATTCCAATTTTTGCTTTAGAAAAAAAGAAGAAAGAAAAGATACTGACTCAGTCCAAAATTCAATTTGACCTAGACAATCAGGGCAAATTAAATATTCCACAGTAACACTGAAAATAATAAGTGCAATAATATATGACTGAACAGTATAATTTTATAATTCTCTACTAGTATTAAGTTCTGGTATTCTGATGTATGTTGCGTGTAAGTTTTTTTCAGTAGAAACCAAGATGTTCATGTCATATAAGAAGATACATGCTATGGAGTTTCTCACTGAAGCTGGATTTTAACTTCTGTTTAAAAGAAGATAACTTCATTAAAAGGAATGATGGAAAAGTTTTATTTGTCTCCCTTTTTTAGGGGTAAATTTCTTCTGTTGCTGCTTAGTGTAATTTTTACATTAAGGAAATTATTTCCACTTGCCATTTTCTTAGCATTGGAAGTTATTTTTCAAGCTAATTTTACCAATTCAGTTAACTATCAGCCCTTTCAGACTAATTAAAAAAAAATCTAAAGAAAGGTACTGCCAAGGTTGGCCGTGGATGACAGAAACTCAGTGGTTTCTCCTGAAACAAGTAGAACATATAACACTTTAGCAATTTTTCCTTCACTGTACTTAAACCAGATTTCCCCAGGGCTTACAAAACCTGTGCATTTAGTGGAGGCTGTTAATTCATTCATCAAGAGCATTATATAAACCACTCTGTTGTGCACCTAAAATAAAAATTAAAAAATATAAAAAAAAAGATAAAAAAGAAAGAACAAAAAAGGTGCATGCGAAGGTAATGGTTGGTGCTCAGTGAAGGACATGCTTTTTAGTGTTTGGCTGTACATGTTCACACAAACAACTGTTGCAGCAATTATTTATGATTTTAAAACATGGGAATGTTGTGGTGACTTTGCATTAGAAGTCTAGTGTATGTCAATTGTTTTATTCATGATAAACAGATCATTTAGTTGGAAAAATCCCATCTGCCTAGATATATCTCTTATTATTTATGAGAACCATGTTTAGGAATGCAGGCAGCACATGTGCATAATTAATCCTGAAGAGAATTAGACATTGTTTGATTCACAGCTGAATGCAATTAGCATTAGGAAGTTTACATATGTTGGCAATAACACAGATTAGCAACTAAAGTGCTTGTTAAAAAATTTAACCTGAGGCTGCTGGAGCAGACCTCTCTTAATGATGCTTTAAATGTTGTTGATGAAGTAATAATCAATTTTGTTTTATAAATAGTAAATCAAGAATTTAGGTCTAATTAGCTGTGCTACAGATCACTTCACTTACATTTCCAATGTACATGTGATGTGTGCTCTGAACTTTCTTTGAGTCTGGTGTGCAAATAGTTGTTAAGGGAAAGATGTGATCCCTTCTGTAAAAAAAAAAAAAAAAAAAAGAAAGAAAAAAGTCACAGATGGGGAAGAATGAGATGTCTGTGGTGGGAGTGACTCTGTGCTCCTGGCACTCAAGAAGGAAAGAGCTTTTTCTTTGTTAATTCAGAGCTTTTTAACTGAAGGATGAAGAAACAATGCCTTGTCTGCCTTTTTAAAATATAATAATTAGATTATAATTCACAGTCTGTGAAATGAAGCCCTCTAATGGAGAGGGAGGAGGAAGAGAGAATGTAAGTGATGAAAGTGAGGAGGCAAAGTAAAATTGAGCTGTAATTGTTTTCACTTCAACTTTAAGAAGTTCAACATTAATTAAAATATTTCTGCACCACTCACCACCAGATTGGCACAAAAGAGGGCTGGCCGATATGTGCAGCTGCTGACTGGCAGGGATGTCAGCACGGCAGTTGTCCGTAAGTCTGCAGTCTCCGCCCCCCCAATATATTCTAAAGAAGACATTGCAATTAGAGCAAACAGTTCTGTTTTTATTCAAGTAGCAGATTACAATTTCCTTCAGGTAAGAAATTACATCCTGAAATACCTAAAACCATTTGAAAATTGTGCCAAGATATCTTTGCTGTTACTTTGGCTTAGGGTTTGCTTTGTTTTTTTCATCTTCAACTATGTTTATTCGTACATTCGTACATTCAGAGACATAAACTTCAGCTGAGCACCTACCATGCCCTAAGAGTCAGCAGGAGCTGGATCCATGAAGAGTTTTCCTTCTCCCTCATCTATATTGACTTCTTACCATCTAAACATTTCTTCATGTAAGTAGGTGCTCTTGGGGGATAGGTTGTGCAGTTCCCATAATCACTCTTCATATGTCAGAGGGGCAGGAGAGGCTACTAATTACTGTCAGTGAATTAAATGACAGGAGGGTACTGTAGCCCCTGCTGCTTCTGGTAGATGCCTGTGTGTCCCTGCACCAAGCACAAGGACAACTATGCCTATAGCCTCAAGCCTTCCTTCCTCAGCAGGATGAGAAGCCCGTCTCACAATGGGATGGAGAGCCAGGAAAATTTTAAAGTAGCTGAAAGGAGAGGGAGCAAGCAGAAAGCCAGAACTGATGTGACTTTGCTTCCCTCAGAGCCAAAAGAAACTCATTTTGCATGTGACGACACAAATTGGGCACTTCCTTACTCACTCATATACACCACTGCCAGAGACTGTAAATAATCTTGAAATGGAGTCAGGGCTAAACTGGAAAAGGCATTCAGACTCCTAAAAATGGGAAAATGTGCTAGTAGGCATTCAAGAATGAATAAGAGCTCTCATCAGAGCAAGAACGTGGAGCACAGAGCAGCTCGATTGGCCGCGTGTCCTTCAGGGAAGCACAGAAAAGAGCAGCTGGCCCGGAGGGTTTCCCCACTGAAGGACAAGCTCTGCCCATAGCTCCGGAGGGGAAGGCTGAACCTATGGGGAAAGCCTGCACATGTGTGAAGGTTGAGTGGCTTCTTCTTTAAATAAGTGCTGCAAATTTGTAAATTCTGCTCAATCCCATGATTTAATACTTGTTATATCAGTTCTGTAGGTTGTGTGGAAGCTTATGATGCTCCCCTTAGTGGCTGTGCCTGATCAGACTGTAGGCATCACCTCAATTTTTGTACAGAAAAATAGTTGTCTGCATCCACTCTTAATTCCCAGTATCTCTTGTCTTTAAGTCCTATAAAAACCCCATATGATTCTGAGGAGGCATGGCAGTAGTCTGGTGCAATTTTAAGAAATTTCCAAGACATCCTGTTTGTTTATCTTTGTTTAGCTGGTAAAGCCAGATGAAAGGAACAGGATACCTCGTATGTCAGGAAACTGCAGTGAATTAATAGACTGTTATATCTCACAAGAAAAGAAAGAACAAATGAATGAATGAACTTTGACTTTTCTTAAGTAGGCAAGGCAGCCAGGCTCTGACTGATGTTTACAAAAACAGATGCATTTGAAGCAGCGCCGTATGGAGAACTAGGAAGAGTTTAAGATTTAGGCAGGAAGAGCCTAAGGAACCAACAAAATGGGAAAAACCTCAACTCAAAAATACTTTTATAATCTTTTCTAGAAAAGACATTCTCATGTGCTAAAAAAAGGAATAATTTCTGCACAGGTGGATGAGAAAATTAAGAATTAGGTCATAAGGAATATAAACAGAAGTTTGGATGCACCCCAATGAATAGTTTCACTGCCTCTAAACGTTAATTACAACAATCTTTTGGGTAATGAGAGGAGCTTTTCTTGTTTTCATGCTGTTCTTGCTTACAGATCAAGGGGCAGGTTTCAGGTCACCAGACTTACTACAGTGCCGGCCCTTGCCTCTGTTTATGACTTGAAACAATAAAACCCTTAAGCAGATGTCAAGCTTCAGAAGACTGAGTACTACTACCTGTTAGATACTGAAATAGCATCCTCAGTGTGTATTAATGAATCCATAAGTAAAAGGATTGTTTATCATCACTTTTCCAATTCAAATTAATTGAACTCATAACTGACAGAAATTTGTTGAAAATAAGGACTTTTCACTTCTGCCTTTTTCTAGTATGCTCTATAAGGTGAATAACATAAAACAGAAAAGACCATTGCTTTGTTCAATTCCTTTTCTTCAGGTAAAGCACTGATATTTTTCTGCAGTTCTTCACTCTGTACACTTTTATAGGTTGAAAATACCAATTTACAGAAAAAGTAGCCAAAGAAAATGCTATTATTTACAGAATAGCAGTAGTAGCATATTCTACTTCCAGTTAATTACAACAATGTGCATATTTTCTGTGAGAAGTAGGAAGAAATGTCACAATCTAAATTATTCTATGTTGACTTTAGGAGGACAAACATTTGTTGTTGACAGCTATTTGATTTGCCTCATAATTATGTCACAGTGACAAAATAAAACTATATTTCATTCTCCATTTCTGTGATCTTTCACCTAGATAAGAACCAACACCTGGCATCTTTTCAAATTTTCTTTTTTCTTTACATCAGTGGCAAAAGTTAAAAAGGTAACATGAAAAGAAAGATGAAAAAGGAATGCTGTTCAAATTGAAGGACTGCAGTTTCAAGTTTCAATCCTGTATCAAAACATCTCCGCCTCATCTTCTTTCTCAGTCATCACAAATGAAAAGTACAAAGAAGTACACAAACATCAGTACAATGCTGTGTGTGTACTGCTATCCAAAAATCACAGTTACAAAATTATACCTGACATATCAAAAACTGACAGTCACATCCTCAAGATTTTCTTCTGTTCGTTCCCATGGACCTTCTTTATTAATAAATCTGACACATAAAAAGCATCTGTATGACTAAAGTGTCAGTTACTGGAAAGATCGTTTTGATCTACTTCTTAACTTTTAGAAGAAATATTCTCTTTTTTATGAAGACAGGATCCGTTCACTGACTGCTAGCTTTCAAATGACCACCTCTTGAAGTTTAATTTTAAGTTTTAAATAAATATTGTATGCATGCAGAATAATTATGATGCTCCAGAGAGACACTGTGTAATGACATTGATTCTTTTTTATCTAAAAATGCCAAACCCTTGAGGCAGCAAAGTCTGTATTTGCCACAGATAGATGTAGGTTCATTCTACATGTTAAATTATAATAGGTGTTCATGTTTCTGTCACTAAGCAGGGAGCAAAACTTCCAGCTTTTTAAAACTTACTGATAAAAATGGGCTTTATTCATATATTTTATATGGAACATTTCAAATATGAAATAACTGTTGTATTAAAAATAAAATATAGTTTATAAATTGTCTTGTGATGCTGTGGAATTGCTGAAAAGAAAACATATTGGGTTTGGATACATGTTAACACTAAGTGAAGCAAGCATTGTTTTTTACTAAGAAATGTTGTGTACATGTTAGTCATAAAAGTATACAGTTATTTCAATACTAAAAAGAAATGGAAATCCCTGCTTAAGTGTGAAAATTATCACTTGTGCATGCAAAGCATCTTCTCATTTCATTTTCATTATATTTAGTATTTCTAAATAAGTGTTCTGATTTGATAATTAACCCAAAAGCCCCAAATTACTTTAAAGCTATAGACAAAAAGTCAATGATGTGGATAAAGACATAAGCAAACTTATTTTTTTAATTTGTTGTTTAGTTCACCCCCTAGGTTAGCAGGCTTTTGTCAGGAAAGAATGATTTCTTCTACTGAACATATATTTGATAACTCATTATATATAAGGATGCTTTAAAAAACAACTGATGTCTTGAACACCTGCATTTGCTTAAAAATTACCAAGTACAGAGTCGTTAATATATTATTATTACTTTTTCTTCTTAATAGTAAAGAATAACAATGATATATATAACAATGATATCACCATTAATAATGAATCTTTCTTAATAACAACAAAAATGACAGTGACAACAGAATTAATGGAATGTTTCATATCCTGATCCAAAATACACACATTTTGGGAACTACCATCATGCAAATATTAAGAATCAAGGGGGTAGAAGGCTCTGAAGACTATAGTAAGTACCTAGAAAAAATTTCCTTTGCAACCTTAGCTTTCATTAAGTTTCTTGGAAGATTCATTCCTCTCATTTAAATGCAGCTAAAAATTATTCATCTGATACTGTATTATATATTGACATGAAACTCCTACAGACTTTTTTTTGGGTGAGAAATGGGCACATTTGGAAATTCCACCTACCTAAATATCTATTTTAAGGTAGGTGAGTATGCCTCTTGAAGTGTGCCCCTTAAGGGGCAGACTAGACATCTAACTCTTAGATGGTTATTCTTGAAACAAATGTTCCTGCCTTATTGTTTTGGGGTGCATAATGACAGCAGATTAATATTATTATATTTCAGTAGTTATTCCTATGCAAAAAAATCAACTGTGTTTAGAGAAAATTGATGCCTAACAGAAAACACACCAAACCAGGCTGAAATGTATAGACTAAAATTGCAACTATTCTTCCATTGCATTTCATATACATTTGGTTCCAGTGGTTTGATTTCAGCAAAGTCATGAACCAAGTGCTTACTGCCTTAGAAGGCTCACAGAAATTCTGTCCTGAAGCACCTATGTCCTGAAGCATCCTATGGACAAGTCTTCCTCCAGTGAACAGGCTTCTTTCTCCTGGTCTTCCCGTTCCATCCTCAGCCAAGGTTGTGGACTCACTGCACACCTGGAAATTCTTCAGAAGTCAGGATTAGCAGGAGTATACTAAAAGCATGACATACTTTAGTCATGCAAACTTTTGCCTAGAGAGAGGCATTCATCTCACTTACTGTGAGAATTCTCCACATGAGTGAGGCAACTGGACTCCTTGTACACTCATGGAAAAAAATGGACATTTCTAGACAGAGATTCATTTGACTTGTTTTTCACATCTATCTTGAGAGAAGATTAGTTGTACTTGAACACTACTATTCCTTCCCACTGATTACAGAGGAAACATAAACCATTCTTGGAGGTGCAGATATTAAAGACCTCTGAAATTTGAGGTCTGAATCCTATTTAAAACAGACAAACAAACAAACCTAATTTCCTTTGTGTATTCATAAACTTGTTTGTACTTTCCTTCAATATGTTTTGTTAGTAGTACCTTTTTCATTTACAGTTAAATTTGCTTAAAGTTTCATGCACTATATTTCTCCATCATATATTTTAAATGTTTCTCTGCTCTAGACATAGTCTTAGAGAGAACTGTTGTTGGATATGCAGCTGGACAAAACGAGACTATGTCCTACACTCATCACCATGTCCTGACTTTTTAACTTCCTTCACTCTAGAAAGAAAAGTTTGCACTGGGCTTCCAGATTGAAGTATTCTCATAAACATCTGAAAGTATTTTGACACAGTTTTTATAATAATTTTAAAGTAAAATTTCCCATTTATTTTTATGAAGAATTGCTCCAGAAATATTTTAATGATTTGGCCCAGTGTAGATTAAGCTGAACATCTTTGTTTGCCATTTTGTTTCTAAGATTTGGTTAATTAATTAATTCACTTACTATTCTTTGCAATTATACTGAATGTAATTGTTTTGCTATTCATGTGGCTGTCAGAGGATTTTTATAGGCCTTCCATTATAATTAGGCAAACATTAATAGACATTTAAAGCATGTTACCATTTTTAGTAAAACTTGAAGATGTGGCCTACTAAAAGTGAAAAACCCTAATACTGAAATCTGAACACTTCAATTTAAATATATAGTTTTACCCTTGAAGTTTATGTAATTGGAGGTTTACTAATATTTTCTTTTTGCCTGAATCAAGAACATTGACCTGGATTCAGTTAATGATGGACTGCCTAGTTATGTACCTCCTAAACAGAAGTACAGTGTCTCCTTGCAAGATATCGAGTCATCCAGGGATCTGCAAGACAGCAATAAGTAGGTCAGATAATACCCTCATAATTCTAGAAAACTCTAAAAAAAACAGTATAGGCAATATTTCAAGTCCAAGCAGGGAACTTACTCCCTAGAGACTGTTCTGGTATGTTTTCTAGGTAAGAGGCCATTTCCAGAAAGCACAGACATGATATCCGCAAGGACAGGCTTGGTGATTATCCACCTTCTATTGAATTTTAGGCAGCCCAACAAGTTCTCCAATAAATCGTGTTAGAAATAAAGTGCATCTCTCTAATGGAATCAGTAAGGCTATCAGCTACACCACACTTAGCTGTTTCACTGTGCTGTTCTAGTTTATAAGGAAAAAAATAAACATGTGCATTGTATGCAGCATCTAATCCAGATGTGCACAAAGGCAAAGGAAAAGGCACAGAATGAGTGCCAGAGCAGTTACTCTTTCTCTAAGCACACTGTTTATGAATATGTATATGTGAGCTAAATAAATCTCATAACTCTTCCATGTAACATGTAATATTTATGACAAGAAAGGTTAAGAACAGCATTTCCAAGGGTATCCTACAGAATGGTTGGTTAGGAACTCTCCCCAGGAGACAAGAAACCTCTTCCAGCTTGGGAGGAAGGAGGGGACAGAAACTGTCCAGCTCGGGGCTTGAATATGAAGGGCATAATCTTCTTCCAGTATTTTTGTAAAGTTAGCCCCAAAATAGAATTTCCAACCAAAATTTTTAAGCTGACGTAACTTCATATCAGCCCACCTTACATTTCTCAGTATGAGAGCAGCTGCCAAAAAGAAATAGTATCATTCTAGGTAAAAGTAACACAAAGACAAAGCAATGCTGATACTTCCCTCTCTGTGCTTTGCTAAGAAGGGAGAGAAACAGAAAGTCTTCTTGGCCTAAAGACACTTGAATTACTATCTAAGTGTAGAAACAATTTATTACTCCTCAGTCTGCATGACCTAAGCCAGAACTCAGACTGCACATGATACATGAGCTGGATTTGAGATCTACATCATTTTTGTCTTTCTTGGTGTTATTTTGCAGAATATCCCCATGTAGTGATTTAGGGTTATTTTTTCATTTGTGTTTACTGAGAAAGAGAGGGAATTCTGTGATGGACTTTACCTTAAGCCTCTGTCAAATAACCTGTTCTGAGGTCAGGCTCACTTCCTAAAAATCTTCTTGTAGTTTGAAACTGCTGTCCACTGTAATGTCTCAGACCCATGCTAGTTATACATAGGAGAAATCTTGCAAAACAATATAACACCATGTGGCAACAGAACAACAGGCCCAAACCATTTCAAAATCCCTTGCTGCATTTGGCACAGTCTTCACCATGCTGAAATAATTAAGAAAATAGTGTAAGGATTATTTAGCGACATATGAAAAAGGAAAATATAATAACGCCTCAGTACCAATTTGTACTTTGATTAACATTTATTTTTCATACCTTGTTATAAAAAAAAAAAAAAGTAGATCGTCTATGTATAGAAGTGTTTCAGAATTATTTATCATGCCTTATGTTACACATACATTTAAGCAAAAGGCAAAGACAACAAAGAAAATATATGTTATAATAAAAAGCAAACACATACAACTCTTCATCTTAAATTGTGCTTACCAGGCAGGAATGCAGGAATGCCGGAATGCCAAGTATCTCTCAATAGTGTGAGATACCTTTAAAAGGATTTCCAAGTAAAGGAGACAAAATAATCATTTCCATACATCTTATGGCTGTCCAACTATGTGTTCATAGTTCCTTAAATTTCTTTAAAGGATGTAGTATGGACTAACCTATCTATACTATATTAAATCATTAGCTCTTCCATGGAACAAAGAGGAATTTGGCATCTGAATATAGTATAGTTCAGTGCCTTAAACATCTATAGGCCTGTAAAGACCTATAGTCCAAGGCAAAGACAAAGTTGAATTCTACTAGTCTTTATTTTTTATTTTTTTTCCCCTAAAAGCTTGAGATTTTATATGCTTAATGAAACTAGGGAAATTAATACTAAATAGGTCATTAAACTTTCCTGTATAATAATTAAGCAACTAGCTCCCCATGTGTCTTACTTGCAAATTAAGAAAACCTAGAAACAACATCACATTCCTATGTATTGATTATCACCCAGAAAATTCATTACTTCTGGCTCTGTGTTCTTCAGAGAAGGAGTTCTCCATTATTATTATTATTATTATTATTATTATTATTATTATTATTATTATTATTATTCCCCTTTCATTCCCCTCCAGTTGTTAACGAAAGAAGCAGCATTTCAAGAAGAACAATTAGGTTGGTTTGTGACACTGGACTCCTTAGGGATAGTTTCAGAGCACTGCTGTAAGTAAGCCTGTAAGACACAGTTTCAAACAAACTACGCTCTTACAAAGGGTTTTTCTTTTTTTCCTGTGCCATGTAATGCACACAGGGATGTATGTATTCAGGATGAGGAAAGAAAATTAATAAATGGAAGAAAAACAATAAAGAAATTAAATGGTGTTTAATGGAACCCTTGTCTACACGCTCTCTCCTTAAAAATGACCATTTGTAAGTGCAAGTCCTTATCCTAAGGTATGTCTTAGTCTAGACTGAGGCAGGAAACTCTAGGTCAGACATAAGGTGACTAAAAAAATGCATCTGATTTATTCCTATCTCTTAATGTGAAATGTGTATTTGAAGACTAAAAATCTCAGAAAGACTTTTTTGCAACAGCCAATTACTCTCAGCTTTTTAATTCTAGCAATGCATTTGGAACATTTCCATTGTTCTAAGGGTTAAAAACTTCACCGTGACAATGACGAGCCTTATTACTCAGTCAAAGTAAATGGATCACCATATAACCTTTCAGAAATGTTCTTCCTTAAGCTATTAAAACATTCCATGCCCTTAGATGACAACAATTTCTCTGCCTTTTGAAATTTCTTTTCTATCCTGCAGAGTTCATAGAGATATGCTTGGTTAAAATCAACTTATATAAAACTATGCACTGTAAATTCTGACACTTCTGTTTGAATCTCTTTTCAAACACTTGTCTTTGCTCACCATAATAGATGTCAGTTCTTCTGATGTAGTTCAAGCATGAGCTTCATATGAAGACTCAGCTATGTCTATTGCATTTCTGAAGCTACTACTCACTGAAGTTTTGTGCTGTTTGACATCAAAGATAGGCAAGAATCACCTGCTGAGTTCACATGCATGGAGCAAAACATCTTCAAATCACTTGTGCTAGACAAAAGTTTTTCATATTAAGCTTTCACTATCATGTGGACTTAAAGACAAATGTAGTCCTTGTTAAAATTGCAGCATCGTGTTATTAAACTATGCATCTGGGCCTCATGATTTATATACATTTTAGGACAAAAGATAATAATTTGGTTGTTTTATTTTTGGCATCAATTGCAAAGAATTCTGTTGCGTCAAAAAAAAAAATTGGTTTTCATTCAATATGCAGTGATTTTGCTCAAAGGTAAAAACAATTTGAAAGCGTAGCATGCTCTAGCTTAGAAAAAACACAGTGCTCTACTTTTTCAAACTTTAATAGCTGACTTTTTTTTTATTGATTTGAAAACCGGAAAGAGGCAACAGTTAAAACACATATTGTATATCAGGAACATTAATGAAACAAATTCCTATTCTAAAATTTCACAAATCTATTTTTGCATAAGTTTAATCAAATAACATGCTGAAAAAATAAATATGAATGTAGAAGAAAAAATTATTATGAAGGATCAAGAACTGCTGTATAGTAGATATCTCTCTAATGGATGCCTAATAAGTATAACTGTGCCAGAGTCTTTAATCACAATTACTCCAGTGATGTCTCTGTATGTAAACCAGATTCAACATGCATATGCATAGGAATTAGATTTTGGAACAGTTGTGTACTAAAAATGTTTATAATTAGTTTGCATTTAATGTCACCAAGTGACTGCACTAAATGCAAACCAAAACACAATGGGGAGTATGATTGTTGTGAGATAATCTAATATCTTGGGTGTGTCAGCTCAGTCAGCAGACACCAAGATGTAGTTGCCAATTTTAACAGACTGAAGATTTTAGTATTATAGGGCCTCCAATGTTTTTTATTCGTTTAAGTGGCTTGAAATCAATTTAAAAGAAAAAAAAGAGATATTTTTCCCCTACTATTGTTTTTCCATTTCTTTAGTATATGGATCCAAGGGAGCCAATGTGCCTAACACTTTCCAATCTCTGCAGTTGTTCCACAACTGCAAGGTTAAAACCCTAGCAGGCCAGATCATTAACTCACTCCTGACTATATAAATTTTTTGTACCTAAATTAAATTCCTACTTTAGTATTTTCAATATTAATATGTTTCTTGTTTCAAATACATGTTATATTTACTGAGCACTTGGTTGTACTAGGTGCTTATGTACGTACAGGTTTCATGCAAGGGTGAGGGACTTCTTAGTCCCTTTAAGGACTGCAGCACTTGTCCCTGCATCACAAGGCCCAGAGGTGCTCCCAGGTCTCATGCATTCATCCTAGCTCTATCCTAAGTACATTTTGTACTGGGATGCAGACAGGTCAACTGCCCTTCCTTTCTATTTATCCCCTCCTCAAGTCTTGTTTTCCATGCAAAATAGATCTAAGCATGTGGGCTAGCAGGGAGCAATGTCTGCCCCAGCACCAACTGTATAACACCTGAAACACTTCTGGTATATCCAAAATTTTAGGACACACCCAACCCCGGATGACCAAGCTCTGGAATAGACTGTCTCTTATTGTAGGATCAAATACCCAAACAAATCAGAATCTGCCAGTGAAAGCCTCTTACACCTTATAGACCATACTAAGACCTTAATATGCACAAATGAGGCACCAAGGCTGGAACTACAGAATGCCTTATGAAGAACAATTGGGCTAAGCAACACAGAGTAGGGAATCTGCTGACAAGGTGGCTGACAGAGAATATGTGTTACAGACTATACTGGTTTACTTAAAGCACAGTAAAGCCCTTGCCTTGTAGTTGTGGCTTCTTCAAATCTGTCAACATTAATTTAATATCATACTCTTAACATGAATTGTATTCAATATAAGGTATTTCAGGATGTATTTAAGCTTGTGCTCAGATTTAATTAGAAATGAGAAATATAGCAGAAGGAGAGAAGTCATTGTTGCACAATTGGGCCGTAATGCAAAGAAATTTCTCTAGCCATTGACAGTTAAGAACTGCTCGATTAGCAAAGCACAGTAAAAGAAAAGCAATCTACAATTAAAATTCAAAAGCAGGATAACAGCTGATCCAATGCCTCTACAAAAATCTCTTATGGAAACAAGGAAAAGACTACCCATGACACCAAATACCACTGTAAGATAACTAGATTGCAGTATTGGTATTAGAGTTTAACATCTGTGAAGTTGCCACAGAAGTGACCTTTATATTTGGCTTTCCTGTCAGAGGAACTCGAATGAGACATTCTGTTATCAAAGAAAAAAAAAATAAAATTCAAAGAATCTCTTCTACCATCAGTTTTGCATTGTACAACTCGGATTTCCCCATACTTTACACAACAGAGACAAGTTTCTGCACACAGAAATAGTGTGCTGCCCAGATAAAAATAGTTTGCCTTTAATGAGCTTTATACACCCAGTCATCCTAACATCTGAGTCCACAATACACAGAAGAAGTAAGCAACAGATTAAACTAAAGTATCCACAAGAGAAAGCACAAAGCACCAACAGTGAGCGGGTCAGCAGTCTCTCATTTGTGAGGTATCAAAGGCTGTTGATAGATCTAATAAAATTACTCTGAACATCTGACCTTTGTCCATGGCCAGAAGGAATGCAGTTATACAATAGGGGAAGGGAAATCGCTGGTGACAAAATGTAGTTTCAAATAAACTATGCTTCTACTGGCAATTTTTCTTTATCCGCTATCACGTAATGCGCAGAGGGATGTACAGTATGTACTTAGAACAGGAAATGAAAGTGAAAAAAATGGAAGCTAAAACTGACACTAACAATACTGAAATTGCTTAATGGAGATGCTGTGTACATACTCCCCCAGGCAACAGATCTCTGTAAGTGTTTAGAGCTTCTAATTGTACCGTATGTCTTAATAAACAGCAGGTTACAGAAACTCTAGGTCAAATGTTAGACAACAGAAGGATTTTGCCTATAATTTATTCAAAAGTTTGATTGTATCATTGCACATTAATAGGAAATCAAACCTCTGTTACTAAACTAATTACTGCCAAGCATCACTAACATATGTATGCATGTATTTTTATGTGGATAGAAGCATATCTCTGTGTGTGCATATCTATAATACATATATTATGTATAATATTTTCTTTATGTATCTATAGATATATGTATGTATAGATGTTTTCCTGAGAGTTGAAGGCATCACCGACACAACACAGAAAGCTTTTCATGTGTCTGTGTTTTATTTATTTAGCATCATGATATTTCTTTTTTGCGGAAAATGCTAGGAAATTTTGTTAGATTCTCTTGTTTTAAAAACAAGAATATGCATCAAAATACATCCGATACAGCTTATCTGCTCAAGCAGTTCTCCACCCAGCTTCCCTCTCTGTTTTGCTGAGTTAGGCAACAGTCCTATAATTATGTCAAGGACCTGTCTTGGAAAAGGACTCTGTACCAGAGGATCCAATACAAGACTAAGAGTTAATATTACCAGTTGTCTGAAACAATCCAAGCTTCCTTTTGTGCAGACATGCAGAAAAGAAATGAGGTGGAGCAATAGCAGAGAAATAGCATAGCCCCCTTGGGTTCTCAAGGTGCTCTTCCCCAGGTTCATATCCTTCCATGCTGCTCTGCTTCTGCCAGCTGCCTCTGGAAAAGCTGTGTCCACCTTGTCAGTGAAGTACAACTTTGATACCCTGCTAAAATGTTCAGAGAGAAGACATTTGCTCAAGCTTGAGAGCTCTCATTAAAAGAAACCCCAGTATGGGCTCAGACCTTGTCAGAGATAGTCTAGACACACTGAGCACTTTGACAAGTAGATATTAGAGAAGTCATTATTATTTCTGGGAATGTTGCCTCCCCATTCCAGCCAAGGATGCTGAAATGCCTCTCATTTAACTGTGTACCTTCCTGGCTATAATGTGGATTTATAACATCAAGCATCTGATAGGAACATGTAAGGCTGATGACAGAAACATGTGCAGAAGTGCATGGGTGATGAAGATAGATGTTTAACCTGCTCTCCACCCTCTAAGGAACAAAATATTTATAATATTCATAAACATTTTGTCTATTAGTATAGCACAGCTTGAAAAGCCTAAGGACCAAGTAGCTTCCCTATAACAGTATCAGAGAAAAAAGAAATGGTAACAAACCACAGATTCCATCCCTTTCATAGATTAAAGGTGAAGCAGAAACCTTTGGAGAAAAGCTACTTTTCCAGTCCTCCTAAAGTTTTTTCAGTAAGGCTGAGAAGAAAGTCATATAGATCAGCTTGTTAATTGGAAAAAAGATTTTGTGAAGCTATATAACTTTTATGATTTTGCTCTTAAGTCAAATGAAATTTAGAGCTATCAAGGAGTTTATTTAACTGTTGTAGGTTATTTCTACAGAAAATCTCTCCATGTCCACACAGAAAACAAAACTAGAGCTAACCAAAATTAGCGAACCCAAGGAACAAGATACTTTTAAAGAAAATCCTCCAATCTCTGACAAGGAGTGGTGGCAGGAGGACTATACCTGTACTTTTCAGAGTATTCTGATGGCCAATCTATGCAACTAAGATCAGCCGACAACACAATCCACGAACCAAACATCCCTTGTCACAACCAGGCACTTTCTAACCAGAAAAAAACAGGTCATTGTACCAACAAGTCAAAATTTTCAAGACCAGACAAAAATAAATAAGTAGAATATAAACAGTTTTATATATAAAGTAGACATAAAACCACTCAAACACCATAAGAAATACCGTATATTCCTCTTATAATATTTTGAGGTATGGTAGGGGTCTCCACCCAACAAAATGAATCTGTTGATGTTTCAAAAAATCTTTCATTTGAAAAAAACAAGCAAGTAATTAACCAAGGATGATATTGATAATAAAATATACATCTTATTTCTTAAACTATATCTCCTAAGATTATAAGAAATCTTAATTATTTTTCCTCTAGAAATTATACATTTTAAATAAGTTCAAAAATGGAAAAGAAACACGCCATAAAATGGAAGTTTTGAAAAAAAAATAAGATTTGAAAAGTTAATGTAAAAGGGCACTATGACCTTTCTGAAGTTTTCCTGTGGAACATTTCAGTGAAGCAGACATACTTTTGTTTAACATTTGTATATAGATAAAGAAGTGCAGGATGTTGTTTGTGTCGTGGGTTGGGCTTTGTTTGTTTGTTTGGTTTTGTTTTTAATCAAAAATCTTCCATGAAGACCAAAAAAAAAGTTGATGATTTCTTTTGAACAACTACTGCTTTATAAAAGTAATAACTAGAATCGCTTGATACAAAGAAGAAAGAAAGAAAGGAAATACGTTTTAACCCAACACTGAAAAATGGGTATGAAACTTGTCACCAAGGGTCAAAAATTTTTCTTCCTAATCTTTTATTATGGTGATATTTAACCTTAAAACTCATGAAAAATGTACTCATCCTACTTTGGCTATTTTGACTTGGTTTTAATAGCAAACTTCAACACTAAATTCTTAATCCCAAGAGAGCTAATTTCTCCCACTCCAAACAAAGCCTTTCTGTGTCTATATTTGTTCTTAAGTGTTACTAAGCAATAAATCCTCACATAAAATCTACCTTAACTCATCCACCACTAATATTTCTCTTCTAGGTTATTTAAATGTATAAAGAAAACATGAAGTGTGGCAGTGGAGAGGTTTGCCATAGTGATCTGTAAACTTCTAGTAAAATTGTCAACATATATTTAGAGTAGTCTTTTCATTAACTGTAATATTTACCAAGGAGTTAAGCTTTTAGAAGTGTAACTAACTATTGTTACTTATGCCTATCGTTTTATTATGAGAAGGGAACCAAAACTTTATCATTAGACGCTACTGCCACCACTTTTAAAAGATCCTCCTGAATATACAAGACTCAGAAGTTTATGAAAAACTTTGGTTTGCCCATTTAAATCCAAATGAGAGAAGCTCTGACCTGGTTATAATTAAAAAAAAAAAAAGCACACAAATTAAAAATTGTGTATTTTCATCATAAATGAATAAATACATTTACCATTGGGTAAAGACTATATTACCCCATTCTTTAGTGACACATCATTCCTTGGAGCTTGAACTCTATTTCTGTCTTTATCATCTGCTGTGTATCCTATCAATAAATAACAAAAGGAAGTAAATACACTGTTTCTGAAATAAAAATAAAACTTATAGGTAATTGATAATTACTGGAAAAAACACCATGCAAAATATGACTTGTACAGGAACAGTAAAGCCATCTCACTTTGTAAATGAGCAGCCTGTCAGGTGTCAGTGGACACCATTTGCATCCCATTCTTGGAATTCATCTGCAGTAACAGCAACTCAAGATCATTTGAAAAGACAATACTGCTTACAATATATTTTTTTCAGGACTCTCTTTCCACAAGTAAGATAATACCTCGTGTAGTGATTAAAAACAGAGTCCACCTTATTACTAAATCTGACATTTTCATTCCTCTACATATCAACCAGAGTACTGCAATCAAATATTGAAGCAGATGTATCTATAGACCTAAGCTGAACAGCCACAAATTATAAAACTGTACGGCATGTGTTACATTTAAAAAAAAAAAAAAATAGACCCAAGGACTAGAATCACATTCAAAAATGACAGAAAAAAATTTTTCTCCTCATCTTTATCACTCCTTTCCAGAGTCAGTGCCCTGATTACCATAATATTTGTTACTGATATTGAGAGAAAAGAGTCTTCCTGCCAAGGAGCTTCTGACTGCTTTGAAAAATGTAAAGGCTACAGCTACACCAGTGGTCTTTTCCAGAGCATTCACTATTCTGAACAGTGGAACTGAATGCAGTCCAAGATGCTGGATCTCTTCTCATAACATTTTTCACCCACACTCAACCTGGAACTCTCTGATTTTTTTTCCATAATACAAGGAATGTTCACAACATGTTGGCTGCTGCATGTAAAATCCAGACATTTCAGATACTCTATAACAAACACGCGGGAAATTAAGACAGCTGCATGGAAAGCATAACTTGTTCTATCAACTCCGAAGAAGGTTACAGACAGCTGGGGACACCTCCTACTTGTTTGCAGAAAGTTTTCTCAGGACAGAGTGCTCAGCAAGGAAGAATAGCATATCACACAGCAAGATGCTCACCACAAACCTCAGAGTGATGAAATATGAAACACATATGCTCCTCAAGGAATTCGCATATGAAACACAGACAGAAAACAATAGCATCAGTTGTCTTAATAACACACTTCCTATCTCAAAGACTGGCAAAGCAAAGAGAAACATTCCTGTAAAAGAAGTGTTACGTCCACATGTGCCATCTGTCAACATCTGCTGGTGAATCCCAAAGAGGTCAAGTGTGCTGCAGTTTGAACATTTTTGTGTTTCAACACACTGAACCACTTTCAAGAGTAAGTTAGCACCCCTCATGTGTTGAGAAGATCTATCCAAATGGATTGTTCCCCACTGTTTTTAAAAAGCAAACAAAATAAGAGAGAAAATAGATCTTGATAGTAGTCCTGTCCTAATGATCCAATGTGCGTTAGCCTGTTTAGATAGGAAAACACACAGACAATCATCACTAGCCTTCTCATAATGAAAATACATACAAATGATGCCATCGCCACTAGACAGACACCGAGTTACAGCAACATATAGATACTTACTACTGGAATTGCAGAAATACACACAGCAATATAGGAGTTATTAAAAAAATTATGCCACCTATAAGACAGTGTGTGAGCAATTAGCAATCAGTTTAGAATTTGGCCTCTAACCATTATGGTCAGGTGGGGAAATACACTAATTTCTGGGGTTTTTTTGTTAGAAATAAACCAGAAAGGAATTAAGGGACATGTCCAAGGCCACTTGAAGCATGATGGAAAACTGAACTACAAGGCTTTCAATGCCAGGATCCATAAGATAATAAAAAAAGATCTTTCCAGTTTAATATTCATATTTCCAGTGTACTTGGGGAAGTGGTTACAAGGAATTAACAATTATGCAAGCATCGGGAATCAGAAACATCCATAGAAGTAAATGGTAAAACTTTTATGTCCAGAAGACATTGCTGTTGCTGTTACAGACAATGATACCGCAGCTGATCCTGACACTGCTGAGTGGGGTGTAATGTCAGTTCTGGATGAGGAGCTACACTGCAGCAAAAATTCTGATCACGAATCCCATGATACCATATCAGCATTTAACAGTCCTGACTTTCATGCCTAGGAGACAACTGACTAAAATGCCAAGCAAAGAATCAGTGAAATAATTGTCAGGTTTTTAATATGTTTTAAGGAAAAGAACTAAATATTATTAACTAGTGATCAACTACAGGAAGACATGGGAAAGGGAATTCAGTCTTTAAGGAAAGACTAATACCCTGCATTTACAAATATTTTATTTATTTTTCAGATAGATTTTTGGTTGTGTTAAATAGCGACTGTATTTGGCAGGTTTAATCTGCCATAGTTTTTGCTGTAAGACTAAACCCATGAGAAAAGAAGTTAAGGTTTAGCAGTGTTGAGGTTGAGAAAACAATTACTATTTCCTTAATGTTTGAATAGAAAAATAAACATGGCACCATTATATCCAAATAATCAGAGACTCGTTTGCAGGTAATCAAGACCATCACTCCTCTTGGTGTGAGACTGAGGAGCTGTAATGCAGCCCCCAGCTCCTCTTGTAGCCACCACAGCAATAACAGATATTTCCCTTCCTTTTGATCTTTTGATATTGCCAGTTTAATACTTTGCGGGGGCGGGGGTACTAGTCTTCCATCTTTAAGGATCAGTCTCATTCTTGAAATATTTTTCTTCTGTTTCTAGATTTTAGTATTACTGTTATTATTTAGTTCCATAGTGCTAGTACGTGAGGACACTAGTCTGCTTCATGTGCATAGGCACAAGGGTACAAATGCCAAGAAAAAGTAATCTGCTACTTGTGATTATGCAGAGATAATTCATCATTAATAATGTGTGAACAACGCAAATTTCAAAGACTTTTGGTTACCTATGGTGTTTGTTCATTTTGATTTTTGTTCATTTTAACAACATTTAATTTCAATTATTATTTCAACATTTTAAACAAAAACAAGACCTTTAATTCTGAGTCGGTAAGCACCCCATGAGCTCCAAAAAAGTTTCCAATAAAATTAAAGTAGAGTCCAAATTATACTTTTTATGTCTCTAGGGGAAAAAAAAAAAAAAAAAAAAAAAAAGTCAGAAATACAAGCCATTACACTTGTTTTATACACCAGCATGAAGCAAAAGAAGGCACAAGTCTAATTTTTTTAACAAATCCTTTGCAGTTCACCTTTAAACTAAAGGTCATCATGTGAGAATCGGTGTGTTTGAAAGCACTTGAACTGCTTAGGGAGTTCATCTCATCTGTATTATTCATACATGTTTGCCGATTATAAATCACAATGGACTGAAATATTTCTAGTCTTTCACATCAGCAGGCATCCAGAGAGCACTGTCTTTTATTTACTGACCATGTTAAAAACGGCACGCTTTTTTCTTATTTTATAATAATATGCTGTCTGACCAGTTCAGAGAGATCTCTAATAATGTCTCAGTCCAACCATGGGTCTCATTATGTTGGTAGGAACTGTCATGCAACTGTGAATGTGCAATAAGTGTAGAGGTACAATAAATGGCAGAAAAATATGAAAAGCATTCTACTTTCAGATGCTGCACAAAGCTATTTATTCCTACTGCACTAAATGAACTAAAAATTGAGGAGACAAAATTAGGACTTTACTTCATGGCCTTCTAAATTTAAACAAAGAGAGGATTTAAGAATACATCTTACAGCAGGGATGAGGGATGATATACAGTGCAAGACATGCACTTAGATTTTCTTATATTCCATTCATTTTTTAAGCACAGCAGTACATTGATTTCAATGGAAATTCTGTTTAAAAATCAATGCTGTAACATGACCCAGGTAACAGTTTAGAGACTACACATATTATTCATAAATGATGTGATTCTGGCCCAGATCTATCACCTTTACTGTGGACATCTTCCTCTGAGGTCTCATGAAACATGCTGTAACAAAGATACAATTTGATTTCTGGGTTTCAGTTTTATAAAGACCAGAAACTTTTTTGTCGTTTCTTTCAGTTTTGTGTACTGGTTTACATAAAATATTCTATATACAATACTTGGGTTTCAAAATAAATAATTACACAACATGACAGAACAGAAAAAGTGAGACTTGTCTGAGGATTTTGATGTGCAACAAAGAGAATTTATTATAGGATGTGTCTTCCTAACCTTGGGTCTGGCCTTCCTATGTGGAACAACAAAAATGTTTGATACAAAATGAAATGAGAGGTAAGTCACCCATTTGCTCACTGTCTGTGCTACATCACTGCTGCTTCTGGCATGGCATTTCTTAGAGGAGAAGGCAGAGAGAAGAAGAAAGGGAATTGGTGAAGTGTCTTTCACCTCATTAACATACCTGTTGACAACATACAGACCTACAGCTATCAACAGTCTCTTCTGCTGCAGCCCTGTTTGGTTCACCACAAAGTCACAAATTTCATCCCTATGATGAGAACTGCAGTAAAACTGACACTTGCACATGGATCAATGATTTTAAAGGCTTGTGCTCACAGCAGTACTGTCTACACTCAAATGGGTGTTTTGTAAATTATCATTATCCAAGAACTAAACAAAAACTTAATTCTTCAGATCAAAAGAATATGCAAGAATATTCTTTGCAAGAAGAGGGAAAAGAGCACAATCATATTTCAACCAGTACAAAATATTCCATGCAAAACTCAGTAGCTTGGGCACATCCACAAAAGCCAAAGCAAAGAATGGGATATATTCATAACTGTTCCAGAGAGCAGCTACTTGAATTAATAGCCCAACTGATGGGAAATTCATCCAAGCTGTGCAAGACCTCTCTTCTGACTAAGAGACACAATCCTGAGTTCTCCCCTGCCAGGCGAGTGTACTGACCAGCATGCCCAACAAAGCTCTGGGGGAGCCAAGGGGCCAAGGCTGAGACAGCCCCCAGGCTCTGATCCGCTTTGTATTCACTACAGCAGGGGCTGGAGCCCAACAATCTGCTTCTGCAACACATTGCATCTGCAAGGCTAGAAAGACCTTCTTTCCCTGCTTTGCTCCATGAATATTTAGCTACCCCAGGCAAACTGGAGCAGCTTTCCCTGGAGAGGTGTTGGTTCCAGCATCTCCCTGAATCAGAGAGAGAGTGGGTTTGGACCAGGGTCTTGTGCCACTCAGGAGAGCAGCCTAACCACCATGCTATTAGGTGTTCAAGTGTGGAGCTCCCGAAATCCCTCCTGTGGGAGCAGTGGCACTTGCCATAGCATATTTAAATATTAATTGAGCAAGAGAGTGTGAATGACTCTTTAATCCTGACTAGCAGTTAAGGTGTTCTCCTGAGACATGGGAGCTGTGATTTCAGATACTCTTAGGCAGAGCAAGGAATTGAACCCAAGCCTCCCACGGCTGCATCTATCTCTTTGCCCACTTCTAAATCCAGCTTGAACCCAGCTGGCACCACTGAGGTCCACAGATAGCTAAACAACCCCAAACTGCATTGCTTAGTGAATTTATTGTTCACTAAAAATCTTTGCCCCACTTACAACCCACCTCACTTTCGCTTGCCTGAAGAGTCAGGTGCTGATGTATGGCACCCCACTGCTCCTGTGTGTACATATGCCTCTTCACTTTTGAAATATTAGCACCATTTTTCCAGAGTCAGAAGTTCAGTTTCCCTTTCCATTCTCTTGGGGAATGATCAGTGAACCAGGGCAGGTCAAGATGGTTTATTTTAAGAGTGGGAATTTTACATCTCCATGCTGACAATGTCATATGTATAGTATGTGAGATTGCAACTGTGTGTCTAAAGGTAAGGTTTGACAAATCTGGGGAATGAGCTGGAGCATGTTCCAAAGTCCCTTAGTACCCTTCGAAGAGAAAGCCCATGTGGGAATGTCTTTATGGTAGAAGCTATATGGGCAGAAACTGTAAGCCCATTCATGTCTGTAATTGTTCCACATGTGAAGGAGGCTGCTGCACATCTGTTATTCCACCACAAGAGTGGAATCTTTTATGAATTTGCCTGCACCTATCATGCTGAGGGAAGGTTTCACTGAGTAAAAACGGATTTTCTTGCAAAACTGTGCATCCTTTTGGAAACTAACTGGGGCCAATGCAGATGTGGTGAGGAGCACAAATCCCTCTTTGGAGCATAGATTGTTCCAGAAAAGCATAATTTTCCTACTTCTGGCAAGAAGCCTTAAGCTCATTTGTATTATTTTCTGAGAAGCAAGAGAGGACACTAATTCTAAATGCCTCAGTGTATTTGCTGTTCTAATGCGATTAAGTAGCTAGGAAAAAGAGTGATGCCATACACAACTGCACTAACTGTGAGAGCCTTACAGTAAAGCATGGTAAAAAATATACAAGCAGTTGGAGAGGGTTAAGGGAATTGGCAATGAGACCTATGGTCTGGGGTATTCATCCAACTAAAGGTAGCAGGGAGCAGTTATTTTGATGGCTTATACGAAGTGAGGTATTCTCAAAAATATGCCTAATAGTCCTTACCAGCACATTTTTGGCTCTTACTGCTCCCAGGGTAATTTTAACAAAGTCAGAGAAAGCTAAATACTTCGCACTGAGACGGTCTTCTGCGGATAAGATTGAGGCGCTACAGGCTGGCAGATAGGGGTAACCTGCCATGTCCCTGACTTTTCTCTGCTTGTTCCTTACATCAAGAGACCAATTTGTTTTCTATTAGTTTCCATCTACCATCACCAGACTATCATACATATAACACTTCAAGAGATAAGATTTTAAATATTTTTGCTAGATGTTCCAGTTCCTTAGCCCTAATAACATGGATTAAAGCGTGCATTTCCATTATAAGTAAAATTGTGCAAATAATAAAATGGTTTTATGCTTTGACATCAAAAATAAAACTATTCAATTGGGTCTGTACAAAGAAAAAGAGTGCCAAACGCACCTATGTGTGTGTATATGAGTATTTTCATTTCTCTTTACCCTGGACTGAGAAATGTGCATATTTCAACTTTATGTTTACTATTTTATTTTGAAGTCCTTTTTAAGGCATAAATACTATCAACTTTGTGATCAGTTTTTGGAAACATGACACAGCAAAATATTTGAATATTTTTTATATTTTTGTCACCTCCTTTAAGCTTAAACTATTACGTGAAAACATCATAAATCATGTGTGTTCAGCCTCCTGAAATTTCATTTTGTCTTAAATATTTTTTTAACACATAAATAAAAATTATAAACAGCCAGTATCATTTCTATTAGTATTTCAGTCTTCTTTTGTCCTATTCTTTCATGGTGAGTTGATGATGTTGTTGTCCCAAAATTACATATCAGGAAATATTTAGAATATTGCAAATATACTAAATAGCAATTGGAAAAACCTGTACTTTGCATCTCTATTCCAAAGTAAACAGGCAGATATAGCAAATATTAACATGTGACTACAGTGTTGCATTCTGGAGCAAGTTTAGGGGAAAAAAAAAGTGTACATCGTATGCTGTGCACAGAAAGTCACATTAGAGACAAAAAATCAAGTTTATGTCTTACCACTGCATTATGATGTACTATCTGCTCCCCTCCAAACCTGTTGTTATGCTCAAGGTATCTGCTGAAGAGGGCTGCCTGATTTTCAAGAGCTGAATGTTAGATCCTACCCATGAAATAATTGTCAGGTCTATGCCATTTTTAACACATTGTTCAATAGATATTAATCTATTTGCTGATCACTCAGAAGGAAGCTGCCATTCTGCATAGGAAACTATTAGCCTGTCACAGAAGCACATATTGGAAGGTCATCTCTTGACTTTGACTGAATAGCTCTCCTCACAGAAAGAGTTAACAAGCAAAAGTCAGTATGCTTCAAAGAGATCTATCTGTAATAAATGAGCTAAGTCCTTCTCTTGTGAAAGATTTTGTAAGATAGCAATCATATACAAATACCAGTGGTGCCTTTTTATTAATACAACAGTCTCTCTTATTAGCACAGTTTGCAAAAGTGAACTGATTTTACTGATCATTGTATTTGCACTGTTATCAACAACTATGTACACAGGTCAAAAATTAAAACAGTGGAATGGGTGTGTGTGAAAGGAGAAAGAGGGGAGAAAGAAAAGAGGAAAAGTAGAAGGAGTGATGGGGTCTGTTTTACAAGCACAAAGAAATCAGTTCTAAGGAAAATCTGCAGATACCTACATGCACACATAGGCATTGCCTGTGCAGATCTTCAAAAGGCTCTGAGCTTTAAAAAATATATATTTAGGTAATACTAGCTTCTTGTTGTATCTGAACAGTAACTGCACATGCAATGCATAGATAATATACAGCAGTAACAAAAGAATTTATATTTAACCCAGTTTTCAAGATACCTAATATTTTGTCAATCATTTTATAGGTTTTAGCTTAGGGATAAATTTGAAGCTGGCTTTTCCCCAGTGAAACCTGCAACAATGCAGAAATATGTACTGGAGGGAAAGAGAAACTGGTATATTGAGCAAGCCTAACAGAAACTTAACATTTCATTTTGAACTTAATAATTACTTTTTACAGATCCCTTTGATGGGTGAATCTTTTATGCCTCAGTTTTACTGCTCAGCTATGATGCTGACAATCTCTAGATTTTTTTCCTTGCTTCAGATTCTGTAACATACATATGATCTGTTTTCTGACATGAGACAGTAGTTTCAATTTCAAATAGCAACAGCTTATCTGGCAATTCTTTATGTAAAATTTAACGGCTACAAACTATTTTAAGCCAACCTGTAAAACTCACTATTGTTACAGTTAACAGGAAAGAGCTAATTTGTCCATATATAAACAGAAACTTAATGTTTTGTTGTATAACTATGGCAACTTTAACAAATGACTCATCGAGGACTTTTGTTATGTTATTTTATGACTCACACTTATTAATGTTCACCCTACTACCTCTCCCAGCCTGCAGTACAGTATCTCCACTTTCTGAAACTACTCTAAGCCACATTCTTAGGTCTCAATGTCCCTATCCAGCTGCCCATTAAAAATTACCAACACAAGAAAAATTCTTTCTTGATGGGTGTGAGCACCACCTATAAACTCCAAGTTTTAGCTCTGTGCACCCAGAGTGCTAGGTTGTGGTCTATTACATGATGACAAGACCTATTTTATATTCAAAGTAGCAAAATGACTACAGTATGTGACAAGGAGATAAGTACACCCACCTAGTTTGCTTCCAAGTGGATCGGTTCTTCAGCATGTATTAAGCCCTTCCAGATTTATCCCCAGTGGCTGGCTCTTTGCCAGGGCTTGGATTCTGTTCTGGTGTGCAGTGTGCTGAGTATTCCCAGGTGCTGGTATATTTTTATGCCTTAGTCCTTATTTACAGTTTTTCTAAGGCTTGCTTTGAAGTCTGAACAATCGTGTTGCAGCACACTACAAAGTTCTTTCCACATCCAGTGATCTTTTCATGTTGCCTTAAGTTAAGCCATCTCTAAATGAGAAAATAGGAGGATGAGTGCTAATAAATTTCAGAAGGAAAGAGCCTATTTCTTGCATAAAATTAATAATTTCAGTGTACCAGAAGCTATGCGAGCAATCACAGAACAAGATTAAGAACTTAAAATTCTGATTCACTCCACCCTCCTAAAACTCTCTGACAACGGCTACTAATATAGTACTACTTTTGACTTTATAGCTCCCCTTTTTACCAACTCTGCTACTATAACACTTTACATGCTTGGCTGCCATGGTGTAATAAAGAGGGGTAAAATGATGCATTTAAGGTCCCTGGTGCAAATCCTATTCAAAACCTTTCAGTTTGGAATAGGCAGTACAAAAAGGCAATATCTTGAGTTTAAGGGTCATAAAGTAGTCCAGGCACTCAGCTCTTTTAAATTTCAGTTAACTTTCTAAAAGCCGAAGCAACAACAGCAAAAGCTATAACGATACAGTCAACTTTCTTTTGGAGAACAGTCAACTAGAGAATAGTAAGATAGGGAGAGCAGGGAAGCGGCCACATTATGCTGCAGTTTGAGCCAGCATCACTCATATGTGACTCTTGGCAGCTCTCTGATGCAAGTAACTGCTCAGTGCCTGGTAAAACAACACGGTATGGTAGCATGCTTCACACCGTGAGGCAAACGGCACTCTGTGGAACAACAAGGAAAATTAGAATAAAGCTTTGGAAAATCAATTCAATGATTTTGGTGTTTTGAGCATTCACTGCTCAAAATTAAATTCTAATTGCTTAAAGTTATTCTCACAGATTCTTTTAATATTAAAAAAAAAGTCTCATTGTAGTTTATATCTCTTGTTCAATGCTTTCATTTTTAATTACTTTTTAAATGCATTAATTTGTGGCTCCAAAACAGTTTAGTTACTTTGTCAAAAACATAGCTTACTGTATACAAACTGTAAGACCAGATATGAAATGTTTATATACCTCATTTCGATACTGCTATTTGCAATTGTGCTTGTGAAGGTGTAATAAATTTGAGAAGGCAGCTCTAATTTCTTGTCGAAGGACAGACACAGGCTAGGGCCTAAGTCCAGGCACAGCACTCTTTCCAGTTGTGACTGTAGCTCAGTAGTCTTTGCCTTAGGTTTGCCAGATGGAATATTAAGGACCTGAATAGGGTTTTTCTAAGGATAAATTCTCTGTACAATGTGATGTACATTATTATATTTTGGGCAAGAAATGCGATGTACATTATTATATTTTGGCAGAGAAATGTACTACTGACTAAACTGAGGAAGGGAATATGCATGAGATTCAAAGCCCGTTCAAGTTACTGAAATGTTTGAATTAACTTCTGTGTTTTTCAGAGAAGACATTACACGAGTTTATTTAAATTTCTAACAGATAGTGATAGTTTATAAACCAAACAATACTTTTATAACCCTCAAAAATTCTAAAATGTGGAGATTAAACCAGAGGAGAAATAACAGAAGAATATGCTCTATTTTACCATCACAGAAATGCATGTATAACTGATAAACATCCTCGCTTTCACGCTGGATCAAGAGCCAAGGGAGATACTGCATACTTGAAGCCATCAACCACTTAAAACTGCTATTGTCAAAGCAATTTTTTACAGCACACTGATTTGTATGCAGACCATTTTTAATAGCACAGAAAGAGTTTGGGACCATGTGTTAGAGTACACAAGTGATTTCCAAAAGACATTTGAAATGTAAAAATTCTGGAGGCTGCCTCCTTCGTTTCTCCCCTTCCCTGCAACATGCATACACATGCACACACGCACCATCAACTTCCACTGACATTTCTTCATTACTATGAAGAAGCTCAAACTCTCTTGAGGGATTTTGCAAAGCACTGCTCCTCTTTTTAAGTAAGGTTACACACTTACGTCTCTACAAATGATTTCCATAAGTTTATATTCCATCAAAACATATGATTTCAGATCTTAAGGTGTAGAAGTAGTGTTAACAAGGTCCTCCTGTGAAGATTTTAAGCTCTTTTGAATGCTATTTCATTCTTTCTGGTACCTTCCACTTGTCAAATTTGCACAGGGCATTGGGATGTTCTTTGGCATCAGAAGGTGCATCTGGAGAATAAAATGTCCTGAAATCCACACAGTTAAACTGAAATCTTTGCTTGTTTGATCTAGAAAAAGGCCATACCCTGGTGTAATGTTATCAACTCACAATATCTGCAGGAGATACTGGCTTTCTATAAGAAGAGTAATGTTAAATAAAATAAAATAATAACATAAATAATAAAATACTGAGTCCCTTTCTTATGGTATCAGTCTCTATCAACTATTTTAGGGTTCCACTTGCTCGCCACAGTATTTAGGGTAGACACAATGATTTGCCTTTTGAAAACTAGTGCGATAAGATAGAACCACACTTCCCTCTTAGCTGAACACAAACCAAGGCTTAATATTGACACTGGCTTTAGGATTTTAGTGGGAAGAAACAACAAACTCTTTTTGCTGTAAAGCTGCTAGAACCATGGAATCCAGCTGCAAGCATGCTCATTGAAACAGGAACCCAAGAAATCAGGCATTTTGCAATTCCATTTCACTGCACTTTCAACCTACAGTAACAAAGGTAACAAAAGGATGTTTATTTCCTTTGTACAACACACAAAGAAGCTGCAGTGGCATTTACTGTTTAGGTTTCATGATAAGCACATGTTGAGTTCACAATACATCCACGCTGGTGACAAGATAAAACAGAGATCACGCGACATGGGGTGGACTGCACAGAAACTCAATATTACAGCAATAAGAAAAATGTGGTACTTCATTACTTCTGTGACAAATTACTATTTCCACAATGGTATAAAGTAATAAAGTTTTTGTAGTTCTTACTTGTTCAGTCTATAGTTATACTTCTAAAAATCTAATTCATAGAAAAAATCATTTTAATTATTTTAAAGTAATACCATCATAGGAAAGAAAAAAAAAAAAAAAGGAATTATTTACTTTTCCCTTTATGTGGTGCTGTAAGACAACAAAATCTAGTGGCATGAATAGAAGAAGGGAAACTGGGACTTAGGATTTCTTGTTTTACACCAGCTTTTCACTAACTGTGTCAGGAGAATAATGATTGTTTTTAGAAGTACTGCAAAGCCCTGGACACCAGACCTGTAGTGGGCAACAAATCCTGCTTTTACATGGCTCCACAGAGGAGCGTCCCAGACTGAGCATCATCGGGTAGTATTGCCCAGGACCCGCTAGTCTTCACATACATTCCTTATTGTGGCCCATATTTGCTGTGCAAAAATGAGGTGTCCCACTGTTTCACATGAATCCTCTCCCCCTTGGACTTGACCATTTTGCAGAAAGGAAATGTTGTTGCAGCAGTACCATCCACAGGGCCATCCAACATTACCTCAACATGACTTCCCTTTTGATTTTTCTCCTGCCTCCACCACTTAACAGAGAGAAACATGAATCTCACTCTTATGAAAGATAAAGAAATATTTCTAGATAAAGAACTTCTGTATTCTCTGTGGTTCACTAGGAAAAATGACATGGGGTAATCGTCCACTTCATGACAAATGCAGTCAAACAAGCAATGTCCCCCTAAGCTTACATCCCAAAATATGCCCTAAATATGCCCTAAATTTACATATAAGCCACAGTAAGATCCAGCCAATGCCATGAGCCAGGAGAAATATGCTACAAACCAAATCACTCTAAATATGCGTGGTTTTTAATTCCCAGATTTAATATATCTATGCATCATTCCCAAATGAGTCAGGAAGACCTATTCCTAGACTGTCCTAGATGACTAAAATAGGTCTTAACTGTAATGGAAAACTAGAAAGGCAGCTAATGTTACCGATACATAAAGATCAGAGTGCTGGGCTTACCGCTGAAGTTTCCCCAGTTAGGCATGTTAGATCATCTCAGAGAAGTGCCAGGCCATCAGATGTAATTAAAAACAATAACTCTCCAACATTCAGATGCTGCTAACTGAGGTTTTAGCGCAGTTTCCTGGAGTCATGGTAGAGGACCTTGTAAGGTGAAGTGGATTGCAGGAGCAAGAAAGGAGATTTAAGTGTCCTTCAGTAAACAAACAGCTCTAATTCTTAAATGTGTCTGCGCTCTGAGCAATTTCTGTCACGTTTAAGGAGAGAATCCTATTCTCTGCAGTCCTTGGCTCTCCATCTTACTTATTGTCTCATCTCAAAATATTTATCTCTTCCCTCTGAATGTTGCTCTTCCTATGCTTATCTCCATTAATTCCTTTATAAGGTTTTAGGGATGGAAACTCATCATGTAATCAAAGAACAGTGATTTAGAAAATTCTAACACATAAAAAAGTAAAGCTTGTCTTAAAACAATGCATTTAACAAAAAGCTTAATGAAAGATTGAAATTCTACAATATTTTTCCACCCATCTCCATGTCAAACTGCTAACTTCTCTACATTAAATTAAGTTTTAGAATTTTTATAGCAGCTATATATTATCAAATCTTGCATTAAGATGTATATTCCACCTTTCCAGATCAACCTATATTCCCGTATTAACTGGAATTGTGAATTACAAAGTGTCTTTCATAAAATGAACTTCCTGAGCTTTCCCTCTCTTACATTCACATCTACTGCATTACATATGTTTCCGCATATTCCACTTTTTGTCTAGGGATAACTTACATTATTTTAAGAGAGATGATATTTTAGAGCTGAACATCATTTCTCATTATTAAAGTAATATTTAAATTGATGTTAAACATTATAGCCCACTATTCACTTAACATTGTTTCAGCACATTATCTTCTGGTGCTCTAAGGGTAGTTTAGGCACTGGGAGCTCCACAAGGGTGGAAGAAAGGGGTATAGATTCAAGCTCTGTGGCCCAGCTGGGTGCTCTGACCACATTTCTGGATGAGATGCAGGTGCTGATGGTTTTCTTTCCTGGCAGTGATTTCCATCAAAGGAAGACAGATCTCTGGACAAGGAGGTCCTGGTGCATCCCAGCCTGTCCCTCAGCCCAGACACTGACTGCAGTGGTACTTCCCAGGCTGCCACAGAGCTGATGGCCTGGGAGAGATCCTTCTTTCACTTTGTACTCTAAATTAATCTCTAAAAAAAAGCAAAACCAAGCTTGGGTTCCCTGTCTGCCACAGTACATCTGTTTGATAGATTCTCTCAATGACAGGAGGAACTCAAAAAGTCCTGCTACCATTATTTAAAAATGTACTTCACTATATCCAACAAAGCTGTCTTGAACAGATGAAATCTCTTTGGAAACAGTGTTGAGCAAATTCTAATGCTCAGGAGCTCAATCCATCAGAGCGCATAGGCATGCACTCACATTCAGTTCTCAGGCATGTGCTCCGGTGCCGTCCTGGATCAAGCCCTTTTATTCTTCATTTAGGACACAACTTGAAAATATATGCCACCATGCGGTGTTATATAATTCAGCTCTATTTGAGAAGGATAAGCCAAGAGAAGGTCATTGCCAATAAAAAGCAACTAGAAAGGAATAGAACAGCCTTTGTATTATCCTGTCCTGTCCATTTTATATTTTAGCCTGAAATACAGTTATTCCTACAATATATTCCAGCATATTCCCTTGGTCTCCTTTGATATTACCCATACAATCCAATGCAGCAGTTCATATGGAATACATATGAAAATCACTTGATTTGTATTTATTTTTTATTTCAAAAAGTCAGGGAAGAAACTATGAAAAGAATAATATGCTGATAGCATAACCTGGTAGAAACATATGGGGTTGTACTTTCAGTAACAGCAGAAAAAAAAAAAAGTAAATGTGAACTGTGCAATGTAAAAATTAACTCATTCACTCTCAGAAAATAGTGAAAAAATCTACATGAACTCTGTTCTGTTGAAACTACATTTTTGATAACTTATTTGTTGTATCTTAATGTTTAGAGAAGTTTACAAAAACCTTCCTGTACTTCTGCTGAAGGTTACTTCTTTTACAAATCAACAAATAAACCTTTCAATAAAGGATGTGAGCATAAGTTGCTCCATCTGCTCGCATGGAACCCCAAGACTAATTTAAAGATAATTCATCAACTTTTTGATCCTGGCTTGCCAGCCATATCTTTACTTAAGGAATGCAAAGGAACTTTAGTACAATTAGCAGGTCTACTACTTAGAGTAACAAACCAAATCCTGCAGATCAGAAGTCAACAGAGCAATTTGACCAGCAGCTTGCAGGTACCACAGTTTAAAGGCATAAAGTCATATAGTGTAGGAGCCAGCAGAGGGGGCTTCCTTTTTAGGGTTGGAACAGGAGTGACTGTCAGGCACAGAAGTAAAATAATCTTCACATATTTTTCCGTAGCTAAAATATTTGTCCCTGCTTCAGATACCCGACATTTCTTTCTGAAAATTGAGGGTTTCAAATATAAGATAGTTGCACAGTAATAAATCATATGTATATTCTAAAATCCATGCCCTTTCCCAAATCTGTGTTTGTTTGGCAGATGATAAAGACAGCATAGATTGCATGTAACTTTTTTCTTCCTTTTTAAAGGAAACAATTTCCCTCACTTAATCGCAGGTAGACTTCACCTAGGAAGGCAATGTTTTCACTGCAGCAGGTCTCTGTGAAGCAGTATGAAGTGTCATTGTCATTCTTTAAACTGCTGTTTGCCTTTGAACAGGTCTTTTTGAGAATTCCTCAGGAATTCTCTATAATGAATGTAACATTTTACTGACTCTACATCATGACAAGGGATGCTTAGACCAGGTGGCTGAGTAAACTCACCAGTGAAAAAATCCCCATAGTGATTAGATTTCCAAAATAACCTATTCCCTAGTCCACAGTGAGCTACATAGATAAACACAACGACCTTAGAGTTTCAGGTATGTGCGAGTATTACCCCAGAATGCTTTCCTTAGGGAAAGTCAATAACTTATTTAGAAAAAAAAAAAAAAAGCAGTTTAAGTTGAAATTTGTTAAATGAGCTTTTATTTAGTGGCCTGAGAACAAATTTGCCTTGCAGTGTTGGCCCTGTTAGTCCGACTCCGAGCTCCAAGACCCGTACTCTGATGTCAATTGCAACCCTTAGAAGAGCAAACCATGATTGCTAGAAAGGATTAGAGGTCTCAGCCATCAAGCTAGCTTCAAGGTTTTTCTTCCCCTATTATTTTTATGTTTGATAGCACACTTAAATTAAATACTTGGATGATTACATTTCACTAAATATGTTGCAAGCAAAGAGATTCTGCAGTCAAGCCGTTCTCTCACCCGAGAACTTTTATCTTGAAAAGGTAGCACATTTCCTTGGACGGCAGCCATTCCTGGCAGCAGATCTCAGCACTCAGTAGGAAACCCGTGTCTTTGAGTTCTGAACTAGCCCATACTGGAATTAAAACACAACACTAACAGTCAGAATCAGTTGTTCTTGGTGGGTGTTTTATAACTGCATGGGGATATAAGAACAGAGCACCGAGTTTAAATCCTTTTTTAGAAAATGCTGTGATTAACTGCATGACTTCACTTATTGTTAAGGTAACAGATGGAAGTGCCACAGTGAAATATTTCCTTTTTATTTACAAACAATAGAAAGTCTTTCTGCTGATAGGAATTAAAACATTACAGAAGCATTGGTTGCACAAGCTTAAATTCTTTCATGCTACCACATGCATTTTTCATGGAAAGTCAACATCTTTAACATTTTTGCACTGTCTGAATTTATCATCCATAACTTTTTTGTTATTCTTGTTCAAATGAGTTTGCTTCTTTAGAAAGAATTATGTACCTACAGTATAATGAGCTAATTAACTAAAGAACAAAAGGTGCCTTCTGTTATATGTGAGACATAACTAGCTCCCAGACAGAGGCAACACATTCCTTATTTTTAAAGGCAATTCGTATTGCTGATTTTTATGTCGGATGCCCTGTATCATTTTGTACGGTGCCACAAAAGGACTGATAAAACATTAAAATGAAAAGTGGCTTTAAAAAAAAACCCCATGTGCTGCATCTTACCACTAGTATTATGAATTTTGAGAGGTTTGTAAAAGATGTGCACTTTGATCAATTGCAGGGTTTCTAAGAAAAAAAAATCACTTTTATGCTGTTTGACTGGCAATAGCATCGAGCAATGGACAAAACTGACAAAAAGAGACAGAACCTGCAGAAATAAAATAAGACAGGGATTTTATTAAATATTAATTCTATTAATTCATAGCAAAAATCTTTGTTTATTACAGTATATTAAAAATATATTTTCTTTATTCTAAAGCATTTCTCCACAGACACAGTGCAACTTGGCAATGTTTATAAAGAACTCTTAGCTTACTAGGAACACCTCGAGTACAAAGAGCAGTAAAATATTTTTAACACTGTAGACTTAGATCTCACCACATTTAGCAAATTATACTAAAATAATGATTTATACTGTGGTTACAAGTGAACAGTAAAGACTGTATTTACTTTTAACCAGTAATAATTGTCATCATACCACTGAAAGACCTCGAATTAAAAACACCGTGCAATGACAGCTGGCAGATTCTGCAAGCTGTAGTAAGAGAGCACTACCTGTGTCAAGCACTCACAAAAAGGTATGTGGAAGCAGAAGGATTCTGGAAGTACATTTCTGCATACACACAAACATACGCCCTCGTTTTCCAGGGTTCCTACGGGAATTGCAATAATAATTGCACGGTCAGTATACAAGTTGTGTGGATTAGAGTTGAAGGCCCAACAGCCACCACTCTGCCTGTGCCTTCATAGGTCCTTTTACAACCTCTGTGGGAAGGTTTGGAGTTCACCTTTTACTTGAAGCATCAGATCAGCCCAAAGGACTGCGAACAGCTGTGCTGTAAAATTCCAAGTATTACACTGTAACTGCATACTTATTTTTCTTCTAGGTGTTTCCAGGAATCAGTAAAATAAGTAACCTTTCTTCTTAAGGGAGACTTATCTCCAGACACATATTTCTATTAAATCTAATTTCTATACCTGTATCATCAAACATCTAAACAGATCCTACATATTCAACAGGATACTGTCCTCATGGGATAGACTTCCTGCTACCCTTAATAAAAGTTCACAGCTCTATGGTACCTCCTGCCTATGTTGTGGTAGCAAAGGGTTTGAACACCTCTTACACATAATTTCATAGTAATTTCTCTTTTTAAAGGTGTCCTGCAAAAGCAGCCTGAGCAGCATGCATTGAGACATTTAATCATCAGCTATATAATGGCTATACACTATCAGAGTTTAAAAAACTGTACATGTTGCTGTAAAAAGGCAGATATTCATTTGTCTTTGAATGGAAACTAAAATGGCAATTAATACATACCATTAGAACTAAGGAAGATTTTCCTATCATCATTAATAATCGCTTGCCTTCTCTGTGGACACTCAGTCACTTGGGGCAACACAAGTACACACACAGAGAACCAGAAACTCCCTTCCCACCGGCATCCAAGTTTCACAGAAGTTCTTATCCAAAGGTCAGCTGCCAATCGGTTTGTACATATATACACACACGGGTCCTTGGTGGGAATAAATTCCAACTTACTAGGCTACAAAAGGATATAGGTACTACTGCTCGAGGTAAAGAAGAAAAAATCATTTTATTCATTGTTTTGCCCTTCCAAGAAAATGAGATGCCCATACCTCCTAAGCTGCTGTATAGCCCACAAATAAATAATGCCACATAAAAGATGGAGATAAATTTTCATTACAATATCTAAAAATCATTAAAATGCCTCTGTAAAGTGGTGACCAACCTCAGTTATACCTTTGACCTTCAGGCCTTCGAATAGCTCTTAACACCAAGTAAAGCGGTAATGGAGGAGGCTTTGAGGAGTACCTTCAGAGCTCTGAAACTATCTTACTTGAAAATCACTAGCAACCTCTTCATGTTTATGAAACCAGCTATGGAAAATCTTGTTCATCTGAGACAACAGACATGCAAACTTGAGCTGTTGCTCCTTGTCCATGTAGAAAGTTCAGAAATGTAATACAATGAGAGCTTCACTATATTCTCTCACTAAACTGGAACTGCTGTGCTTTTGAAAGAAGCAGCTGTACAACCCTCCAGAGAGTGAAAGGGCTGAGATGGACAGCTGTGAGCATCCCAAAAATGCCTTTCTCCTCTTGCAGGCCTCTTACAGAGAGGGTTTGGGAGAACGATGCCTGCTCTTTGCTAAGAAAACGAAAAACATTCCATAAAGTTATAGAACAACTAATAGTCTGTCAATATCTTGACTGTTATGCCTCCATCACACTCTCAATGGTTTCTGCAGGAAACTGCTTATAATAAAACCAAGAAGACATCTACTCCCTTGAAAAAACAAAGCACAAAAAATGTTTACACCTCCTAAGCTTGCTATTCCTGTCCTGAAGAACATGTTTTCAGTGGAAACCTTTCCTGCTGCACAATCAATGTAAAAATACAAAATAAAAAAAAAAATTCAGTAATCTCTTACTTCTCAACAAAGTAATAAATAACACAATAATTTTTCAATTGCATTAATAAACACGTCATAAAAAAGATCAATGCGTCTCTCACTTCAGTAGATTAGGAACATCTATACCACAGACATTAAGCAAAAATATCCTATGAGTAGACAATCAGAATCTTAAACTTTAATAATCCTGATCAAAAATCTGTCATTATTGGCATTGCCACACACTTCTATTTAGAGCATATGAAGGCATACGTTTATACAAGCTAAATTATCTGAAAACTTAACATAGAGGTTCATTTCTGTGGAAGATAAATAGCTGATAGTTCGTTACATTTATTACAGATTTTAGTATAAAGATTTTCTGTTAAATTAAGGGATAAGATAAAATTCCTTGAATCACAATGTAACTTAATAAGATTTTTTTTTAACCAATAACAATATTAAAAAGAATCTAATTACATATTGGCAGCAGCATCATATATTTCAGCAATTGATCGCAGATTACTAATTTTAATAATCAGCAATGATTCTAACCCATTTAATGAATTGCTTAGTAGTAGATCTAACAGAAGTTTAATACATGTTGCAACTACTTGAAAAATAAACCCAACAGAACTATAATTTGATATGACAGTCAGGACTGCAAGTGTAAGATCATTAACACTTCACAGGTTATACCCTGAAGTAAATCTTACAAGAAGTTCACATAAATAAGGACAGATTTACACAATTATGTAGTTATGAGTATCACTGCATTTCTAACCATAAGTGAATTCTTCTCAAGTTTGCTATTCATTTGACTTTGATATGCATAAAAACCGCAATCCAACAGAAAACAAGTCAACTCATTTTCCCTTTTTTCTTATTTGGTTTCAGGACATTTATATATCAGGTAGAGGTATGTGAACCCAGATGGTTTCATCTTAGAGAATTTTTGCTTGTGAAAGAATTCAGAAAAGTTTCATTTGTTCCACTTAGGTTTGCATTTTTCCCTATTGTTTGACTGGAATGCTACAAAAGACTTACAAAGAGTTAAAGAAAAGTTAAATTTGGCAAACACAAGACTCCTCTCTGGAAAAAAAAAAAAAATGTGCTGAGAATAATGATAACAAAAAAAATAGATAACCCCTGTGGTGGCAACATCAATATTTTGGAACCTTCTTAACATAAAAAATGCAAAGACAAGGGAGCTCTCTGGCTCTCTGCTTTATAAGGGAGCTCTTCATTGGTATTTGAAACTGAACAACTCAAAAATGATACTGCGGCACACCACACTCTGATCAAACACATTAGCTTGTAAAATTTTTCACCTCTGTGGAGCCATTGATGACATTGTTTGGTTTTCATCTGATAGGGAGCAAAGGGGAATTGGGAATGTGTTATTTCAGGAGATTATAAATAACTCTACCTTAAAGAGCCATAGCCTTGAAAGATATGCACTTCTTTTTTTTTCTTTTTAAGAACCTAGCAGGCTTTAATTTTTGTAGAAAAAAAAAAATAGATTGCAATAAAAAATTTTTGTTGTTTGGTCCTAAAATATTCCCAGATGACTAACGGAACTGTTGGTATGGAGGTCTTATGTTCGTCTGACACTTTATGAATGATACTGACCTGGAGAATTCTACCCTAAGCTCTGCTGGTTAGTTACAATAAAGTTAAATCTTGGATTAATAGGCTGGACTATGTGCTTGATTTTAAAATGTGACCAGTGGATAGACTTACACAAAAACTTATTTGTTTATATTGGTAAGAAATTGGTCTTTGTTTACAAAATCAAGAAAAAATTATAGAAACTTTGCAGAATGTCTGAAAGAATTTCACAGGATTTTGTACAAAATACCACTTTTTTTTCAAATAATTGCTTTTTGAAGAACTGTTTTATCAAACAGGGATATCAAGTGAGTCATTGAGCAAAGGCCCAATGCAGCAAAAATGTCAGAGGAGTTTTTACTGCTGATTGGCCATTGAGAACCCTCCGATATAACCTTTATCCTTCAGCAACCTCAGAGAGCTTCAGGACCACTACATGTTTGCTAGTGTGCCAAACAGCTACATTTAACAGTGAATATCACTACTATGTTTTACTGACAAGGCAAGCAAACCTACCCTCTTTCATGTCTTTCTCACTAATAAACCATCCTTACTGATGAACATTCATTCACTCTGGAAAATATCTGATAACTCAATGTTAATATTAACTCCTAAGTAGACGTGTCTTCTAAAATTCAAGAAAATTTTAGAAAAAGTGTAAAATTCTGAAGATTGTTGAGGACAGCTTATGATGATAGTGAAAGAATTTAATTACTTCATTAAAATTACTCTGCATTTTATAATATTATATTCTCTAAGTTTGCTAGTTTTGCTAAATATTATTGCTGTCAATCAACTGACAAACATTCCAGTACTTCTACCCTTATAACTGAGCTTTCCAGTTCCAGAAATTACATCTTCAAATCTTTGAATCAACTCTATGAACATGTAAAGAACAAGATTAAACCCAAAATATTTTAAATAAGCAATATTTGAAATGATTGAAAATGCTCCATTATTTCTTCTTTAAAAAGCTCACAGTGATGTTGACTTAGTCACATCAATACTTTAAGAACTACTGGATTTCTTCTCATTTTCTTCTAAACACACAAAAAAATAGTATTTTATGTAACTGTTTCAATATTTGTGGTTATCAGCATTCTGAATTCAACCTTATATTTTTTTAATACAGCTCTTTCTTGTGAAATAGTAGAGAAACTGTTCAGAATTGTTACATGTGAAACTGTGATATAGTATATCCTTTGCAAAGCATGTTTGGTTAACATGTCTCTGCTTGAAAACTACATTCTACATGAAATTCCATTTTAATATCCTAAGTTATAAAGATAATTTGCCACAAACATTAATTTCATTAATGAAAAGTTCCCAGTCTCTTTTCAGTATTCCTCTTTAAAACCAGAAGAACATTTACAGAAAGTTATTTGGACAATATAGCAAGATTTTTTTAAAATGTTCTCCAGTGTCAAAGAAATTTTTATTAATCAGAAATGAAAGATATTTATTTTTTAGACACTGCTTTCAGACAGCTCACAATTAGTGCAATTTGGTACAATACATGAAACTATTTAAATATTGCTTTCAACTTTTAGAGCCTTTTGTTTTACTAGACTTCTGTGTTACTTCACTATGCAATTTAGTGAAGGCTAGTAATTATTAGGACATGTGGTAGGCGTTTATCACCAGTAACATCACACAACCCACTCTATGATCAAGATACAATAGGGCAAATGGTACAATTAAAGGCACATTCTTTGGTGCATAACAATAGAAGCCTTGTGACATGGCAAGATTAAGAAAAGACTCAAACATCTTTAAAACTACTCATTACCACCAGTTAAAATGTGCATGTCTGACCTTTATGATAATCAGTCGTACTCCACTTGTGCACTATAGAGCTAAATAAGCTGTATTTTAGACACACAGAATTCTTTGCAGTGACCTGCAGTTAACTTAGCTGATCTCAGAGCTGATGCTTACAATGAATCAGTCCATCAGTGGTCATAATGATAGGCCATCCTCTCTATCAACCAGTTTATGATGACAGGCACAAAACAGTACGGTAGATTTTCCTGCCAAGTGGAGTAGTATTTAAATGTTGACTGCTACATACATCAGATTAATAAGGTTGCAAAGTTACTGAGAATCCCATTCCCTGAGGTGCAGATTCACCCTGTGGTGCTATTATACCATAAGGTATATCAAAGATAATTGCTTAGTTTATTATCCTGTTGTCTTTTATGTCAGCCCCTAATTGTGAATTCAGAAGCCTCTTGATCTCTCAGTTCCTTATGGACGTGTTATTAACCCCATTCATTTTAATTAGAATTTATTACTATTTTTATTATTGAAGTGCAGAATTGTTAGAAGTAGATTTCCAAATAACCCACAATTCCTTCATATGGCTTCATTGAAAGAGCAATTGATAGGATATTCAGCCAGCATTGCAAATACAGGTCTCTCAAGCTCCTTTTCCATCCTCTGACAGTATTTGGCATATCAAGGTTCTAATTTTTTACCCAGAATTTCATTAATCTTCAATCAAGGAGCATGTAAACATACAAAGATTTCTGTGGTAAAAGCAGATTGTTACAATTCTGTATTATTTTACAGAACCATCCCAACAGGAGAGTCCAAAGTGACTATGTTACAGCTGTCATCTTCTCCACAGCCCTGAAGTGTGATGGTCAAGCTTTTGTAGTTCTTGTGCTGCACTTGCAGAGAACAATTTAAGTATATTCCTATAAAATACTACGTGAAACCTACAGAACCTAGAAACAGTTAAAAAAACTATGGCCTGGCTAGTACAGATAAGTAGTCATTCATAATTCCTCCTAATGTATACAATATTAATCTGTATGTACCTAGAAAATCTGACTACTTCCTATACTTCAAAGTCATTGCCTTTGCTACGAGACCTAGAAAGTGCTTCAGGATTCATTATGACATGTGGAATATATAAGCAATAAGGCATGACAGGGAGTGTGGTTATCATAAGATAATCACACCCCTGGGTCATTACAAAGCATGAGGTGCAGCCGAGCACCTCTCATTCCCCCTGGGGTGTGATTATATCATGATAAGCACACTTCATGCAGTTACCTTATTGCTTTTATAAAAAGTCTTTGTTGGGAAGAAAAACTGTATTTTTTACTTAAAGATGATAAAGTTGGCAGTTTACAATGTTGAGCAGTACTTTCTGCTAAGCTCAATGCTTTATAGGTATTAATCTACTTCTTTAGAATGTGCATTTACCAAAGCTGATCCAAACTCATCAATCAAAGGAGGTGTCCATAATTCAGCATGTGTTTGAATGATCTGGCTGTAAAAGAACATGTGCATGTCCCAGACAATCCCATAGTCATCGACTACTCACTGGACACCTATTTCTTTACTCAAAAATTAAAACAAAACCAAAAAGAAAACAAACGAAGCTGCTTAAATAAAAGTTAAATGATATTTTAAATGCATACCCTTTAAGTAAAAGGTAGGCTTCAGTAACTGGAAAATAATTCAACCTGCAAAATAAGAAAAAGTTTCTAACTTGCTTTTGCTCCTGGTAGATGTTCTCCCACAAATTAAGGATGACAACTTAATTTAGGGTCCTAGATAAACTACAAAATCCCACTGCTGTCATTCAGATTGTAGCCTAAGGGGTATAATGTGATCTTTTGGATTTACAAACACCTGCCTTGGATTATGCCATATGTCTTTTTAGTGGCTCCAGGGGTGTATGCTCTGTCCAGCATTTGGCTCAATTTGTGCTTTAAGAATGCATAACTGCACACAGGATATGAAGGTTTGTATCCATTTACAATTTATCAACTGTGATGGCCATGTTCTGATTTCAGAGGCATTCACTGGTCTGCAAAGGGGCATATGTATGGGCTGAATTTGGCCCTGGGCCATTTATGAATATAGGTAACACTTTTCACCTAACATGAGCAAGTCACAAATTCAACCATTTAATTTAAACAAGTCCTTGTCACCGCATCTTCCAGATTTAAGAGGCAGGGTTAGGAACACTGTCAGTATCCAGGATGAAAAGGAAAAATTCCACTAGTCTTCTATCTTCCAATATTTAGTTTGACATTGTGCTCTCACTACACAAAGATGCATAAATTTTTGCTTCTTCCAACAACAACTTGAATTCTACCATTTTGTCTTTATATTTAAAACATGTAAGGGTAGAAGATTGTTATGTATTTATTTGATTATTTTTCTAACAAATGCTGCCAGTTTCTCTTTCATTTGGAAACTTGTTTCTTAATACAGAATGTTATGTTAAAATTATTCTATGTAAGATGAATAAAATATTTTATATAAACATATGTATGTAACATGTATTATCATACAATTATTTCCAGTAAAAGGGAAATTATATCAAAATATATATTTCTGATGCATTTCCTTAGAAGTCTATAGATCTATGACAAACAAAGAACCTACCCTTTCAAATAACAATGATACTAATTACAAGTTATTTTAAAATTATAACAGAAAGCAATTGAGAAAGAACAAGTAAGGGTAAAAGAAAATAACATTAAGCTAGCAATTTTTGGCCTATTTTACAATTTTTCAGATGACACTTATTTACATACGTATATATATATATATTTTTTTTTTTAAGTAATTCACAAATAACCTTGGAAATTGATTCCTTATCTAGAAGAGATGGGCTGAAAGTGAGAGTTGTGATTACTTCCTTACAACTAGGTGGAAATAGCAGACATTAAAACATTAAGAATAAAGGCGCTGAAGTTTACTTCTCCTTTAAAGCTTTTATTTGAAAAAATTACAGCAAGCAAAATTACTATCTGATGTTTTCTAAAAGCATTCCTAGGATTTTATAACTCTAGAGGTACTGACATACATACAGAGATAGACCTCTGCCAATATATCTGTGTTCAGTAAATAAAATTTTGTTCCTAAACTCTTACTTCACATTTTAGATGAATCCTTCATTAATTACATGAAAGCCTGAGTACGCAACTTGAAGCAATACTGTTTAGGGTTTTTTCACAGGTTTTTTGGAAGTTATAGAAAAGGGGACACAATTCTTGTGTATGGAGCGTCAACCTTAATTCTGCTGCTGTCTAGTCTAAGAGTGTTTTACTTATGGCTTATCATTCTTTTAATATAGAGCTATTGTGTATGGTATAAAACATCTTGGTTCCACATCACAGTTAATAATTCATAACAGCATCATAAAGTGCTTTTTGATGAATTACAGGATGGAAAGAATGGAATGGAGGAGGAAAATCAGGAAGTGAAAATTTGAGAAGAAATATGGTTTGTTAATGAAGTACTACATAAAATACATGCAGTACAAGTGAAATTTATTTATTAATGCACCTCTACATATTCAATTTGTTCAAGTCCTGATCTGCAGTGAGGACCTTCCATAGAGGGATAAAAATACTAGTATTATATAGCATAAGTGGGGGTACGTAAGAGTAACTCTCAATGGATAGGTGACTACCAGCTTGGAAAAACTGAGCATTAGTATGCTCTTGCCCAACAGATTTCCGGTACTTTTTGCAGAAAGACATCAGTGGGTATTAGCATATTTAAAATCTGTTCATTCCCTGGTCTGGTAACCATGGCTACACTTGCCCAGATTTTCTCTCCTCCTCTGCAGTTGGAGCCCAGAACAGCAGGGATAAGTCGGCTTAGAAGTGGATAGTAGTGGCTAGCCAGAGCAGCCTTACTCCAAGGAGTCTGGGAAAGGCTTATCTGCCTGACAGAATTCAGCAGGAGCACAGGAAATATCTTACTAGATAATAGTTTGCTGAACAATTCCCTTCATTTACTACAGGAATTGCTACCTGATGCTACTCAACCCTACGTGTCTCCTCAGAAAGTGGGGCAAGAAACTCCTGCCGTAGTCAGAAAGCAGACCACCTGTCCCTCTCTGTTCTTAATAGTTAAAAATCAGTATGAAGTCTGAATCTGAATGGTTTATAACCTTTCCAATTTGTTGGAGTTTTGGTTTTTTGTTTGTTTGTGTTTGGTGGGTTTTGTTTGGTTTTGGTTTGGTGTTTTGTTTTTTTGTTTTTTTGTTTTTTTCTGATGAGTGGGGCTTAGGGTTTCAGGGGTTTTTTTTATCTTTCAAGGTTAACTGGTATAAGTCTGGATATGTTTTTTATTCAGACAAATTTCCATCCTTCATTGGAATTCTGTTAAACTTATGACCTCCCTGACATAAAGGGGAAAATCAGTTCCTCAGCTCAATCTCTGTGTGAAGACATATTTCTGTTTACTAGAGTTGAATCCACTGCCCTTCAGTTTTGAACATCCTTCTGCTTCATAAGACAAAACAGACCATCCCCATCTAGCTTTGTTGTTTCATCTGATTCTAAATTGTTCTTTCTTATTCTCTTCTGTAAAGTAAATAACACTGAATTCCCATTGTACAGTTTTTAGATACCTCTCCTGTTTCTCTGTGCCTTTTCCCATATCTCTCAAAGGTCAACAATGACTCTACACAGTATTTTGGATGAAGTCATAGCTTCATTTCATACGATGTCACTAGAAAGTTTTGTATTCCTTCTTCATCTTGTTAATAATGAATATTTGCTTACTTTTTTAACAACAGTGACCAGATAACTTCCTTGAGCTGTCCATAAAGTTTTCAAGGTTTCTGAAATGATAATTTTTATTGAGTTTTGTCTGCCATTATGTTTCCTATCACCTACTTGAACTAGGTCCTCTTGAAATTCCTCAAAAGCTTTACTAATTTTCTGCAAAATTTGTTTCCTTGCTTTACACTATCCCTGAGGCAATCACATCCTCATTCTATAGCAATCTTCTGTTCATTTATAATATATTTTAAAATGTAATTTATTAATAGCTATATTGCATAATACAGGGCCATGGATAACCAATGAATCCATTGCGAGCCATTCTTATGGAAAAAATAATTTCTTCCTATCTCAGTTCAAGAAGGACAAGGAACTTCTGGAGAGATTCCAGTGTAGAGCCACAAAGATGATTAAGGGAGTGGAGTATCTCCCTTACAAGGAAAGGCTGAGGGACCTGGGTCTCTTTAATTTGGAGAAGAGGAGACTGAGGGACAAACTCATTAATGTTTATAAATATATAAAGGGTGAGCGTCACAAGGATGGAGCCAGGCTCTTCTCAGTGACAACCAATGATAAGACAAGGGGCAATGGGTATAAACTGGAACACAGGAGGTTCCATTTAAATTTGAGAAGAAATTTATTCACGATGAGGGTAACAGAACACTGGAACAGGCTGCCCAAGGAAGTTGTGGAGTCTCCTTCTCTGGAGACATTCAAAACCTGCCTGCACACATTCCTGTGTAACCTCATCTAGGTGTTCCTGCTCTGTCAGGGGAATTGGACTAGATGATCTTTCAAGGTCCCTTCCAATCCCTAACATTCTGTGATTCTGTGATTCCTTTTCCTTGTCTTGTAGACAAATCTTGTCTGCCATCCAACAACTACTTAGAGACTTCAGCAGTCTAACTCAAGGAAGGCTTGTAAAACCTTTTAAAATAAAGAAATCAGAATTAAAAAAATTGCTCTCCTTTTGAAATATCTTCAAGTAATACTAACAGATTAGTAAAATAGTTATGTTTTGTAAATCTTGTCCAACTAGAACCTGTTTACTATCTTCCAGTGACTTTATTAGTCTTTTCTATTTTATGTCAACCAATTAGGTTCATGAAACTTTTATCGGCTTTTAATTCTCTTAATACAAACATAATATTTCATAAATTTCAAATTTTAGTCCTGTAATTGTTTCCTAATAAGAATAGGAGCCAATATATTTGCTAGCCATTTGGCCAGTTCATATTTAAACTCTTTCCAACTTGAAAGGATTCCTCCAGATACAGGGCATTCTCATGTATTCTGGCCCAGCTTCAGTTCTGCACCTTCTGTAAGGAGAGACACCTTGTTCCACACAAGGAATAGGAGTAGTTGGAATAAAACGGTTAGATTGAGTAAATGCTTATCTAGTAATCAAGTACAGGATTAATGAACTAAGAAACAATTAAACAATAAACCTATAAATAAAATCATTTTACTAGTTTCAATCAAAACCATATGGTTACATCCTGCCGTTGCCCACTATTGCTCCTAGGTACAGAGTCCAGAGTCAATCTGACTAAACAACAGTGTGTCTGAGACCAACATTTTTTTTTTCTTCTCTCAGACACAGTGTTGCTGACATATAAAATATATTCAGATTGAAGCAGAATTGTAATTAGGATAAATATTTTATGTTCAAAGTGCTATCATGCTAATATAGATGTGGAAGACAGATTTGTACATAGGTGGTGTATTGTTGCTACAGTCTTCTTATACTTATGCTGTATTTTTAAAGATTAAACAGATAAGAAAGAGGGACTGAAGCAGGCAATATCCAAACAGCTTTACTTGGGCTGAGTTTTTAGGAAACACTTTCAAAAAATGGAAGGAGTAAAGCAAATAGTTACACCTCTGGAAGATACGGTATTACACTCCATCAGTAATGGTGGAATTCGGCTCAGCAGAAACAGATTCCTGCTTTTATACTGAGCTCTGGTCTATTCAGAACTACTAGGATTATAATAGGATGATGCAGAAAACATGAAGAGATCATAAAAGATCTTGTGATGCTAGGACTAATTTGATGTGTCTTCTTTCGTTTCAAAAACTGCGACCAATTTCTCTAAGTCAATACTTATTCGGTCTGGCATTCCTTATACGGTCAAAATTCCCCCTTAAACTAATAACAGGTTCACCTGAATGTGAAGCAAAGGTTTAGTAAGCAAGAGAAGATTATTTTGTTCTCTGAATATAAATATATTAGCAAAACCATATATCTGTGCTTTAGCATGTCCATAATTATAAAATCTTAATAATGATTATGTATAACAAAATTAGAGAAGTGTTGTAAGTGGTAATTTTAAAGGCAAAAACCTGCAAAATAAAAGAGTATAGATTTCTCTTTTTACAGGGATTTACAGCACTCATCAACTTGTATAGTTCACATTAGCATCCAGTGACATTGCTTTGTCTGTATATATTTCTAGCTGTCAACAGAATGTCCTGAGGCAATCGCATCCTGATTCTATAGCTATCTTCTATTCTTTTATAATACACAAGGGTCTAATTTTCCATCAGCAAAGCATGAAATCATGTAAGAATGCCACATAACCAGCATGTGCAAACAAGTAGCACTTTTTCTACACATAAAAATGCTTCATAAAATAACAAATAAATTAAATCTTCTTGTTCAAGTAAAGGGCTTGAAAACTGAGACTGTTTTTAGAAATTAGAGTACTCTGTGCAGAAGTTGCCATGCCACAGTGTTCCTCACCACCTTGCAGCATTATTTTGTGTGGTAAAATTATGATACCTGGACTGATGACAGACCTCTCTGTTTCCTGGATAAGTAATACTGTTGTAATCATCAGGCATATTAATTAAATCAATATAAATATTAAACAGCTAGCAAGTTAACAAAAGAAGTATGCTTCAATTTGATGATGCCAGCTTATTGTTCCAAAAGTAGCAGCCTTGCCCTATAGCTGTGCAGGTTCCTATAAAGTATTTCTAACAGAATTCACTGGAGCTAAATAGGTACAGCGTACGGTGCTACTTCTAACATATTTCTATGGAACAGCCAGAGAAAACACTAAGGCTCAGCAGTTATATTACTTGAAAATATACCAGAATATATGTGCATATATGAGATGCAGACTCCATGCCCTATCTGGAACTTATGTCTAGTTCTGCAGCACTGTTTGCCATCACCAATGACCTCCTCAAGCAGCTTGTGTTTGCAACATACTTGAACCACATTCAAGACATATGTCTTTCTTGCTAGAATAATCACAGGGAAAAAAGCTCAGTTTAGCCTCAGTGTATTGACTACAATTGCCAAAATCATACTAATCACCTTTGCCTTTCATATTTCTACAACTTCATGGGATTTTTAAAACCATTCTCTACATAATGTACAGTTTATTTAGCACATGGCATTCAGTTTTCTGGCTGCAAAGTAACCTGTTGTACTTTAGGGCAAGCGTTTTGAATCAAGTAGCTACTGCTTTTAGTCTCTAATCGCACCTAGTATAATGAAAGCTTTCAGAAAAAAATGTATTTCACAGGATGAAGAGGACTACATAGTCTCCAATTATGAGAAGAACTGACCTAGAATTTACATATATAACTTTCAATAAATTTACCTTTGTCAGATACTCACCATTATAGCAATACCTTTGAGAAATGAGCCTTCATGGGACAAAGTCAGACAACCTCACTTTTTTTTTTCCAATACATCGTTGTTTATGGAAAAATTTCCTAAACATTAAGAAGTAAAACAGAGTTGTGATTTTGTTTGTCTCTTAAATATAAGGAGAGAGAAGCAAAAATTATTGTTGCCAAAGCATAACAGACATGACTGAGTGTTTAGTGATGACTCACTGCAACAAAACAGCACTAAGTTTGCAAAGGAAAGTCCTGACCCCCCTCCACAGCTGGGGCAGCCCCTGCCCACACTGGAACTAATGAGCATGTGAGGCTGCCAGCCCTCACAGGTGCAAGGATCAGCTCTGAAATAAATCCTACAGTGCAGGAGTATTGAGAGCTGGCTTCACCACAGCCAAGACTAAGCACTCATTAATCAGGGACAGGTTTTCAGCAAGCTTTTCACTGTTTACTGGTCCAAAGAGGCCAAAGGAAAAAGAGCATCTACAACATCTGAAAAATTGTCCCTCCAATGTTCCTCTCCTTAAAAATTGAATTAAAGGAAATAATTAGATAGCAGACAAATATCCTTCAAGAAAGAGAAGACACCTCGTAGAACTGAATTAATCTCAGATCTGAGCAAATTCATTTCAGTAGTAGATCTTTTCTAGGCTGCATGCATTACCATGTAGTCTACAACAAGCAAGCAGTCTGTGCAAGCAGATGCTGGATAGAGTCATGCAAGTAGCCCGTGTCCCATACACGTGCTGGTCCCATGATCAAAGACACTCAGTTGAGCTGTGCTTACCAGAAACGAGGCAGAGGAATATCTCTGTTTTTACAGTCCTTCTGTCTGTATTGTAAAATGGGCACAACAGTATCTGCCTTTCTTGCTGTGGTACTACAGGAGCTGAAACATGGACAGCTAAAAGGTTCAGCCACTGTATCTGTGGTCCACTTACCTGAGATCTAGATAAAAACCTGTGTGATAATATATGGTGTCTCCTCTAAGCAAGCATAGTCATGCTTTAACTTACATGTTAGGTGTATATATATATATATATATATTTATAGTCAGCAACAACAGCAAACGTAATTTTCCTTTAGCCAGGTCAACAAGAAAAGCAGAAAACTTGTGGTAACCATATGTTGGAGAAAAGACAAAGGCAATATGTTCACTCATGCAATCCTGCTTCTACTATTTGTCTGTGGTTTATCAGCCCTTGAATGATTTTTCATTATTCTTTAGGCTGTGTTGTGGGACACTTGTAGTCAGAATATGCTCCTTTTCAGAAGCAAAGTTTTCATCCATCTCTGCCATACCTTCCACATCTTAGTTAATACATAAGCAACTAAGTAAATAACTAATAAGATCTTATAGCTACATAGTCAAAGCAAACTTGCTTCATACACCTATATAACCCAAAAGTTACACTAAGATTCTGCATATTCTAAACTTTCATACAAAATCTTTTCCATTAAAAGAAAACCATTGTTTTGAGCTTTTGTAGTTGTGAAGAAAACCTGAAATTGCTAGCAGACTGTAAATGAGTGCAACACCTAAGGCTGGAAACAAATGCAAAACCAGGTTCAGGAAGGTGACAACTCTGTTCCTCTTATTAAGCTGCCTTGATGTAGATATTAAAACCGAATTATGTCTCTTTAAAACTTAATGCTATGTATTTTGGTGAACATTTAGATATATAGGCAAGGAAGATTATGGGAATTAAGCCCTCATAAGAGAAAGCAGAAGAGACATGGGCTGGAAAAGGGGAAAAAAACTAATATTGCATAAACACTACTGTTTATGAAATGCAGGAGGAGCTAAAAAGAAAATAATTATACATAAAAACAAAATTTAAAAGAATGACAGGATTAGGAAATACTACAATACTACAGTGATGGAAATGGTAGCCATAAATTTACATCTCAAAATTCAAAATGCCTTAGGGTACGGTGAATAAACTCATCGAAAAATTTCTAATAAACTGTAAATATAACTTCAGCTATATCTGTAGAAGGAGTTGCACAGCTTGGTAACAGTGAATTTGTGGAGTAACACCACTGATGCTCAGGAATCAACATCAAATTGTATGTGGTTTGGGTTTTTTTACTCTGGTTGGTTGCAATGGGGTCTCAGAGCCTCAATGCCCACTAGCAGGTGGAGTACACCAATTTCAACATTGCTTGTCTCAAAGGAATGGGGACTGTGATCTCTAAGATGCTCCAAAAAGTGAGTGAAAGCTCACTAAGAGAATATTATCAGTAAATTTGCTCTTGAACTCAAATAAAACACTGAAGTAGGTGCACCTTTATTTGGTTGTGTAATACCATGCATATCTGTATCAAAAGCTGGGTGGGACTGAGGAGGTGTTATGGCTGTTGTGTACATCCATGCTGTATTTCTACCACCCAGCTCTTCCCATCTGCTCTTTCCCAGCGGTGAAATTACTGGAAGAAACCAAAGAATGCCTAACCACTTGGTTTAAATCTTCCTAGGACAAAACTGGAGGGTGCAACTGGATGCAGATGTTCACTGACTTGCTGTAACTTGGCTGGAGACAGCTTTATACCCCAGAAACAACAAAGGCACGTAGTTATTCTGTGTATGCCCTCTTTCTTCATATAACATAGCAGGGTTTTACTCCTGCTTCAATATCTTCCTTTGCACTTTTCTTGCACTGATGCTCACTAACACGGCTACACCTATGATAGTCTTTGCACTTCCACAAGAGCCACTTGGCAGCAGAGGGCTAGGGTTGCTAGTACTGGACCTCCTACCACCTCTTTTCACAAATTTTTCTCTCTTTTTCCTTGGCTGCTGAAGGCACCATCCTGGCAACAAGCCAGTATGATAAGCAGTAAGGGAGGGAGACAAGGCATCCCACTTAATTAGCACTGAAAGTGGTCCCTGGTAGGTAGCAGAAACCATGGCAAAACATTATTAGATCCAGATCCCCATATGTTTCTATATCTGTATTACAGATAAATACAATTTGGGAGCAGAGGGCTAAAGAATGAGGAGTAGGTATATAAGTGGAATGCAAAATGCCTGAGAGGTATGTAGGAGTTGTACTAGCTGCCTCTCAGAAGACTTTCTCAGCAGCCTCCTGTTTAAACGCATGTGATCTGCTCAGCCAAGGACAGCACATGGGCTACAATTAGAGCAGTAGGACTAGAAAGGGAGACAGTACAATTAGATTCCCTAAAGAGCTGAAAGATTATCGTCTCGGTTCTTCATCTCAAGGCATCATGCTCATATTCCTACCTCTCCAGAAGCCCCAACACAGACAGCTTGTAGTTTTGCAGAAGGAAAATTAACATCTTCTCCTGTACGTTTACTGGGATTCTATTTACTCAAACCATTCACATATAAAATTATCAATGTTAAAACATGCCAGCTGATGCAATTTCAAAAATAACTTAATTTAAGAATTAAAGGTGGCCAGAAATGACAGGAAAATGATCACATTTGAGACACTTAAAAATAGTAATAATTATTAAAAATAAAAAGCCAAAAAGAAGCACTTTCAAGTTTCTAAATATCATTTAAAAGAATATGTTGTAGTATTTTGAAAAAATTTGAAACACTTTATTTCAATTTTTATCTGTTTTTACAGAAAACCAAGTTAAATTTCAAAATGAAATTGCTTGAAAGTAAAGAATGCATTAGTTGGAAAAGCAGGAGTTCCACCATTTAAAACTCCTTTTCCCTCCCTGTCAGCCTCCCTTCATATGGCAAAATTACCTAAAAATGATCATGAAAATGATTATGACAATATGAAAGCATTTTTCTGAGTGTCTGTATGTCTGTCTGTCTATGTACCTATGTTTGTATTTGGCTCACAAGCTTTCTAATCATTAAGTCTCCTAATAAAACTAAGTATGAGCAGAAATCCAAACTGGTTGTACATCACACCATTGGTTTTAGGATAAACTAAAATTGTTTACCACAATCCCAGGGATTATCAATATAAAAGTAGTTGAGGACAATTCACAATCTCATACTGTTCAGGGTTTCATATCACGAAGCAGCACAACATATTTATAAACCAACAGTGATGAGTTTCACTCGCTCTGAGTAATAATGCAATTAAGAGTGCTAATAATGCCCAAGGAGAGTCTTTTCCCTGAAACTATCTCATCTTCAAGCTTCCTTAATGATTCTTTTGTATATTTGACTATTATTATCATTCCTGAGACAGAGTCTGACAGTTTATCAATATCACTGCATTTTCAAGAAACATATGAAGAAATAGCACCATGCCACCTCCAAACATATCTATTAAATGCTGTGCTGAGCCGACAATATAAGCAGATGTTCATCTCTCACCAGGCCTATGCCATTCAAACCATTCATCCAAACGCAGAGCTGCACCAGTTTTACACCAGAATGTTTTAAAAAGAAATTATGCACTTTTCCCCAGAATGGGCTAAAACCTCATTGCACGATTTTTTTATTATATGCAAACGAGCAGAGTCTGATTAGGTCCTGAGGCAGCTTCACCTAGGTGTTCACAGGAATAGCAATGGGAGCTGGGGAAGAATATTTCATAACTGAAGCATATTTTCCCTTGGGGGACACCACCATTTGATTTTGACATTTATTTGTCCTGTGCTGTAAAGGACAAAACTACAATTACACTTTTTTTTTTTCCACTGTGCAGTGGGCACTGTGTCATAAAAAATTAAATCAAAGGTAGTGTGTTCTCACAAAAAAATAAAAAGATTTAAAGCCAAATTTAAAGAACATTCAGAGTTAAGTCACACTACATTAGAAGAGCATATTTGACTGAAAATGCATATCATAAATATATTTTACAAAATACCAACAAACATAGAAAGTAATATGTAGCCCTGCACTTATTTTTCCTTTGTTCATTATTGACAATATTAGCAATATTAATATTTTAATTTTATTAATATTTTTATTTGACAGCTTTACAAACACGATGCATCAAAAATTAATCAGTTACTTGAGCTCATTTGTATTTTATTCCTTATGATGTTTTTCATATTTTGAGAAAGTTGATGTTAATTCACTGAATACAAGATGAAATGGATGGTACAGATTATGACTCTTGTATCTTGTATCTTGCATTTCAATCACATACAAATCTAATTTTAGTGTGTACATTATCATGCAACAGTTTTTCATTCTTGAATATCACTCATAAAATTCACACACCATTTAAAGGAATTTCTTCACATTTAACACAAAACATGCCTGGAAATTACCAATCCTGCAAGCAATTTATAAACTACTATCATACCTTTCACTTCAAGGTTTCCTAATCCTAGTGAACGTAATTTTCATAAATGGACCTGATGTTTTTTAAAAAATCATAAAATAAATGTGTTAGAGAGTTAGTCATAAATTGGCATTTCATATTCAAATTAATAATTTATACTTATTTACAAACCACATCCAAATCTTAGTCCAAACATGTTGTCATGTTCTCTCCTCCCGCTGAATTTAAATGCAGTTGGAAATGAACAGTTCCTGGGGTTAATATGTTTCTAGTACATCAAAAATAACATATAGTGTCTCACGAACTTATTGAACTGCAATAGTTGGAATAAATCACAGAACCACAGAATGTTAGGGATTGGAACGTACCTCGAAAGATTGTCTAGTCCAATCCCCCTGACGGAGCAGGAACACCTAGATGAGGTTACGCAGGAATGTGTGCAGGCAGGTTTTGAATGTCTCCAGAGAAGGAAACTCCACAACCTCCCTGGGCAGCCTGTTCCAGTGTTCTGTTACCCTCACTGAGAAGAAGTTTCTTCTTATGTTTAAGTGGAACCTCCTGTGTTCCAGTTTGTACCCATTGCCCCTTGTCCTATCATTGGTTGACATTCACCCTTTATATATTTATAAACATTAATGAGGTCACCCCTCAGTCTCCTCCAAGCTAAAGAGACCCAGCTCCCTTAGGCTTTCCTCATAAGGGAGATGCTCCACTCCCTTAATCATCTTTATTGTTCTGTGCCGGACTCTCTCCCTGTCATTCTTGAACTGAAGGGTCCAGAACTGGACACAATATTCCAGGTGTGGTCTCATCAGGACCAAATAGAGAGGAAGGAGAACCTCTCTCAAGCTACTAACTACATCCCTTCTAATACATCCCAGGATGCCATTGGCCTTCTCGGCCACAAGGGCACAGTTTTGGCTCATGGTCATCCTGCTGTCCAACAGGACCCCCAGGTCCCTTTCCCCTATACTGGTCTCTAACAGGTCATTCCCCAACTTATACTGGAAGCTGGAGTTGCCCCTGCCCAGACGCAAGACTCTACACTTGCCCTTGTTGTATTTCATTAAATTTTTCCCACCCAACTCTCCAATCTGTCTAGGTCTTGCTGGATGGCAGCACAGCCTTCTGGACTGTCAGCCACTCCTCCTAGTTTACTGTCATCAGCAAAATTGCTGATTGATTAATGTATTGAATAGTACTGGCCCCAGTACTGACCCCTGAGGCACTCCACTAGATACAGGCCTCCAACTAGACTCCGTACCATTGATCATGACTCTGTCTTCTTTTCTTCAGCCAGTTCACAGTCCACCTCACTACCTGATCATCTAGACTTCACTTCCTCAGTTTAGCAGCAAGGATGCTGTGGGAGACTGTGTCAAATGCTTTACTGAAGTCAAGGTAGACCACATCCACCACTCTGACATCAACTATCACCTCATTATGTCCTTGTAAAAGGCTGTGAGATTGGTTAAGCCCCTTGGTGAAGCCATGTTGACTGCCCCTAATGACCCTCTTATCCTTGATATGCCTTGAGATGGCACCAAGGATAAGTTGTTCCATCACCTTTCCAGGGATGAAGGTGAGGCTGACTGGTCTGTAGTTACCCGGGTCCTCCTTCTTGCCCTTTTTGAAGACTGGAATGACCTTTGCTTTCCTCCAGTCCTCAGGCTGGGAAACAAATAGGGGAAAAAAAAATTACGCACCACTTGGTAAAAATGTGAAAGGCAGCACATTACACAAAAGCCTCACCAATTTTTAAGGAAATTTAAACCTGTATCTGGAGTAGAGCTAGGCTGAATTAGCATACCAGGATATTTGCAGCAAGCCGACATGGTCACTTTCATTTGAATATACATTAGACCTGATATGAAAACAGGATGAGATGAAACCAAATAAAATACACGAAAAATGGGAAGCATTTTTAAATTTCATTTGTTGTTGAATCCACTGTTGATTTAAACAGTGGTAGTGGATCAGTAGACAGGAGTGATAGCTTAGCTACTAGATCATTTGCTTCCTTCCTGCACTGCACTTGGTTCAATGAAGAATTGCAGCACATCATTTTAAACACATGAATAGCCACACTAAAGAAATAATACTATTTGTATGCTTGAATTACACACTTGCATTGTAAGCGCATAGCTCAACCAGGTCATCAGGAAGAAAATCACTTATTAGTATGCAAGCATCTTCCTAAGGTCTGGAATATGTCGGGTTTTTTATGAATTGTATGTACAAGAGACACTACACTCAAGTAATTCAAAGTGGATGATCCCTATGTTTCTAGGAAGGATATACTAGTGATAACACTGATAGAAGTTCTCCATGCCTGCTTGTGCCTTTAGTCCAAAAAAGAGGACACCTCTCAAGAAGTGGAAGTCTAAGTCATCTTTACATCCACTTGTTTAGCCTATGACACTGTGCTGACACTGTGAAGAGGAACACTAACAGGATCTGTGGAAACATGTTTTTGTAAAAGTTTAATCAATGAAGTTCCTTCTGATGGAGTTGGATGGCTTTTGAATTGGTTTGGTAATAAATAACCAATTTTTGAAAGGACATGAAGCAACTTTTTGATGTAATTTTGCTCTCAGCAGTGCAATAGTCTGGAAAGTTTGCTTACCAGGGGTAGCACTCAGTATCGCATGACATATGTGATAGCTTGACATAAAATCATCTTCAGTTCTGGAACTGGGGTGGGGCAGCAGCGCTTCTTGTATACATTTATTTCTTTAAAGTTTTGATATTGAAAGAAAGTGGAGCATTCTAGTAATCTATAATTTTGCCTATAACAGTTTATGCTTTCTACTACAGGTTTCAAAATTTACTGTATTTCTTCAAAAACCGAAAGCTACATATTTTTATTATTTTATATAGCAATTTTTTTTAAACCCACATATTTGCCCTTTAAAATGTACTGGTTTATAATAATATATTATAACATTTAGGATTTTAATACCAGTGCTTTAATGTAATAAAACTTTTAGTGATTCCCTGGCATGTCTTGTTCAGACTTAAGTTCCTCATTTACATATCTGATGTTCCCCAAGAGACAGACAAGCTTCGAGTTAATTATCCATGTAGCTGTAAGAACTCCTGTTTCTTTGGTGAGAACTCTCTAAAAGAAAACTAACAGTTATTAAATATTACTTTGATTTTCAAAAAGTAATCGAATTGCATTTAAAGAGGCACTAATGAGACACTTAAATTTAATATTCTTTGCAGACTAAATAATATATAAACCATGTACAACTCTTACACAATCAACAAATAAAACAATCATTAAAATCCAACAAGAAGCCCAGCCTTCAGTAATTTTGAGCTCTACAAATACTCAGGAGAAGAAAGGCTCTTGAGCAGACCCTGCACTAATCCCTAACATAGTCATTTTACATGAAGGCAAAAATACACCTGTTGAAAGCAGTGACACATTCCCGACTTCTTCTAGCAGGACAGGATTACATTACTAATAGCTCATAAAAATGTGGAGAGAATCATACTTTTTATAGAAAATAACAAGTGATGAGAGACATACTTCTGAAATGAAATGCAATGCTTGTAAAGACACCAACATGTTTCTTGTATCTCACCAAACTATAATTACAGGGAGGAGCATCAGAGAAATCCTGTATAATGTACATTGTCACCTGTGACCAAAAGCATCTTTAAAAAAAAATGATGTATCAGGGAAAAGGGTAACAGAATAACTGGCAAGCATAAAATGGACTTCAGTTCTAACTGTTCTACACAGCTTCCATTTAACATAGCATCCAAATGCCTTCAGTATTGTATTAGTCAATGTACCTAATATATGTCATCTGTGGCTCATTCTCTGTCATCCTCAGCTGCAGCTGGCAACTTACAAGCACAGATATCAGGTGAAATAATTAATCTGAGTATTTTACAATAATTTAACATGTGCATCTATTTCCCAGAGTCTCATGATGCATTGGATGAGAGACAAATTCACTGACTGTCTCCAAATTATTACATGCATCCTATAATTAAGTTACAATGACTGAATAGAATGTGTATGCTCTTCTCTACACAGAAGACAACAATCTCATTCCACAAAGACCTTGGAGGTCATTCAAGAAACAATTAGATGTCCTGCTATCTATACTAAAAGGAAAGAAGGCCAAGAGTAGAAGAGCTTTTCTTCTGTTTCCTGTAGCTTCAGCCCTCAAGCATTCAAGTGAAGCCAAGCAATATTAAGCCACCGAGCAACACACATGGAACACATATGCCTTGTAAAAAGCTGGTATTATTTCTATCTAGCAAAATGGCACAGAAAGAGTCATGTCTGTCATTTTATAGAAAGGCATTTCTTAACAAAATTATGTTACTTTATTTTCTTAGCATAGCGTGCACAAAGTGAAAAGCACTAAATAAAACAGTTGTCATTATTCTGTTGTGTAAATACAGAGGAGAATACATACTAATGTCAGCTGTGTACACATTCAGCTCTGGGGTAAAAAGCATTAACTTGAGAACAGAAAGAGTAAGACCTAACCTCTAGATGTCAACCAACAGTCTTTTATCATATGTAGAAAGCATATCTGATGTTCTCTGGCACTTTACATTTGATCAGATGTTTGATTTATTGTGATAAAGGCAGTTAAAACCCAGTAAGGCTCACAGACTTTGGGAATGCAAAATCTTGCAATCCTTAGGCAGACAATGCTACCACTGACTTCAAAGGAGACAATAGAAGAAGACTTCAAATAGACAATATCTATTGTCACACTGAGATGATCCCTTCTGGCTGAAATACGGAACAGCGTTGACAGCCAACTGCAAAGGCAGTCATTTCCAGGCCTCCTGAGTCAAAAGGAGGGTCACTGAGATGCAAACCTGTAAAGGTGTTTTCAGGACTATATGGAATTGGTTCCTCCAGATGCCTCATCTAAACTGTGGAAATCTTAGCCTGTGAAGCATTCTTTCTATAACTTACTTCTATAGTATTGAAGTACACTGCAAAAACTTAGAGAAACACCTTCTAAAATACAGTTTGCAACTCACTAATGTGTAATATTTCATCCTTTCTTTCCTTTCTCTCCAGTTTTTAGCCTTGGCCTTCCTATTTCTAGCAGAACCAAGAAACAATTACAGGATGAGTGGGGCAAGTATCAGTAACGAGGTAGGTTTTGCAGTTTGATCTGAGCAGTTGCCCATGAGAAGTACAAAGGCCACTAGAAGATTTGTCACTAGAACATTTGCCAACAGTAGATTTGTCTCAGAAATAGTAGTTTGTTTGAAGTACAGCTTTAGACCAGAAATAAACAAAATACCAAGAGGAGGGCATAGTCCTGGATTATCAAAGTGAGATACCTTGAAAAAGACATTAAATCCAAATACAAAAAATAAACCAAATTAATAAAGAACACTTGCTTCCAGAGTCTTTTATTTTTCAAATCTAAGCATTTCTTCTCTCTTCACATTTAAATCCATCTATGTTCTTTAGAGGAAGAAGAGAAGAACTTAGCAGGACCTAAGAACGGAATTAAGTAGCGAAACATAGACAAATCCAACAATTTAGAGCTATGCTAGCAGGTGCTTTCAAATAAAAACAGGAGAGGAAATGCAATGACTATCCCTGAAAAGAAGACATGAAATTAAGAGCCATTTTTTTTTCACCTGGGAGCCAGAAGAGGGCAAGGAGTGATTACTGCCAGCACTCTCATTATCTGGAATACAGATCCAGGTGACTAGCAAGAGATAGAGTACTTTAATAGTAGATGTGAAATAATCTGCCTTTCAAAGATGATGAAACTCTGCCTACTTGCTACGAAGACTGAAGCTGGATTTTCCCTAATCAGAAGAATGTGTAATAGCCTTTGGATTCTTGTCATTGCTTTCAGTCCATGAAATAGTTATTTTGCATGTAGAAACTGAAGATAAACAGAGCTCTCTCTGCCATTGATCCTATTTATGATAGTCTTGATCCTGCAGTGAAATGAGTTTAGAGTCAGACAGAGCACATTTTTGGATCTGCAACTAACTAGCTGGTGTGAAAGCTCCTGATGGATAAGCACTAGGTTCTATATCTGTTCCCTTGCATCATTCCCAAGGCCATATCCCATTCCATCATCCAAAACAAAATAAGATTAACATCTGAATTCATACCACAACACTACATGTTGTGTTTGCTACCTGTTGAGTTTGCCTGCTACAGAGTACCCAGCTTCACCATTTTGTACTTAAGGAGAACTGGAATGTCTCATGATGTATTCGAATTTACACAAATATTGATGGCACAAAATTTCACAGACTTCATCATAGTATGTGAGATTATTTGGGAAACATACTCAAAAGGCAAAGAATATATCCTGTCTCTTCCCTGTGACATATAGAGAGACGATCAATCAAAAAGATGCTTGGAATCAGACAAAATGGCCGTATGGCTCTTCGGTGTTCAAATTATGTGTGTTCTTTAAGAAAATTGAATGCTGGATAATGATTTGCCACACTGCTATACTACAGGTAAGTTCAAAAGCAGTCATTGTCAGTATGCTGATTGATGTAAAGCTTTCAGTCTCTTGGGGGAAGAGTATAGCACTTCCTACTGCTTGATCCATAAAGCAGCATTTACTGCAGCCCACCTTCCTGGTCTGTGCTGCATAATACATCGGCAGATTATGGGAGTTAGGGAATTAAAAGGAAAAGAAAAGAATGGATGAAAAAGCCATGACCCCCTCCTCCACAGGTGAAATATTTGAGTGCCTGCCTTAGGGTATTGGAAGTAGACACTAATTGCCATACACATACCCACTACTCACTTTCACCTAAATATTTCCCTCTTCTAGATGATCAACCAACCTAAAATTTAATTGAAAAAAAAAATCATCTAATGTTTGCATCCTGTGATGACTAGCTGGGACTGGAAGCATTCACTATCAGAGCTACACTATAAAAAGGGAGAATAGCACTGTGTGAAGGAGCCCAAGTGAAATGCAAGAAATGAGAAGGGGAAAAAAAAAAAGTTCTTAAGGATACACACTTCAAGTTTCTTTTACTAGGAACCAAGAACTTGCACTTCAAGTGATACTTCTTGTGCCAGGTACAGTGCCAGATGTTTAATTTTATATTTGCTACCTAGTGATCACTAGCTGGATTTTTGTAGGCATTTTCTCATGGCCAGTGAACAGAAACCTGCAACACTATCCACAGACAGGAAGGGGAAAGTATTATTGATCTGTGTCTGCTTTGATGTGCTGCTTTCTGGGAGCGAAAACCAATCTGTTACAATCAGATGCTGCACAGCCTGAATTATATTGAGGTTCCCATCAATATATAGAATATGTGGGAGCAAATAAACAGTAGCCACAAAAGAAACACTTGACCAGATTATTAACCAACTCTGGGTTTTGAAAAAGGAAATTCATGTGGGATCCAGACAGGTCTCATTCTTAAAGACCTTTTGGGGACAAAAATACAAGAAAAGAAGCGTTTGATATTGGAGACCATGCAGAGAAGGCAAGGAAGAGGATTTGTGCTTTATGAAGCATTAAAGTGACTTCTGTAATGATACTCTATTTGGAACAGAAATGTCCCATTTAAAAAAAAAAAAAAAAAGAAGGGAACGAAAGCAGCTGAGACTCTGAACTTGCAAACCTTGTTGGCAGCCCTACAGATATTTTCTATGTTAGAGTTGTACCTAAAAGGAGGAGATGGACTACAAAACACCAAACCTCAAAATTCCTGAGTCTGAGAGAAGGAACACGAGCACAAGCAGTCATCAGAAAGAAAGACTCAAAGGCAATTATTAGAGACAAGGGGAACATGATTTGAATGGCAAAGGAGTGAATTAATTGATAGTGCTGAGCAGATAAGATTCTCACCTGCTTAGAACTTGCCACCATCTGTCTGTCAGCCTCTGAGCTGAATATTGGTTACAAACAGGAATGGATGCCAAAACAAGATTGGCCAAAGGCAGGAGCAAGTGAAAAAATGAAATTTGTTCAGAAACACCGTCCTTGCAATGATTAAAAGTTTAACAACAACGTTGAAACACAGATGTGTGATTTACAGATTTAAAATATCTTTGGATCTGATCATGTGATCTTTTGCATTTTTTCTACCTTAAACTTAGAAATCATCTGTAAATCAAAACAGTACTGACATTTTCAGAGACATAAATACAAAAAATTCAAGTAATATGCTTGTGTAGGGTAAATGAGGGAAGAGCAGTGGATGTTTTCTACTTTGACTTCAACAGGGCTTTTGACACCGTCTCTCACAACCTCCTCATAGACAAGCTCAGGAAGTGCGAATTGAATGAATGCACAGTGAGATGGATCATGAACTGGTTAGATGGCAGAGCTCAGAGGGTTGCAATCAACAATGCAGAGTCTGGTTGGTGGCCTGTAGTTACTGGAGTTCCCCAGGGGTCAGTATTAGGTCCAGTCCGGTTCAACCTATTCCTCAATGACCTGGATGAAGAGACTGAGAGCACCCTCAGCAAGTTTACTGATGATATCAAACTGGAAGGAAGGGCTGACACACCAGAAGGCTGTGCTGCCATTCAGTGAGACCTGGACAGGCTGGAGGACTGGGCGGGGAAGAACTTGATGAAGTTCAACAAGGGCAAGTGTAGGGTCCTGCACCTGGGGACGAATAACCCCAGGCACCAGTACAGGTTAGGGGTGGACCTGCTGGAAAGCAGCACTGCAGAGAAGGACTTGGGAGTTGATTGAAAACTGTTTGACCGTGAGTCAATGATGTGCCCTTGTGGCCAAAAAGGTCAGTGGTGTCTGGGGTGCATCAAGAAGAGCGTGACCAGCTCATCGAAGAAGGTTCTCCTCCCCCTCTACTCTGCCATGGTGAGGCTGCATCTGGAGTACTGCATCCTGTTCTGGGGTCCTCAGTTTAAGAAGGACAAGGAATTACTGTAGGGAGTCCAGTGGTGGACTACAAAGGTGATTAGGGGTCTGGAGAATCTTTCTGATGCGGAGAGACTGAGAGAGCTGGGTCTGTTCAGCCTGGAGAAGAGAAGGCTGAGAGGGGATCTTACCAACATTTATAAATATCTCCAGGGTGAGTGTCAAGAGGATGAGACCAGATTGCTTTCAGTAGTGCCCAACAATAGGATGAGGGGCAATGGGCACCGACTGAAGCACTGGAGGTTCCATCTGAATATGAGGAGAAACTTCTTTGCTTTGAGGGTGACAGAGCACTGGAACAGGCTGCCCAGAAAGGCTGTGGACTCTCCTCTAGAGACGTTCAAAACCCGTCGGGATGCACTCCCATGCAATCTACTCTAAGTGAACCTGCTTTAGCAGGGGGGTTGAACTAGATGGTCTCCTGAGGTCCCTTCCAAACCCAACTATACTGTGATTCTGTGATCCTGTGTAGAAACCTCTTCCAGCTGCCTCTCCACATAGAGATTTCTGGTAGGTTATCTCTACTCTAAATGAAGAGAAGTTAGTGCTTTGCCAAGCCAAAAGTATTCCATCACAGTGGTCAAATGTGGCATGTAGGCTGAATTCATCAGTAGAACAGGTAAAATGGCCAAATACATGTTAATGACTGTAGCCGAATAGAAGCAGAATTCCATTGGCCTAAGGGAAATGTGAAAATATCGGAGGATGCAGTCAAAAGGAGCTTAGAGAATATTGCAGCATGGTAAGCACATGTACTAGAATGACAAAGCAATATAAGGAAGATCCTTTCATTTTACTTAACTTATCTGATGCATTTTTTGAGTGTGCAAAGGTAGAAAACAGAGATAACTGAACAAAACAATAAAGGCAACTTTAGAACTCTAAACAATGCTTCGGAATATTGAAGACACATACATAGAAGACAGATATGACACAGGACCCACAGAAGAGACTCAACCTTGTGAAGTCAAGCAGAAGACCTTAGAGCATATTAAATGGCAGATGATACCTACAATGAGGCACCTGAAATATTCTCAAAGAGTCAGAAAAATAGTTTATATCCAACAGTACCTTGTAAACACTCTCCTAAACACAACCACCAACACAAGGTTTCTTTCATTTTTTTATCCTACTTATTTAATTCTATCATAATATCTTTAGGCAGAGTTCTTAGAGAAAAAGATAGGCTTCACAGAGACGCGAGCATCACTGGACTGATGCCTTTGGACATGGGTTATTTGTCTTGCAAATGTAAATGGTCATGACCTGATGAGTCAGATGCAGAACAGTATACTGCATAATAAAGACAGAGGACACCAAAGCACAGTCCTAACTTTGTTTGGAGAGGTTTATGAGATTATTCTCTTCTTGGGGTTTCCATTTCTCTTTGGAAGAGTAAATAAAAGTTACTCGATTTCCAGTTATGGACAGATTGTGGGCAGATAGATAATTACCCTATTGTACCCATGCTCCTGTTCCCCCAGTGCTCTGTAGCATTTGAATTGTTTGCCTTATCTCTCACTGTTTTTGACTTTGTTAAGAAGAATGAAGGTGACATTTATCTCTTAACACAAACATGTACTAGTAAGCCATTTTTAGAGATGCAGGTTAAGTGAGAGACTGTAAGGCACACATATGGGCAGACACACTACAGCAATTTTAGTGACAAAAATACCAAAAGGGAATTGTTACATTTGGGGAGAATGTGACTGAAAGTTAAATTCAGATATATGTCACTATTCTCTCAATGCTAAAAGAAAGCAAGAAAATAATGACCTGTAATTCCAACAGGGAACAAAGTATCAGACTATTTACAGACAATAGGGGTGTTTCTCCCCATACTCTTCTTTTGATTTCCACATGAAGCTATACACTGAGTAAATTCCTAGCACAGTTTTGTCAAATTTCATATCGCATACCCAGTTATTAAATATCTAGGTTTTAAAAGAGCAGTGATGAATGACTGTTACATGAAAATCAAGTGTCTTTGGTAATTTATTGACACAGCTGCTATGTAAGCAATAAGAGCTGGATTCAGCCATATAGCAATGACTTAAACCAGGGGTGTCAAACTCATTTTCATGGAGGGCCACATCAGCCTTATGGTTGCCTTCAAAGGGCCAAAGGTAATATTAGAACTGTATAAAGGTAGAACTACATTTATGCAGTCCTAAAATTACATTCAAACCTTTGAAGGCAACTGCAAGGCTGATGTGGCCCCCAGTGAAAATGAATTTGACAACCCAGACTGAAGCATATGACACCACCACTTACTTTAAGTGCTACAAAAAGCAGGCACCTGACCCAAATCAGGAGATCTAGAATGTGTTTCCCTGGCACAAATCTGCTCTACAATCAACAGACAGAGAGAAGCTACTTTGGAGGGAGAGAAAAAACACTGAAGGTTGGCTAGAGATGGCCAGGAACTCGGCTGAGCCTGAACTTCATCCCTTTGCAAAAGCTCAGATATGGCTCTGCCTTCAGTCTCCAGCCTCAGAGCTGTCTCCTAAGGCCTGATGCATAACTAAGCATGGGCTTTCTGCAAAATATTCTAGTGACCAGAACATTCTGAGAAGAGATATCGGTGTTCCATCTTCTCCACAACTTAAGGAGTTTTGATCCCCAAAATGCCATACCTAATAAGAGCGCTCCACCATCAAATTAGACCTAACTGCAGGAGTAAAAGAGGATAGTGAGAAGGTGTTCTCTAACCTTTCTTTCCAGGCTGAGACACTGTGAAGTCAAAAAGACAAAAATCTTGAAGTCAAAAGACAATAAAGATTTAAGAGTCTAACTTACAGATCTGTGGATAGATGGAGAGGCAGGGTCCACTCCCTAGCCATCTGTAGCATTTCTAAAAATTTATTTATGTGATATAAAACATATTATGTAACCGTAGGAAGGTAGAAATATCTTGGAAGCCTCTTTTTATTCAGTTAATTACTGCGCTTGAAGCTTTCAATATTCTGCAAGATAGAAGATGACAGAAAGAAATGTATGTGATTAGAAATTTAGCCAGATTCACATTTTGTAATATATTTTGAGTCCTAAGTGACTGTAGAAACCAACACCTGACATGTTAATGCCCAGAATTTTGAACAAATTCTTATAAGAAAAAATTTCATTGCATTATAAATTAATAGTATTCTGTAATTAAAATATTTTAATTATATAAAATTGCATAAAATTGTAGTATGCTATAGGTACAGTATTTTATTTTTATTATTATTTTCAGTTGATAAACAAGAGAAAGGCAACAGACACACCTTCACTTTCAACTCTGGACAAGAATGTGGAGGTAGTCAAGAAGAATGAACAGAATAGGAAAATGCTGTGACATCCAAGAGCTGGTTTTGACAGAAAGATTTCCAGCTCCTGTACTGGTGTTGTAAGTAAAATGTGTAAGACTTCGCACAGATTCATAATCAGTGAAGCCATAATAATCCTTGACATGCATTATTTTTGAGCCGCTGCTGCCCTTATGCAATGTATTAAGACAACGAACTTCCAAACGCAATCAGCAGATGTCACAAACGTTACCACTCCACTCTGTAACACACGGCAGTGAGTCAAGGCAGGCCTCCGGGAGACTTTAAACGTGGGTTGGAATGCAGCACCAAAGCAGAAGAAGCCCTCAGAGGTTTAAACTCTCCTACTTCTGTCACTGTAACTTGGTCTGACTCGAAGCCAGCAAACACTTGGAGATGCTGCTCTTTCTCACACTATCTTTAAAAAATAAGTGCCTTATGCATTTAGCAGGTTATTATGGGGAGAAAAAAAAAAATCATATTAGAAAAAACTATCAATTTCTTGTATTCTTTTTTAACCACAGATTTTACCTCACCAAGCTTCTTTTTTCACTGTCTTACAACATTGTACAGCATCTCAGTTGAAAAGAAAATGAAATTGATATAGACATGTGGCATATATGGACCACAAAATTTCTCTGCACTTGTTCTCTGCTACTCAGTTTACATGGGCAATAAGGATAATAGAATTTCTACATCTTTTTCACCTTTCATATCCATTCCAGATTCTTGAAGGGTCTCTGAGGGACTGGTTTTAAGCACGCTATTCAATTTTCCATAGAAAATACAAATCCACTAACCTGATATTTAAAATGCCTGCTCACTTTGATATATAAAGTTATTTGAAAAGTACTATTTTCTAGGAGATATATGATACTATTGCAAATGATCATCGGGAATTTGAAAACACAAATTCAAAATGTCTGTTGTATACAACTCCTGCATAGATGGAACCAGATCTTGCCCCCTACTCCCTATTTACAGTTGCCATTAACATAAATAATATTTAAATATTTTGAAATTACTCTGTATTATTCCTTTTATCCTTAGAGGATCAGAGTCCGTAAGCATCTGATTCAGTTCCAGAGGCATTCAGTCACCAGTAGCACACAACTACAGCATGTGTTACAGACGCTGCAATATATTGAATAGCTGAGGATGTCAAGGGGTGACATTTAAGTCTGCAGTAATTCTGAATTTGCAAACTGAATTCCCCACTAGCACAAACTAAGTTTCAAATACATGTTTATTTTAAATGTTTCTGGAGCACATATAAACTGAAAATATTTAGGATGCATTGACGTTGCTTTATTCGTCTTCTGAAGACTTGGATAGTGCTCTTCAGCAGGTGGGAGCTTGGAGACCAAAGGTCACCGGTATGATTATAGTTGCAAGATGTGGAATGCCGTAATTGCAGTCTTGGAAATATCAGACTAAGTCCTGGTTACATTTTACCACTGGGCATTAGTGGGGCCTTATTATACAATATTACTTATCTCTAGCACTGTATTTCCTGTATTTACAGGAAGAAAAACCATAAGCGTAGTGGTAAATAAAATGACAACTAAGCCTCACTTTACATGGACTTTGCTGCTTGCATACATAAGGGTGCCCTGACAGAAAATAAAATCTTTTATGCTTCATTAAACCTAAACAACAACAACAAATCTTCACACAAATGTTCTTCTGTTGGCTAAATTCTGCAATAGCTAAAGGCCAAATAGGTGTATTAATTGTTGTTTCATCTGAGGTAATGACCAAATGTCTTGCTCTTCTGCCAGTTCGCATGTAACTCAAAGGAACAATAAGCCAGTTATATATTCTAAAAAAACCCCAAACAACCCTACCCTCACAAGTCCAAGCCCTCCAAGCCAACTCTTCTGACCTGCTGCCTTTAATGATAATTGCAGATCAGTGACAAGTTGTGGACTTTAAGTGGAAGTATTTATACTTTAGACCAATGCCATTCCTTGCTTCTCAGAGCGTGATTAAGGCAGAAAAGGTTTTATTCAAAACAATCTGATAAAAGAGAGAATGACAGGAGTGAGATATGGCTCCTCCTCCTTCCACAAAGGATTCTTCCTCTTTAGCAGAATCCTCCTCTCCTTCTCCCTCCCTCAGTTTGACAATTGCAGAGTGCCAAGACATGGAAATCGTCTTTCCACTGGTGACATCTGTCTCCCCAAAGAGCTCTGGAGGCAGTTACTGTGATAGCTTTAGAGTTTGTCATATGATTAGGTGAATATCGAACAGTCTGGGACTTCATTCTCTTAATGGTAGCTCCTGTGACTCACATTTGATTGCCTGGAATTAATGCAATATATCATCTTATTTTAATTTTTTTTTTCCCTTTTTTTGGGGCTAAGAAAGGGTGGAAAAAGGCTTAAATAAATTTATGCATAGGGTTTGCAGTTTAGGAATAACTTCTCTTTCATTTATTGAATGGTTTATCCATAACTATCAGTCAGCATTGTCCATTTATGCATCTACTGAAAATACTGAGTTTTCATTGTGAAAAGGCTGATGCTTATGAAAAAAAGCTTTATGTGTCACTTCTTTGCAAACAGGGACTTCAGAACACTCTCATTAATGAACTATAAAGGAAAAAGATTTTTTTTTAAATAACAGCTCTCCTAAGAAATGACATTTGTAAAGAGTACTGATTAATATCAGAAACAAATCAAAAGAGTTAAAGAAGTTTTAAGTATTATCCTTTTCAGCATAGCTATCAATAGAAAGCTGACAATAGTATTATTGCTATTTACATATTGGTAACATGCTGGTATGAATTTGCATAACGTATTGTGGTTCTATGCTCTAGGGAGTTGCATTGTAACATATTGGTGCTTAATGAACTCTGAAAAAATTGATTTTCCACAGAGTAAATTAAGGAATGCATTATAGCTGTTAAAGCAATCTTAAGGGAAATCTGAGGCTTCCACTGCAGCACCATGCTTAGTAAGTAATAAATTACATGTTATACTTATTTGCCTTAATTCATGCTAATTTTGTCCAATTAATGTATCACAGTAATTCAGAAGCCTGTCACAGGAGAGCTAATTATTTATTGGATTTTTGTGTTCAGCTCCCTAGGAGTCTACTAGCAAACAAACTTGCGACTGTCTTTCTGTTAGGTCCACAATGACATTCTTATGTCTTACTGTGGGAAGAAAAAGAATGTTACTGTTTTCTGGTTTCAGTTATAAAAATGTATCATTATTCATATAAGTTAGTTTCTTGTTTACAAACTGATGTCACGTCATGACAGACTGACATGCTCTTAGGATGAGATCCAATGTTTTTCCTCTTCCTGTAAATGTCTGAACATGACATAATTCTTACTAAAGACCATGGTGGTACTTTTCACAACCTGAAACCTTCGTCTGAGCATGTGTAGAGTTCAAGAAATAAACCCTTCTCATTCTTTTCACTGAAACCTGTGTTTTTCAAAATCCATTGGCTTTAAAAATCAAGCACAACACGCCCAGAGCAATTGATACTCTTTCACAAAAATAGATTTTTAACTGTGGCAGAATGTTAATTCACAGCAAAGAATGAATTATTTATGAGATTAATTTGTGCAATTCATACCTATAAATAATATGGCAGTTGCTAAATAATTTGCAGAGTGATAAGATGCAGACATCACAGTTAAACAATAAGAGAGTCACCAGCTGTGAAATACCTACTATATGCTCGCATTCTGTCATGCACAAGCATTTACAGAAAATTATTTGTTGGGGGTGGAAAGTATTAGATCTGATACTTGGCTTCTTCTCATGGGTAGCGGGAGAATACTTGTCAGTTGATTACTGTCTTCTACCCTACGCAAAAAAGAAGTGATATTTCTTTAAATGTATAATGCAAAGTGATGTTACCAGCAGGCTACATAAAATCATGTGATGTAACCTGCCATAATATGATGCACATGACCGACTGTGTCACAAATTTAAAGAGACTTATTTTAGAAGAACTGGTGAGAAAAAAAATATTACCCCTATTCCTTTTTAGTCAGTTGCTATTGATGTATGTTTGCCTATAGCCAAATGAATATCTGGTAGTTCAGTAAACGTTTCTGAGCAATATACCATCTTATACTTACTGTAGCTATTATTATCACTTTAAAAGCATCCGTCAAGCACTTCATAATTCTCTACTGTTGTTTTTCAATCTCTTTATTCCTAGCAAACCCACAAAAACTCAAAAAAGGATTAATTATGCAGTCCTTGTTTCTTGGAAAATATTTGTTTAATTGTTTATGGCATTTAGAATTTGAAATTGTCTTCTTAATTGTCTTCCTTGGCTTCTCTCTTCTGGAAAATATAAAGCCTACAAGGCTGTTAAGAATGTCTAAAATCCCATCAAAGTCAACTCTGTAACTAGGAGCTTTATTTTCAGACTGCTTTACCTTGTTTTCCTGACAAGGGGACGGAATATGGGCACCACTTCCAAGGCAAGAGCACATGTGGCCAACCATGCCATGCAAACATAATGGCTATTTTATTAATGGTTCAGAAAAGGGGTGAACTATGCAAAAGAGTAACAATCAACACAGAAAACCCAAGGAGCAGGAAGAAAAGACCTCCTTATGACAATGTTAGAAAATAATTCCTGGCAGCAAATACACGAGTTTTGAAAGGCCACTTGCCTGAAAATATTAATAACTTTTTCCATTTCTCAATCCTTTTTTCCAATGAATAGTCTGCATCATTGCCTATATGGAGAAGTTTAAACAGCCTCTTCTTGTGAGCCAAAAGCCACACAACCTGACATTGAAAATCATCTGAAACACTAATCATATGGAACAGGTGACAGAGAGTTTACATTGTAAAGATGTCATAGTATGGATATACAGAATAGTAAAAAGCCTAAAAAGTTAAAACAAGAGTTTGAATCCCTAGTTGGAAAGAATGTTTTAAAGTGCCCGTGTTTACTCTCTTGTTAAACTAATATGTTTGTTTCTGCTAGATGTAGCAGAAACTTATAAGCTAACTTCTGTGTTACTTCAACCTAATATAGCAACTTCCAAAAAAAAAAAAAAACACAATACCAAAACACCCTTGAAGAGGGAAAGTTGAGAACAAGGAAGTAGATATTCATTAGAGACTCCATTTGTAACAGAGCTTTGACTATGTTTGCTACTTCCTTGTCCAAGCCACCTCCTGTCGAGCCCAGCTGCACAAGGATGGTAGGGAGGAAGAGTATCATACTTCCCCTCCTCTTTCTGCTTCTGCTATCTGATAAATGCTTCACTTTAAAACCTTCTTCTCTCCATGGAGGCAGATGTTTTTCTGCTAGTTACTTTATTGGGTTATCTTCTGGTCATTCAGAATATGACAAAAGAAATCAAGTTTCAAACACTTCCTTGTATCACAGAAATGTAAGGAAATATTGAGTCACACAGCAGCAAGTGGCAAGACTGCTATGATCTTCAACTACCCAGAAGTTCATCCAAAGTCTCTTGTTATACTAAATACCTGTAGACCTTAATTTCTGGATCTATAATTTTCCCAATGCCAGTGTATTTTGTCATTCATCCTGATACCTGACATGTTCTGACACACTGTTTCTTTCCAACACAGAGACAACTCCTTTCTCCACACCTGGAATGTCTTTGTCTCAATTCTTTCCCCTCCCGTGCCCTTCTGCCACCTTTCTGGCAAAGATTCATCAGCAAAGGGTTTCACATATCCCTTTTCAGGCTGACGAGATTTATGTGGTGTTTCATCACCCAACAAATGAAGAAAGGCTTCTCATGAATCAGAAGTATGTACTGAAGATCACATTCACAATGCAGATTATTTGTATAATCAATGCCTATATAGAGTTTCTTGCCATACAAAATCCATCCTGTTATGTCAATAAGCCACATTTGTCAGACTATAAAAGACATTTTTTAAAAAATGTTACAATGTAGCAATATGTAATTTTGGGGAAGATCTACTGCTGGAAGTAGTGTCTTCCTTCTTCTCTCAAATGAAACACAGAAAGGTTTTACAGATTATAGAGATTTCCAAAACAATCCTGGTCTCAGTGTTTTCAGAAAATAGTGTTGTTCAAAATAGCTGCATCCTTCTTAGCCATAGCTGCGTGCAGAGACAGCACAAATGTTTTTTTTTCTGGCAGTTCATATCATCACGGGTGTAATCAGTGTAGAAATCAGTGCAGGTACCACTAGAGAGAGAGAAAGATGTGGATATACTCATAAAACTCATAAAACTGCAAGCTTACACAAATAGCATTCATTTACACACTGAGTTCAGAAACAGATTATTAAAAGAGATGGAGGGATGATAGCAAGGTTTTTAAATGATAACTAAGTAGCACCTTGGCCTCAATTACAACACTAAATTAAAGCAAAAATCATATAAAGAAAAAGGTGACCCAACTCAGCATTAATTATAGAACGACAAAACCACACAGGTTGGAAGGGATCTCCAGAAGTCATCTAGTTCAACCTTCTGCTCAAAGCAGGTCCTTTGGATCAGGCTGCTCTCTTGGTGAATGATTAGTTTACTGGCGTGCAATGGAACTTAGAGATAGCTAGACAAGGAAGAAAGGTAATAGCTTCTTATAGAGTAAATTGTAGCAACAGGGAAGAAAAGGGAAAGGAAACTCAAAAGTGGCTATAAAAATGAGGCAGACTATGGCTACAAATAGAAATTGCAGGTGACGACTCACTCTGCCTCTTGGTCCTCTGTTGCCTTACAACATCGGTGACTGAATGACTGAATGGACACCCACTGCATATCTTTGTTTTCCTGTCCGCCAGTGGTCAGTCAAGACTAAGAATATCTACAGACTTTATTTCAGGACTCACACATGACCAGATTCCTTGTCCTGACCACCATGAGCTGCTCATAAGTTCTTGTCTTGTGTATGTGACTCTTACTGTCCTGTTTCATGTATCCCAAACACTTCTGAAATTAATTATTACTATTTTTCTGTAATTTGAAAGGTGACTCTCCAATTTCAGCCAGAGTTTGAAAAGAAGTTTGTTTCTTTTGATAATATCCAGCTGGTTATCAGAAATAGCAAGAATTCTGTTTGCTTATCAGTATCTCATAGTATCATGGATTTCCTTTTTTTCCATCTGGGGATTCTGGTATACATCTATGTCCTTTTGCAAGAAAGAAGAGAGAACACCACCATCGCCTCTGTACTGGTTGCTGTTACACCTGCCATTGCTGACTTTCTACAAAAGTCTGTTTCTTGCATTTGGTAGTTACATATGTAAATACAGGACTGTAGTAATCAACTTCAGAACTGCAGTTTAATAAAATCACTTACAAGTAGCCCCATTACACAACTGATGCCATCTGATGTGCAATTGACCCTGTGGTTTATTGGAGGGCTGCACCTCTCCTGCTGTTCATGCAAAACTCCTTTTTTTCAGCATACTACTGCAGTTCACTATTCTGTTTTGTAAGTATTTTATATGGTTCTGCTGGAATTAACAGAGGGACCGCTTTGAGATTTTCAGGTGAAATGTATTATAGAAATGAAAATAAACTACTAGCTTATTTGATGCAGAGGCTGCTATATAGCTCTACCTAGCAATTACATTTACTTTCCATGCCTATCAGTATGCACTCAGAGATTGATAGATGACGGTTTTATAATTCTTAAATACTTTTTTGATATCCTAAACCTATAGAGCCTTCAGACATTTTGTTCAGGAGATTTGGAACACTTTGCTACTTGAAATAAAAAGAGCTTCAATTGCCAGGGTTTTAAATCCAAACATTTAAGGCATTGATTTTACTTAGTTTTTCTAAAGTAACTCCTTTAGGAAATTGAGTGCTACATTGCTAATTTTAACCTTATTCATTTTAAAGTGCTCCAGGACACTAGCACAAAGGGCACTGTAAAAATTGCATTGTGCTGTATTAGGTTTGAATAGGATGAGTTATAGAAGTGTTTGAGACTTTGAATTTCCAAAATTTAGTTATTATAATGCTTATAATACTAAAGGTTTCTTATGTGTGCATTTTATGTTTCGGGTGTTTTTTCTTAATAATCATAATTTCTAAGAAATATCCACCATACACAGTCTGTCAGTAAAGCTTTATAACATTTTCTATTGCAATACAGCTGTTGAAAAAGATTTTATAGAACAGTTATTCACACTTACAGATAATTTAAAATGCAATTGTTCATTGCCTAAATTATAGCAGAAATTCATTTTTTATAAAATGAATCTGTAAAATATTTCCAGTGTTGATTAACCTGCAATGGATATTTTCTTTTGCAATATAATAAATATGCTCACCTTGTATAAATCTGAGTACAGTATGCAAAACTCTGCCTGAATATTACATAGTGACAGTAAGTGTTTGTGTATTCAGTGTAACCAATGCAAAATAATTCGTATGCAATTTAAATTTTAGAACATATTTACTATAAAACATCTGGAGGTTATGGCCTGCTATAGCACAACTAAATATACAATAAAAATATAACAAAGATTGCACTCATTTTCCTTTAATGATTATAAAAATTTATGTAGGACTATATAATTGATCTCAGTAAAAAGTGGTTCATAATGCTTTATCTTTTAAAACAATATCATTTCATAGGTGTATTTTTCCTGTAAGTATTCCTTCAAAAAATAGATGGCATAGTGTGAAAAAGTGAAAGATATTGCAAATATTCTGATTTTTCCTCTCTCTTTTCCAGTGATTTTTCTCAGTCTCATGTATAATCTAGCATTCACTGCAAGTAATAAATATCTGACATAAGCAGGCATAGAATTACTTTAAAAGTAATAAGAAAAATCTGAAAGATACTATGAGTTGAGAGGGAAAAATAATCAAAAGTATTCAAAAAGGTAAACATTGGCTTTGGAAGAATAAATTGAAAATTCTTTAATTTCTTTTTAAGACCAGTGGAAAATATTCCTCACACATACAGCGTGTTTTTTTTTCCCCTGCCTCTCAACAAGGGGTAATTTGTGAAGGGATAAGTTAGTGTAGAAAAAATAAGGTGGATGAACTTTAAGCAACATTTTAATAGATATACTGCCAAACTTCAGCAGGTCAGTGGGGAGAGAGATCGATGGAATGTATGTTATCACTAACATCAAAAAGAATAGATCTATCACAGGAAAAAAAACCCCAAACTATTTAAAAATTTAAAGCATTATCTATAGTATTTTTATTCAAAGACTTTTTTGAGCAATTGTGTTTGCTTACATGCTTCTTTGACAAGAGAAAGGTCCCGCAAATCCTATCCTCATGGTCAAAGTACTACATGGGCTTTTTGCATTCCATGTGTAACTAGATTTGATATGTACTTCAGTTATGTTTAAAATACGCATTAGTGATTATAAGTCATCTTAGCTTTGAAGGAAGAGTCACTCGAAACAAAAAAACGGGATAGTAAAGTCAGGCAGTTATATACAATTTTGCTTTTACATTCTCCATATTAAAACACATGTTTAGCACAGTAAAGCATGAACTACATAGCATTTATCTTCTGCTAATTCCCTATGCCATATTCAAAAGAAATTGAAACCTATGGTTATCTTCTCATTGTCTGTGTATTTCCTGAAGCATGCCTTTCATATATTTCCAGTGTGTCCTTCCTTGTTATACTCCAGGTCCACCTTTTACCTTCCTTGGTGAGACCAACAAAATTTGTGGTTTTATAATTACCCACTTATTCCATGCCAAATTACAGTAGGCACTTCATTGATGAACAGAAAGTGCAGCATTTGTAGTAGAGACCCATTGACTGGAATAGTACAGGGCCTCTAGAGACTCCTGGCCTGCAATGTATTCATGGCAAAACATGGTCTGATGTACCAGGAGGGATGTAGATGAGAGCTGTCAGTAGCAAGGAGGCAACATGAATCAGAGCATCACCTAAAGTTGTGAGCCTGTATCTAACATTCACATCCTGCTGCTCTTCTGAGGTGGTGAGACAGGGAGACCAGACCTTCTGAGAGAAATAACTACAAATTTGTTACAATTCTGTGATAACCAGGATGGGTAATTAAGATCTATAACATGTTCTATAGCTTTAATTGTAAAATGTCTGATTAAATTACCTCAATCTAATAATCTACTTACTTTTCTAGTAGTGAAATTTGCAATGGGTTAGAAAATAAGAAAACTGTTTGACATTTCATATAAGTTCTTTATATTTAGAAAACAGAAATTTACATACAAATGGGAAATGTTTCTCATCCCTGAGAACAATTTTCATTAAAATATTCTGCTTTTCCAATTAAAAGATAAAACTTTGTCTAGCAAACAGAAAATAAAGATATTTAAAAAATGACTTGGTTTTCCCATCAAAATAGTTTTGAGTAAGTATATTCAGTTTTATTTATATCAGTTGCTTTTCTCAGAGAAAGCATTTGTACAAAACAATCAATATTTGTAACAAAATCACTTACGTTGGCTGAATTTAGCAATTTTTAATGTATCAATTAGGCTTGAAGTTTCACTCATCATGGTTATTTAGGACTGGATTATAACACATAACCATTTTTCTCCTTGGGACTGGGATACAAGGTAGAATAGTGTAGCAAATTTGTTGAAATATATTTGTGGTCAGAATTAGTCAGAAAATTTCTCCCATGGAAAATTTCAAATTGGAAGCAAAATGTAAGAAATGGAAATGTTTTTATTTGGAAATCCTGACATACTGTCTGCCAAGAGTTGTCCTCCAAGTCCCCTTTGCTGGGGAGGGCACTGCCTGATCAAAATATTATACATACAATAGTAGCTTTTCTTAGCTAATCTGACTAAAGAAAATCCCCAGAAGATATAATGTAGCTTGGCAATCCAGCAACCCATTTGTTAGTGCAGAGACAGGGAAGATGACCTACTGCTCTTCTAATCTCCACACTTAAAGCATCGGAGTGGCAGCATTCCAGCTTTCTGGCACATGGTTCTTACACTGTTTTTTAATATGAAAACCAGATCTCTTGCATGAATAAAGAAATAGTTTTAGATCACAAACCCAGCTGGCCATTGGGGGGAAACAAAAAAAAAAGTGAAATATAACTTCTCACACTCCTCTGACCCAAGACCCTCTTCATAGTAAGTGAGAGCAGCAGTCAGCTCTGAGACGAAGTTCCTCTAAAACAGGTCAGATAAATTGCACCCAAAAGCACCTGTTTCTCTCCATGGACTCCCAAAAATGTTGGGGTAACTCATTCAGACATAGATCTCCAATGCTGGGTGAGAACAATCCCAGCTCTGGTCTTCAGTCACACACTGTTCTAGCAGAAAAAGAGAAAAGAAAGGAAAGAAAGGTTTCTCTTGGGCTAGGAAGTTACTTTTTCTATCTCTTCTGAGCTCTTTTTGTCCACGCCTTGATGCTGTTTCACAGAGTGATTGCTGGATATCTTTCAGGAGACTTTCACACCATTTTCTGAAGAGTGATGAAACAGAAGTTTTCAGTCCCATTTCTTCTCTGTACTTTCATGTAGCTCCTACAAAATTTCAGCAGTCAAAGCTACACTTATGTTTTGTAAAAGAAAACAAGACAAGTCTTCTTCTGGCTAGAGCTTTTGGTTCAGTTTCCATGTTTGGTTCAGTGAAGTAAATAACAAAATTATATATGTACCTTTTGATATATTTCTGCAATTCTAATTAATTTAACTGAAATCGTATGCGAGTTCCAAAAAGTATCAGCCTGTAGTCTGCATTCATATCTTAAGTACAACACTTTAAATCTACATTGACTCCTTTGAAGTCAATGAATTCAGGCCAGTGTAAATGACAAAGTCTACTCTGTGAGCCTAAAATTCTTGTAGTAGAAGGACTCCATCTGTAATCATACTTTATGGCACTTTACAGTGTAGGCATACAAATTTGCTGCAGAAACACACCTTTGAACTCTGCATTCTTTTCTTTAAGCTGCTATCTTAGTGAAAGAATTTAGGTACATTTTGCCATCAAAATATGTAAAAAAGAGATGAATAAATCAAACTTCACAAGTATAAGTCAAGTATATTTTAAATCCTTTCAACACCACTAATCAGCTATTCTTGCATTTATACAATTAAAAATAATAGAAAACAGATGCAAAGAACTGGAGAGATCATTCAGTTTATCCTTTACCCCAAAGGAGGTGCTAGTACTTAGGATATTATATAGGATACACAGTATATTAGCTTTGGTTTTGCCTACCACAAAATTAAGGTGTTCAGAAAGTCCCAAACTCAATATTTTGAGAACTCCAGTCCAGGAGCCTAGATATATAAAGGCAAATGAAATACTATAAATGTATGTTTGTTCAAGTTCCAGTTGAAAATTATCTACATCTGCACATAAGGCCTGACATAACTTCCACTGAAATCAATGTGGCTTAGTTTACCACTAACTTTCATGGTCTTTGGGTTAAGTTCTTACCCAGGCCCCCATGTAGAATAATTACATGCACAACTGTAAACATACAGTGTTTCATACAAATTTGACAACATAAAACTAATTTACTTGAAAATTTTATCCATAAATAAAAACTAATCAGCACAAATGTTAGAAGAAAATTTCTCCAGCTAAATTAAAGCATAATTCTTAAGACCAAAATATATTAATGAATATAATTACTAGTGAATATAAGGCCATTTACCCCTCTTATCACATACTTTTGTTGCATATAACTTCACACACCTGAATAACTAGCACTTTCTTCATGCACCTCTAATAGCAGCTCTTAACAAGGCTACAAGGACAACTCACATGAAAAATTTACAGATCTACAGAGAACCTTTAAAAAACACTAAAGCTTTGTTGTACTTGTTGTTTCTTGAACAACAACCTTTTACCATTCTGAGTATTTGCTGTACAATGGAGATATTAATAGTTACCCTTAGACTATACCTTATCTTTTACTGTAAACCTCTTAGCCAGTGCATTCACATTTCATGTCCTTTCACATTGCAGTTCACTTGGAGACAAAAGCAAGAAGAATTTGCTTCAGTTGAGCTATTCCTTTTTAACAGACACTTTCCAGCTCACTTGCAGAAGCTGCCAAAAGGGAAATCAAGAATTGAGATTACCAATTTTTTTTCCAAATATAAAAGATCAGCAAGGTCACGGGGATTTTTAAAATTTATTTGTCATTGATTACAGTGTCATTAAAGTATTTGCTAATTGATGAACTGTCAACTATGGGACAGTCCTATACCTCTACTCCTCCGATTGGACAGTCTTCCAAGATATTAATGTCATAATCAGATCTTAAATTTGTCCTTTTGGAAACTGCTTCCAAGTTTTACACTTTCACTGCTGTTGAACTTGTTTTGCTACAAGAACAATAAAAGACTAATTATGTTAGTTATATATTAGTCTCAGACTGGGCATTCTAGACACAGTGCTGAACCTTCATTTTTTTACATGCTGCTTGAATCTAATGTTATTATAGATTAACATGACTAAAAATAACAATGGCAAATTTTTTCCTAAGCTTTTGTACTTTCATATGTATCTTGCTTACACATAACAAAGAATGAAGTCTCATTCAGTCAGAACGTAGCAAGCTTAAAAATGTACATGGAATTTTTACTATTTATTTTATGTTACACAGAACATAATGACTATATTATATATTACCTGAAGACCTTAAAGACAAATACTACCTTGCAATACAAAATACTGTTTTAAGCAGAGGTGGACCCAGTCACTGATTAATAAAAATTTATTTTAAGGTTTGGAACTAGATCATACAAGATGGATTTCAGTAGTGGAGGATATTATCATTTAACATTTTTTATATACCTTCCAAACTGGGATGTTGTTTTTTCTCCTCTGACAGAGTTCTGCCCTGAGCACTACTATCAGCATTCCCACCAAGAAAAATACTACCAAAACTGGTTCAGATCACCTAAGACCTACAAAAGGGACAAGGCCGCCTATGGGGGTCTTTACCTTAATATTGGCATTGGGCCTAAGCCTTGATTTAACTTTCCAGGCAACAGATCTATTAAAGTTATATTACTAAGGTTCACACTGCCCCTGAAAGCTTTATTAAATGATTATTTCACAGCATAGAGGGAAATTATTGAAAATTAATGTGTACCATCAACCAGTCATGGCTTGTAGTTGAGATACGCTCTTTATGTCAAAAATAGTAGAATTTTCGAAAGAAGAAAGGGTAAGTGAAATTCCTCTCATTGACTTGTCTAATCAGACTTCTAGGGCTAAAGTCAATGTGGAGAAATGGCTGTTTCTAGAGTTGATTTCATCTTTCTTCTTTCTTAGGACACTACTCTTGGGTAGGATGCATTGTCCTCTGGAAATGCCCCTTTGTTTCTGCAGACCATAGAAGGAGTCCAACTGCCTCACCAGAGTGGCTGAAATTAAACAATATGAACTGCTGCTTACATGAAATGAGTAAGATTTGATGTATCCATGCAACCCATAAGATTCTGACAGACTCAAAGAAGCATCTTGAACACATACAGGATTTAGCATATTAGGTCATCCTTTTGTAGAAAGCAATTTGAGAGAACCAGTGCCAAGTAAAATCATGCCCACACATGTCACTTCAAAAGAATTGTTCGGAAACAACACACTTCTACTGTGTTGCCACAGTCAGAATATACATATTTTCTTCTATAGAAACAGAATTACAAGTTTTATGGAGGTGATTTTTAACGAACATTTAAAACCTCTAAGTAATTTAAAGATACAATATAATCTTAACAAAATTTGTCATTTTATATTGTTACATTGCTAAGCAATGTAATAATTCAGATCATACAGTCCTGAAGTTACGGGCAAGTTTTTTTGCTGACTTAATTGACTTGGAAGGCAAGGGATAGGAAGTGCCCGGGCAGCCAGTTCCCGTCCCTGTGAGCACCAGGTGGCAGTCCGACCTTGACTGACAGGTCTTCATTTTCTCCTGCACTCCCCAAACCAAAACCTTTCCTTGTTAAAATACTTGTCTGACTACCCCTGCTCTGAAAGTACACCAAATTTCTCAAATATCCATGGAAACTATCCTACTTTATTTGTTACTCATCATTGTATCATTTTAACTAGTCTGGTGATCCATTTAATGGTTAATTTTTGTTAACAAAGGAGGTAAACAATAACAAAACCATGGAAGGAACAGTAAAAATCTTATAACCTCCTACATAGTGATAAAAGATATTTTTTCCTAGTATAAGAAAAAAATAATGACAAATACAAATATTTCACTGAAAATGCCTGCCAGTTCCTATTTATATAAACATACAAGTCATTCACCAGAGCTTTTTTGCTAAGTCAAGCAATCACTCTTTTCAACTTGCACAATCGTGCTCACATATACAGACAGCTCAAGTTTCTAAAAAGAAACAATAATAATAATTCAAGTAATTTATAATGTTGATTTAGCTTTTATTTGTCCATTTTGGTAAACTGTTGTTTGAACTGCATGGTGCTCCCTGTCCTCATTTTTATGTAATCACCAAGGGAATTTCTTGCATCTTTGTCAGAGGATACCTAAAGTATTTTTGAAGGCTGTATATTAATAAGAAATTTTGTTACTGAATATTGCTAAAAACATAAAAACGTATTAATTCAGAACCTGTGACAGTATTCATGAAAGTAAATCTAGTAGAAATTGTGGGCTTTTTCCTCAAGGAAATTTAACAGATTTGGAGACGTGCGACCACGTTTATTGAACTATTTATTCTGTTAGATTTGCAAAGGTTAAATTCAGTAAGCAACAATTATTCACCAACAAACAGCTCAAGCACAGTTCAAGTTACTTGCAAAAAACCCAGAAAACCTGTGTTCATCACCTTGAATACAGAAGTAAAGAGCTTTACTATTCTTCCATATATATATTTATTTGATTGTAGTGGCTGTATCAAGAATTTTAGCCTAAGTTCCTTGTAGTCTTTTTACAAATTCTTCCCCATTTGTGAAACCTCATTATAATTGTTATGAGATTCTACCCACAGTGGGCATACACAATACATTTCTAGAAATCACATAATTAATCTTACAAAGAAACAAATTGTTTCTTACTGAGCACTCTCATATGGTTATACTCACTTTAGTGATGTTTAAAAAGTATAGACTGAGGACAACTTCACTCAAAATTAGTATGTTTTATTCTCTCTTCAAAGTACATGGAATACAGGTGGAATTTTCAATGTGCACAGACTGTTCTCATCTTTTTATGCTGTTGTGACAGCTTTATAGCCTTAGATAAGTCTGCAAGAGAAAGCCTGTAATGCAGAGGTTGCAGGACAACTCCTGCTGTAGTACACAAATGCTGGTGGACAGGCCTCTAATGAAGGAGCAGGAACAAAATCCAGAAGGGATTTCAGCTGTAATAATTACTCAAAGGGAAGCAGGTGTAGTCTTTAAAGGTCATACCTGCTTTTAAAACCACTTATGGAATAGTATATGATCAAAACTAATTGATTTAATACTAACTGCTTTTCAGTTGTAACGGGGGTGGGATGAAGATCATAGGTATGGCCTATGACTACAGCTTAGCTGAGAGGCAATACCTTGCTATGCTACAGTAACTCCAGTGTCTTCAGTTTCTGTGTCCATACTCTTAAAATCAGTTGAGCACAATGGTGGTATAAAGACTTTTTCATGCACTCCAGTTTGAAAGTTGCACCTTAATAAATATTTGGCATAAATTTTCACCTTAGTTATCAGGAAGCTGTTTAAAGCAGAAGTCTTCAACCAGTCCCTCATATATGGCTTCCTTCACAAATTTTATAGTAATCACTCCATTAGACACTATTTTCAAAACTAAAATATACATACATAGACTACTGACACTTTCATTTTTAGAAGTGTTTGGGACAGTCATACTCCTACAGTGCTGGAAAAACTTATCAAAGTCATAGTTCTAGTATCATCAGCTGTGTCCTATGAGACTTTGCAGGTTTTGCCTCCCCTGTTTTGAGATAAATACACAAAGATCTTTACCAAAGTTGTGAAATTACTCTCTACACACTTTTAAGTGTCATGCTTCACCTGTTTACTTTCAAGGAATTAAAGCTTTCACCAGGGTAATTACAGTTATCATCTTAAAAGCATAAACATCTGAGAAGGAAGTATCATGAAAAAACTCTATTATTTGGTAGCAATCTATTAAAACATTATTTTATAAAGATCAGTATTTTTTTTTTAATAAAAGGAAGAAAGATCACTAGTGGTGACCAAAAGAATAGGAATAGGAATTTGACAAAGGGTACAGCAGTTAACTTCAATGAGCCACAGGTAAAATGGAGTAGTCCTGCACTTCTCAAAAGTCTTTTTTCTCTCCTAGCCTGAAGTGTTACCATATCTGAGTAATAATAGCATGGTTTATTCCACAGAGCCATTCCTTTTGAGCATTCTGAGCAGGATTTGCTGACTTCAGTAAGAAGAAAAAAAAAAGTTTTAATGTTTTTTATTGCAGCTAGAGACCTGCAAAACCAGCACAGCTGAGAAAGATGGATTCTGTTCCTTCTTGTTCAATAGAATTCTTTGAAATGCCACCGAAAAAAATGTCTAGTTGCCATAGGTCATTAAAAGTAGACATTCTCAGGCATGAACTGCACTAAAGAAGCAGGATTCTCTGCCTGCATATGGGCTTGCAGGACAGACTTGGAAGCAACACTTACCTTCTCTGAGTCAAACGTAGAAGGGGACACACATCGTGCACTGAAAAACAGCTCACAAAGTCACTTAAGTGTAGTCACTGGTCTTTTCCAGCCAGAGACCCTGTGGCTCTAGAGCAGCTGAGGCAATCCCATTATCGAGGCTGCTACACACAACTCGAGACCAGGCTTTGGTGTCCAGGCTGCTCCACACCACCTCCAGACCATCACAGAATCACAGAATCACAGAATGTCAGGGATTGGAAGGGACCTCGAAAGATCATCTAGTCCAATCCCCCTGACAGAGCAGGAACACCTAGATGAGGTTACACAGGAAGGCATCCAGGTGGGGTTTGAATGTCTCCAGAGTAGGAGACTCCACAACCTCCTGCGTCCATATCATCCACAAAGCTGAACACACGCTCCCCTTAGTACTGAAGAGGGACAATTGGTGGCAGAATGCTTTTACCAAAGATGTGGTGACTCGTGAACTGGCTTTTGCCATCTGCCTGCCACAGCCTTGACTTCCTAGTCTTCAATATGTAACAAATCCTGTTCCCTCTCAGGTCATCTTTAGTGAAACTCTGAGCTTCATTTAGAGGGGTGTATTTTTGTTATAAACTATCTTCTATTATACTTGCCCTGACATTTTTATCCATATTACAAACTGAGACAACGACTGTTAATGTATCTATGGAGCAAGCAGCGCATGGAATGGGCACCGACTGAAAATTTTCATCAATCAAAAATAAATATTTTTTTAAACCGCACATGCAACACATGATTTGCTGTGTCTTTTAGAACATGAACTACTTGCTTGTCCTTTTAAAAACTACCTTTAATTGATTTTCAGATTTCACGTATCACTACATGGATCTGTTTTTATTTTATTGCACTGGCTTCTACTTTATTGTTTCATTTTATGTTAGTCTGTTGAGATCTCTTTATATGAGATATTTTCTTCTTAGCCATATTTTATTGAAATGTCAACTAGTACTAGGGATCTTTCCATGGCTTTTTGAAACTTAGAAACAGCTTGATTCTTACATGATACTTTAATAATGTTGCCAATCCTCTGATAAGTTGTTCACATCAGATATTTAGCCTCAATACCTAATGCTTGAGAATCTACATTGATTCTCTTCACGTTCCGCTTCTGCATTCCAAGATTTATGAATATTAAGTTGTGCTTGCCCCAAAGCAAAAGTATACTCAGTAAGATATTTGCTGAGATCAGGAGTCTCTCTGCCCCATTTTTAAAACAAAGGCATTAATAAGGAAGCAGTATAAAATGTACGACACTGAAAAAATAAGGAAAATACAGTATTTTTAATAAAGTGAGAAATAGATCCTCTAGTTCAAAGCATCCTATCTGAGCTACCCTAAATAATGCAAAAGAGTAACAATTTATTACACTTGTACAGAATTATGTCTGCTGAGCAGTGTGAATGAACTCTGATTTCTAAAACTATAACCATTATTTTTAAAAACTGTGGTCACCTAGAGTAAAAAGATATTATTCTCTTTAATTTTAATCCTTACAAATACATGGGCCGATATTATATACAGCAGCTATGGCGATCAGTTAGACCCAGCAGCAACGGTTGCATTGTTACCCAGCACATACATCACTACTTGGTGTACCAAGCACAAAAGTCAAAGACCTTGCAGAGGCTATACATATATATCTTTCAATGCTGAAACATCTTTCACAAGGACTAACTCAGCTTTATAATTGTAAATGCATACATAAACATGTGTAATTTTTAAATTCCTGAAATGTCATCTTCTTTTTTTTTTTTTTTTTTTTAATAATTACATTTCTTAAATTCTATTCCAAATGCTCTCGGCTTCCTTAGTGATTTGGTCCAATTTTTATGTGTACATGAAAATAAGGAATTTATTTAAAACAAGCTGAAACTGGCACAAATGAGAAGGAAAAAATCACAGAAGAAATTTGAATTCAGTGGTTTACTCGTTTACTAACAGGTGGAATAAACGTGCTCTGGCAAAAACTTCCCATTGAGATAAGTGCTGAAGCAAACTAATACTAATCATTTATGTAGGCATGTATTAAGATACTCAAGGCTCAGTTTCTAAACTGTGACTACATAATATTGCTTCTGCCCTTCTGTTTGTAATTACATTGCTTTCAGATTTATATATTAAACAGTTCCCCAGCTGCTCTTTAGAAAATAATAAATTGATTAATTTTAAGAGCAACCACATATGGTTAAGATAATTCAAGAGATACAACTGAGTAACGTAATTCATCCCTTTTTTACATAAATCTTTATATTAAAGTAAAAACAGAGCTCTACTGTGTTTATTACAGTAAATATTCTTATTGAAATCAACAGTACATGAGGTATTCCCAGCAGGTTCTGTATAAGCCATTATTGAAATATCTCATTGCAATTATTTTTCAGCAATCTCTTCCCACTGTTATTCTATATATTATAATATATTGAGCACAAAAGAAAAAAAATATATTGGTATCGCTCTCTATAGCCTCAATTGGATAATGAATTAACATGGATATAAATTGGACTGTAAAGTGAAAAACATGAAAAGTCGAGGCCACCCTTGGATACAGAGAGCTCACTGTGCGGCACCACCAGCACTGGGGCTGACACTCAGTACACTTCAGGATAACACTCTTATTCGCCATACTGGCAGATATAAGAAATTCCCTGGCTTCAAGAAGAAGTGCTAGAGAAATTTATTCTTCTCTTTACTGGCAATTGCTATGTAGGACATTATATGGATTCCCGGATAGCATTAATGGTTCTGTTTTCTGCATGCCTGGGGCCACAGGGCTGTGATTACTTTTAATCAGTTTCAAGACTCCCCACCCTCAGCTGTGCTCTGGTTATCTGCAGACTGGATCAGTACATTGTAGCCTACCTACTCCAGCAGTTGGAAGTTTCCCTGAGGCTTTCAGCCTATGCAGAACGCAGCCAAAACGAAAGTTTAGGTCCCTTTCCTTCCCCTTCCTCTCTCTACAGGAACTTTGCTGGCTGTTCCCTGTTTCCCCTGTTACAGAGCAACCAGAAACTCTTTTCTTTTGCAAGGCAATACCATAAAACAATACAAAACAAAACCAAACAAAGAAAAAAAAAAAGTAAAATAAATTTCCCAAAAGCTTGTAATGTTGTTTCTTATTTACATTACCATTAAATTCCTTCTGAATACCCATGCAAATACGTGTAAATTCACTTCATGCATATTCCTGATAAAAAGCAAGTCCCAAAATCATCAGTCTGTGTGATCAAAAATAAACTGTACCAGTCTTCAAGCCCCAAAACTCAGTTTAATGGGTGCAAGGAGAAGAGAATCCTTGGTACTCACCCATAACCACAGTGAAATAGATTCTGCCACTCATGCTCACACTTGTTCCTCACTCATTAACCTTCTTCATTTCAGTGAAACTTATAAGTGTAATTGACCCCTGCCAAGATAGCAAGCACACTTTCTGTTTCAAAAGATCTGTATCTTTGATAACAAGTCATTGCACAGTGATGCCAAATCTTAACACAAGTGCTTCAATTGAGTGAATATTGTTGACAACAGTAGAATACTTTTCACTATCATATGTTATCAGTAGCATAAAACCACCAAATTATCTACCAATGTGGTAAAATCATGTCAGTGAAGGGGTGGGAAGATATAGTGACAGTGCCCTATGCATATGCAGTTCTTATTATTCAGAGAAAGAAAGATGATAAAGCTGGAGGAAATGTATTTATAAATCCCTGGTGAATCATATATTAATTATCAAAAAGGGCTCAGCCAAACACTCAGACAATTTCTATAGCATATCAGACAAAATATGCCAGCTATTCAAAAAACTGAGGCAGATGAGATTAGGCTTGTGCAGGTTGTCTCACTGACATGCAGCGTTCTAGACAAGCAAGTGAACATGCTACTAGACAAGCAAGTGAACATATTACACAAGGACCTACGCAAACTACAAAACGATCAAAGACTGCTTCAATATCATAATGTAAAATTGTAATGGGAAGGCAGACAGGATGATAAAAAGAAGCAGATCTCTTTGAAATGTGAGTCAAGAGAAAAAAAAAGTGACAAGCTCATAACATTTTCAGATGAGGATTTAAGATTATGGCACCTTCCGCAAGAACAACAGAGGAAGTGAACACAAAAACATGCAGCGATTAAACCAACAAGATTAGTACAATTTTTACAACCTATGTAACTCTACTATTAGACAACTCTGCTAATTCCAGAAAGGAAGATATCCAAAGACAGAGGGATGGAAGGTTTAATTAAATTGAGAGCAATGCTACTAAATAAAGTCTGGAGTGGTTTTCTGCCTTCTGTACAGAGACTGCAGTCTCTGATAAAATAACAGGACTGGGCTTCACTGATTTCCCAGCAGCAATTCCAAAAGCAAGAAGTTGCAAAAGCTCTTTTTCTTTTAGTAGCTTTGTGATGAGCAACCATAAACTTAAGTTTAACCAAAAAGAGCATTTTGCAGTTGCAAACCCAAGAGCTGCGGTACCACCAGCTTCTAAAAGCTGCCACTTGCAGCACTGGCTGTGGGAAGCCTAATGCAAGATTAAGACTCCAGCTGCAGGAAACCATGTGTTTTTTATTTAAAGTTGACTACAAAACTTATCTTCACTCATTATTGAAATACAGGTTGCAGGAAGAACACTTTTGTCCTTCAACTGGAAAAATACCCAAGTTCCAGTTAACTCCTGCCGGTGAGACTGGCTGACTGGCCATGCTGTGATGAAAAGAAAAAGGGCAGAAGCTCTGTACAAATAGACAAGAGGCTGTCATGAACAGCTGTGAAAAAGGCAGGCCAAAACACTTCACAGTGTGATAAAGGGGATAGAAAAATAAATAAATAAAGACAAATAAGATAAAGAGGCACAGCCAAGTTACACTGGAAAAATCAAAACCAAAATCACTGTTAAACTATCTGTGGTGTGCATTTCATATGATAGAATCATATAACGGTTTGAGGTTGGAGAAACCTTAACGATCATTTAAGTTCCAGCCCCCACTGCCATGAGTGGGGACAACTTCACTAGATGGGGAAAGGTATACTTGGCTGCCCCACAGATCTTGTAATTTCTCTGGTTTCTAAACAGCACTAATATTCCTGTTAAAATCACCAGCAAAATAAAAAAAAATGGGAAAATGTCCCAGTTTTTGGTGGATTCTTTGTTTGGATACCTTTTAGAGAATGTCTATAACTTAAATCTCCATCTTGAGACACAACAAAACACCAGGCGGCAGGTTAAAAATGCTCCCAGAAGTATGAGCCAGTTTGGTCACAGTATCACAGTATCACAGTATGTTCTGGATTGGAAGGGACCTCAAAAGATCATCTAGTCCAATCCCCCTGCTGGAGCAGGAACGCCTAAGTGAGGTTGCACAGGAACTTGTCCAGGTGGGTCTTGAATGTCTCCAGAGAAGGAGACTCCACAACCCCCCTGGGCAGCCTGTTCCAGTGTCTGTCACCCTTACTGAGAAGAAGTTTTTTCTCAAATTTAAGTGGAACCTCTTGTGTTCCAGCTTGATCCCATTGCCCCTTGTCCTATCATTGTTTGCCAAGTCCTACCAAGTTAATATATAAACACAACACTAGAACATAAACAGCAAAACATATTCGCAGGTTCATTATTAGGACCTACTGATTTCATGGTATGTAGCAAACACTTGGTTTTAAGCAGAAACCAAAGTGAATAAACACTTTATGATCAGGTTTATGGACACAGACCTGCAGACAGAGGTAGGAGTATAAGCTGCCTGTGTGCAGTCTTTTTTGTCTGCAAGCATATGAATCAAATACTTCTGGATGAGCATTGGTTACTTTTCAAGAGGAAATATTAAGTCTCTGATAATCTCTTTGGACACCTGTTTCTTGCCTTGCTAGTGGACACTAGCTCAAGCCCTAAGTAGCTACAACAAGAAATCAAACATAAAAAGTAAATATTTACAAGTACATGTACCAAGGAAGCCAAAATGGGAGCAGATAAGGAGTAGTAGGTTTTCTCTCAGTGACATCTGGTAGGATGGATGCTGTAAGTCCCATGAGGAGGTAGGTCATCTGGCCTACAGGAGTTCCAGCAACCGCAACTGTGATTTGAGAAAGGAAGCAAAATTCCAAAAAACTTTAAAAGAGAGGATCCAATCCAGCAATATCTATACAATTTATTCTGGCTGTGTAATTGCTTTGTATGAAAGGTTATGATTACCTGGTTCATGCAGGGAGTGGGAGGAATTAAAAGGTGTTCAAGTTTTTAAAGACATGTTTATCAACAAATTCTTGGCTTTGATCCAATAGTATTTTTTTTACTCATTATAACCTTAATATAGACCTAAGCAAAGCCATTCCTACAGAAGTATGTTGCATTTATAATGGATAAAACTTTTGTATTAATGTGTTGGTTTGACAGGTCAAGGTGGAAGGCTCTTTGGAGGCTTGTGGGATCTTAATTTTTCCTCATTTTGAGCTTAAAAAAGAAAAATGCTCATAATTTTTTATTTCTGTGGAATCCTTAAAAATGCTTTTCTGCAGTTTAGCTAGTATTGTGAATGATCCCCTTGCACAGCTCCACAAGCTACCCCAGTACGAGGAACAGAAGAACAAGTTAAGAAAATGATGAGAGAAATGCCTAGGGAAGACAGCACTGTACTGTACATTACAAAGATCAGAGGAAGCCCAGAAGCAGAACTAGAAAAAAAATCTTTTCACAACATGCATCGCAGTGTAGAAATTCCCAGAAAACCCAAATACCATCATTGTCACTTTTGAAATCAAGGAAGTTGGGGAAAAATTTGCAGAAGAGACCTGAGAAAAGTAAAACCTAACAAGTTGTTTCTATAGAAAGATCTTGTTGAGACATTTGACCTTAAACAACAGATACAGTGGATTTAAAGTCCAGTCAAAAGTCTATCAATTCTTGAATCCAAACCACCTCCATATCTGGTGACGACAGCTACTAAAAATGCATAGTTTACTTCCTTCTACTTATTCCATCCGTTATTTCCTTCTGTTTATTCCTTCAGGAATTCACTGAAACAGCCAAACAAACAAAAAAGCTTTCAGCTTAAGCAAACAAATAGAAATTGTTTTAGGAAGAGTTTGGGGGAGTATATTTTTCCCAAAACATTTATCATGACTTTGTAGTAAAGATTAGGTAAGAGAAGTAAAGAATGTGTCCAAACCACAGAATGTGAAAGGAAATAACCCTCGAGTTTTTACATACACAACAATACAAATTGCTCAGTTTCATTTGCTGTCACCTGTCATTGACTGGCACCCTCAGTTAACAGAAGTGATAGAACATATTTTCTTGGTATGTTTGCCAGGTCTATAACTAAGAGACAATACTAAGAATAGAAACCAAGTGACTGGCTTCTTAGAAGTAGCAATGGAGAAGAATGGTGTTAGTGCTTTTAGTAACTAACTGGAAGCAAACATGCAACAAATAAGAAATCTAGGTGGTAACAGACAGAAATCAGAAATCTTCATGATCATTTGGTGGACTAAATGACTTAGAAGACCATTCAGAAAAGCCAAAACATATACATCTGTGCCGAACCTGATCTGATCCTACGTAAATTTCTGATCAATAAACTAAGACCCAGTACAGAGAGGTTTATTTATCTTAGGAATACCTACGACACTCCTCTGAGAAGCATGCTTTGCGTTGGTGCAAAATTTGCTCATCAGCATAACAAGGAGAAGGAGGAGGGCCCAGAAAGCAAAAGCATTGCTAATGAAACAAAGATGAGCTTTTGTGCTGACGCCTGGCATATCATTGCAAGTCATACAGTATATTGTATTGTCTTTTAAATGTCAGCTATTGGAACAAACAGTTCATATGAGAATCTTTGTTTTCTTGACTTTTTCTTTCAAGTTATTTTTGCTACTGTTTTTTAAGGAAGCATTTAGCCTCTGCAGTTCTAAAATAAAATCAGAAAATAAAAATTGTGGGTTTAGGCATCCAACTACTAGTCTGTCATCCAAACTCTATATATTTGTAGATCATACAGTAGCAAATCACTGATCTTCGTGGTTAAAGATATTCTAATACATAGCAGTTCATAAACATTAGTGCATATGGATTTGTATTTCTATATGAAACAAATATCATTCTAATTTGTGATATTCTGACATTTTATGTATTTGAAGAAGGAAAAATAACCCAAAACTAAATTTGGATTATGATTTGGCTAAGTTGGAAATTGCAAGGTCTGTAAAAGGGATGATGAAATCAATGTCTGTGCCATTTGGGAAGCACACATCAACATAAATTTTGCTCTTTCCTGGATGACTAGACTTGTGATGTTACTACCATCCAGAGAAGTCCAACTTCTACATGCTTACATGCAATATCCCCCTGATGCAGTCTCTTCCACTAATCTTCTAAGTGTTGTGTGTGATTCCTTCTGTGTGCAAAAGCTACAGGGCAAATTGCGATCAATGTGTAATTTGACTTGATGCCCTTTGAGTTTCCCAGTACTCTGAAACAGGCAAAATCACTTAGAGCAGCTGATTCAATTTGTCAGGCAGCACTGTGTGTAACATGTATCGGCCCTAATTCAGCTGTAGCAGAATAGGGTGTCTTGTCAGTCCGTCAGTACATTGGGTTATTCACAGGAGCAGGGCAGAGCAGGATGTGAACCATTAGCACTCCAAGCAAGAATATTTAGTTAGAGAGGAACTCATGTGCATGTAGAAATATTAACATTCTCAGTCACAGAGCAATATATTTTATAGAGGTAAATTCAGCAATTGCAGATATTGAAAGGAAAGTTCATAGGACAGGTGCTTTCCCCCATACCTCACCAAAGCTCTCTGAAGGAACAAAGAAATTCTTCTATGGCCATTTTTCAGCATGATTTCCAGTTCTTCAGGCTATCACCTCTCAAGAGGTCTTGAGGGTTTGGGTTGGGTTTGGGGTTTTTTTTTGCTCTCAAATGCCTGACACCATCTGTCCTAGCACTCTGAGGTACATTTCTGAGAAGGGCAAGGAAGAGGGAGATGCAGGGTCTAGGTTTCTCCATTTAATATTAGTATCGATTGTGAAGTTTTCCCTACAAATTAGCAAAGGCAGAGGTTCCCATGTTGTAGCAGACTGCTACTCTGCCATTAGACCTTTATACACAGTGCTTGAGATCAGCTTAACAATAGAAATTTATAATAGAACAAACAATGTCTGCTTGTTGTTTAGTATATTAATGTCAGGAAATAATCATTTACACTAATTGTATCTACATGTGAGCAATCAGTTCCATTGTTTATGGTTTTAAAGTCCATTAAATAAGACTACGTATTGATAAAATACCCTTAATTCCAGGATTTACCTGAAGGCTATAGTAATATTCATAGAAGCAGGCAGACAGTTGGGCCTATGCAAATGCAGATCCACATTTGTAATTCCCTTTCATAAATAATAGTCTTACAAAATACACAAATGTGGTGTTTGAGCTACATCCCAGGATCATATCTTATCTTCTATTTGAAACATGCTAGGACACCTTTGGCCTCTATTGAAAATACAAAAAGATCTAGCCTGAGAAAAAAAGTGGGATATCCTACATTTATTTAAACCACATACTACAATGAAGAATCTTTTATCAAAGATGCGGGAGTACTTACCTTTCCTGATATGCTATTTCTTGAAATATCAGAATCCTAGAGAATTACCATTAAGCCCCCAGACAGCATGTGCTTTCCCTGATTGTCTCTTCTATTGTTTATCTGAGCTCAGAATTGGGCCCACATAATTCAGACACAAGGTTTCAAGAAGCATATTAACCTAAGCAGCGCTGCATACAGTGTTTTGTATATGATTAGTGAAAAATCAAGCCTCTGAAATACAGTCAGCACAGAAGACATCACAAACAAATTGCGCTCTTCCCATTTTCATTTTAACAAAAGGCTTCAAAAAGTCTTTACACTTTTGTGCAAATTGCCTGCCCTTTGTGCGCCAGCATCCTCGCTGGGGTGCTGATAGCCTACTCAGGGCACCTACAGTCAACAGGATCTTGCTTTTCCCTACCCTGATTAAGTAAGTAATGTTCACTTCCCAGGAATCCCCCACAGAGCAGCAGCATTCCTACGCGCCTGGCCGTAACACCAGTAATGACTGGATTCTGAGAGAATTTGAAAACCTTTCTCAACACACTTATTCCTGTTTTTCAACCTATATTCAAAGCAATACTTTGGCATTGTTATGTGATTTTTGACAGGGTTACAGTAAATTCATCATGCTAAACTGAAATGTTTCTGGCAGATGTCTACTCTGCAACAATCAAGCTATGTGTACAATAAAATGTGACAACCACAGTGCTACTTCTAGTTGTAAAAATTACATATATAATGCTTTATTAATGCTAACTGGGAGCACAATTATGCAGTAATATTTTTTCTTTAGAAAATGTTTATTGCAAAATGTTGCTTCAGTATAGAATTACAATTTTTAAAATTTAGTCTTGAATCTTGTTATTGGTAAAAAGAAAATAAACAAGTGTATGTGTTAATAAAAACAGAGTTTCTTCATCAACCCTTCAGACTTTTTTCTTAGTCACTATCATTTTTTTTTTCATCCATTTGTAGTTCTCTTCCTGAAGGCAACCATGAAATAATAGATTTAGAAACCTATTTGGTGGGAAAAAAATCCTGAATAATTAAAGGGAGATACCATAGCTTTTCTAAAAGGAAACTTTACAAAACAGGAGACAAAGAAGTAGGATTTATTTTGAAAGCAATTTAAACTCTTCATATTGATGGAAGTCAGGCTTAAATCATGCAAAACAACTCATTTCTTGAGTAGTGGAATTAATCTTAATTTGTGTGATTTCAGTCTCTCAGCTTGATTCCCTTAGATTTACTAAAACATGAAATTCAGTGGTTGGTTTTACTGCAATTAAACATGTTTAGTAAGTCTCCGATCTGTGGATTATCTGACAATTTATAAGAGCTACACAAATTCTACAAGTGCCCCCTCCGTGGTATAAGAATAGGCCCACTCTACTTTGTTGGTTTTTTTTTTTTAATTGCTCTCCTTTTTCACTTGGTTTAAATGGTACCAACAGGCTTAAAAGTTATTAGTAGGATACAAGCAAATGGAAAAACATGTACACAAGCATATACATCACAGTGGATTATTAACACCTTTTCCCTCTGGAAACCAGGCTAAGAAAAGGGGAAAATTCATTTCTGTCATTGGAGAAATCCATGTCTCAAAATATAGTCTAACAAACTGCTTATGATTTCCATAGGGGTAAATTTTCATTTTATCATTTGACTCCTTCAAGAACACCAGAGAACCAAGGAAGTAGCCTGGGGAAAATAAATAAATAGATAAACCTAATGGTGTAGTTTGTGAGTTAAATTTCTCCTGAAGTAGGTGAATGCAAAACTATTGCTGAATCGATGTAACGTAGCATTGCATTAACCTCTAACTAAGGAGCAGGGAAGTGAAATATGCAGTAAAGTCTCTACACACGCCTGACCTTTCCACCTGCTCTATTATTTCCTGCATTGCAACATGTGGAAGGATGGCATACACAAAAAAAAAAGCCAGTACTCACTTCTTTTCCCTGGCCCAGAGGAAACAGATCTCCTAGCTCTGTATTTTTGCTCTTTTAGCATTTCAGGGTAGATTTGTAATGGTTATGATGAGCCTACTGACAGTTCACAACACACAAATCCCAGTCATCCTTGGTTTAATAAACTGGAATGGATTTTGTCTTGTAAATTTTCCATAAACTTTTATATCATAGATGAACTTTCATGCTTTATTTTGGTGTGAGTGGACTACTTATCTTTACACTGCTGCTCAGTGTTCTTTCACAGCCCGTTTTATTAGCTTTTTTATATTAAGTAAATTCATTTTTTTCTATAATGTTTGTTTTACAGGTGATTCATCTAATTTAAAGTATTTTCTTAAGGACTTCAATTTAGCTTTGCCCTTGAAATTAACATTTAATGTGTTTTACATTTTTGCAATAGAAATTAATTTTTATTTGAATTATTAATCCAGAACTATAACCTACATTCACCATATTTGAATGTTGGTATGGAAAACATCTGTGACCGCTACATTATCCCAGCCAGCTACTGCGAAGAGGACAAACATCTCTGTGCTCTGGAGATCCTGCACTAGTGAAAAAAAGGACCGTATCAAGTCCATTTCAATAGATTAGACACACATACTGGTACTTCTAACGCTCTCACCAGTAAAAAAAAGAAAGAAGAAATAAATACATAAATAAATAAAATAAAACTCCAATCCACAGAGATGTTGTAGAGCCTGTTAAGTGAAGAAGTCAAGGAGCAAGCCACCTTGCAAACCCAGGAGACCTGTCCCTGTTTTATCTGATTCACGTATCTTACTTGCAGAGCACGGAGCAGAAAACGTCACTTCCCCATTAGATAGTCTCTCTGAATGCAAGTGATAAACAGTCTAGAATACTGACACTTTTCTTATGCACCCAGAATATATAGAGATATTTTGCCAACGAAAGCTTTATAGAAAAACATTTTCTTCTATAGTTTTTAACATTTGACAAAAGTAAGAATTCTATGAGCCCCATTCAAATGATTAAAATAATCTGTTAATGCCCTTAGAAAACAAATTCATGAGGTATTAATGCACCACATCATGTAACCTCTCCAATATGAGAGGAAATAAAATTCCACCCAGTTCGAATATTATTACGATCATTCTTTTCTATATATATATATATTCTATGTGTGTATGTATGTATATACACACACAACCCTTTAAAGGTGAGCATATCTTTCAGAAAAGCGTTCCATTGTGAGCTAATACTATCAGGAGGTGTGTAATCAAATGCTGCATTTGGTGGTTTCTTCTACTCATTACTATCTTCACAGTTACATTCTGTTAAGAAATTTGACACCAGTTCTTGCTTGTCTTTAGATTTTAGCTCTTTCTGCATCTCTCTGGCACAAGAAAAGCTTCAGAACACCATAATTTTTGCTTGTGAAGATACGGGTACAGTGAGATGTAGTCACATCTCAGTTTTCTGCTGGATAAACTGACTAGAACAAGCTCAGGAATTATCTTCTTTTAAAACACTTTTATGTCTCGGTAAGTCATTTCTGTGGCTCTCTTTTCGACTGTTACTGCTTTTCAAAACATAAAGGTCATAAAGCAGTGTTCTGAAACTGATTTCCTAAGCATACACTCTTCCCTGTTTCCACTCACTGCACTACCCATTCAAAAATCAAAACATCACCATGAAAGGCCATAGTGTTTCAACTCAAACTCATTGTTCAGCTTTTTCAAAGTGTTTTAAATTAATTATTTTTCTATAAAGTAAATTCTAAATATTTCATTTCTCTTTCATAGCATGGAAAAATACTTTCTCGGATTAGGTCCATCCTACAAGGTCCAAGTTGCTCTAAATCATCACCTTGTAACAAGGTATGTGTTTAACTCACTGTTCATCAACTATTGATTCATCTACAAAATCTGTTAGAAATGCTTTCAGATCATTGATGGAAATGCTGAATAGTGGCAGGCACAGTATTAATTTCCATAGTACCTCTCTAAAATCACCCTTTTAACAACAATTTCATTTGACAACTACTGATTGAGACCTATCAGATACTCGGTTTCAGTCTACATCAGCTGCACATATTAAAGTATAATCTTGCAAATCAGGATGTCATGTAAGTCCTAAGTCAAATGTGTTAAGAACACAAGTATATTACAGCTATATACTTATATTTATCAGCCAAACTTTTATTCTTATTAGTGAATAATAATCAAGTAATTTCCCATAAGCCTATATTGACATGCATTACTACTTTTTTCCATAATTTAATTTGTCATTATTTTCAGATCAAGCCTCCAACGATTTTCCTTGAGAAAAAAAATGAACTTTCCTCAAATTCTAATTACAATTTTTGAACATGAAACGTAGCAAGGTAGCATCAACCTTTTGAAATGTAGTTTCTTTATGTTAAAATCCACTTTTGCTTAAGGTCTCCAAAACATACTGTAAGGCTACCATAAAGCTGTAGGTAAGTTTAACAAGTAAAACACCACTCTTCAGTGGCAGGGTTTTTTTTCCATAGAAAAATATGTATTAGGTGTCAAAGAAGAAATGAGAACCAACAGAACTGGACATGAAGTGAAAACATAGAGGATGCTGGATTAGTAAACAGTGGCGAACAGAACCATCATGAAGCTGAAAGCTGAGATGGAGCAAAAATACATTGATTTTCTCTTTTTGTTTGCTAAGACAACACTTGTAGATCTCCACCCTGAAAATTTTAAAAAGTGTTTTGCAAATCCTATGAAAACCTTTCAAGTGTTTATGTACAGGACGGTACTGTTGATTCTTTGGACTGTTTCCTTGACAGAAGGTGCAACTGAAATGCTGTCAACTTTCTTTCCACAGAAATCCATACATGTTAGAAGTGTAAATGTATTTCTTACCTCAATATGCCATCCAACACCTGTGTTCTTCATTTGCAAAGGAAGTCCCTTCACAACTTGTTCCCTCAGTCTTGTGATGCTTTGAAATGAGAACCATAGCTCATACAGTCCATAATGCCTGAAGAAGGCAGGTTGAAGAAACCAGACTGGATTTCTTTGGACTAGGTAAAAGAAAACTAGTCAGGACTGCACAAACTATTTGAAAGGTTAATATATGAAAGGTTTTGACAGGAGAATGGTGATTGTTCTGCACATCTTTTGGGAATAGAACATGGATACATCAGTCTTACTTGCAGAAATGAAAATAAGATTTCAAAAAGCTTTCTACCTGCAAGGCTGCTGTAGCACTATTGCCAACTATCTCAAGATTGTCCAAAATTCCCTTCAGCAGAGGTTTTCAAGAACATATTTTTAGACACTGTTTCAGGTTAGACTGCTGAGCTAGAAGTTCTCCAGAAGTTCCTTCCAACCATGTACTTCTGTGCTTCCACAACATTTGTGTCTGCATTTTGAAATTAATCTTTCAGTATTAGCCTTTTTTACACAAATGGTTCTGAAAAGTAATTTCCAGTAAAAGTTGGAAGTTAGTATTACTTGGAAACACAGTATATTTTTTTTCCTTTCCAAACAATGTGTGACATATAAGTTCAATATGATACAGCCTTTTTCATTTACATGTACATATACTACAAAAATATTGCAGTTCTGCTTTCAGATGCTATTAAGATTATTATCAGCTTTAAAAGGATGTGAAACATGTAAAAATATCATTTTAACACCAAAAAATACATTTTCACCACAGGTTTTTGTAACAAGACTTGCATATGCAATACATGGAACAATTTAAAAATCATTTTGATGCATTATGAATCACCCGTAAAAAAAATAAATAAGTGAAGACATTCTCAATTTTGGTAAATATTTATAGAGCCAAACAATATGAAGTATATGTAACAATCAACTTTCTAGTGAAAATGTGTGCAAGTGGGTTTATTTTGAAAGGAAAAATCCTACTCCCAGTGTCATACTCAATTAAATTCTCCAGGTAATGACCCCATTTGCATAGAGAGCTGAACCCACAAGTGGGAATTTTAATGGGCACACCACCTGAGTACATTAATTGAGAGTGACACTACTTGAACTAGTTTTGTGCTTACCTCACTGAAAATTCTACTCATATTATTTTTAATGTCAAGCTACAAGTCAAATTTCAAGATGATGGATTTGTTCTTTTTTAAGCATTGAATTTGAATAAAAGAAAGCTTTAATTCTGTTATTCATTGTATAGCTTTAACTAATCTGTAGTTCTGATTCTCACCATTGCTTCATTTTTTCAGTGATTGGAATTTAATTTTATTCATTAATTTGTGAATAATTAGATAGAAAATAATGCCTTTAGCAGCTAAATTGCTTTCGGATTGCTGTTTAATGTACTTTTACCAGAATACGTGTTACAGTTAAGCTGGCATAATAGTTTACTAAAACGTAATTGTGTAAATATGTCTAATTATTCTTTCTGAAGAAACAAGACTGAATATAAAATTTCAGTCATGGATACCTTCATTTTCTTAAACTTAACCTGATGAAAGCTCGATAGTTGCAAAGCAGATTACTGATGCAGAGACAGCAGTTGTCAACAGTAGTGGAATCCTTGTACTGCGTTTCCCTTTATCCTTCACACGCTACTTGTAATGACCTTGAAGTTATTGTGGATTCTAAACCACTGCCGTTAGTCTACATTAAATATGTAATCAAGGTGTCTTCTCCTCACATGAAAAAATCAGACAAATGGAGCTGCATTTCCGAGGGAGGAAAGCAAACCCATGTTGTTTAATGCATTTCTTTTTTCCCAGCTTGTTCTTATTAGTCTTCAGTAACTGAAAGTAGCACAGAATCTAAAAACTAGCATATATATGCCACTATAAAAGGTATTAATTTTGAAATAATGTTCTGCTCCGTTCTTGTGAGAACTTGAAGTCTGCCAGTTTGCAAGATTCTGCAGAGTCCATCCTGACAGAGCTTTCAGTTATTTAATTCAACGAGCAAGACACAATCAATATATTTTGAACTTCATGTATTCAAATATAAACCACTGTTGAACTAGTTATTTAGATATATTCCAAAGATATCATTTTCACAAGTCTATTTGCATATAGCAGTGAACACAGAAAAGATGAAGAAATAATTTACAACATGACATACATCATGGTATTTTCTGAGACCTCCATAACAAAAGCCCTTTTTGTTTTCCTTGAACAACAAAGTTGTTTTTTAAACAAACAAACAAACACATATACAAAAACACTTCATAATAAAGCTAAAGAAACAAAGTTAGGTGCTGTGGAAAAAAGATTGTAATGTGTAACACATACAAGTTGGAGTACAGCATATTCACAGTGTGGTCACTTCGTGCAACTTGGAGATGAGACAAATTGCAGAAGCTTACACCACTGATTGAAGAGGAATTGTATAGTGCTTGGGCACCAATTACATACCCTACTGAGATGATATAAAGAGCCTCAATTACAGTGGAGTATTTTGTCAGTTAAAATAGCATATGCATATCAGAATAAAAATTAGTAAGATACTACTCAAAATATAAAATGTATTATACAATTTTTCATCCAGCGTCCCATTTTTATGAGCACTGAATGGTAATGTACTAACAATTGCTATAATAGACATACATAAAGGAGGTAAACAGGATTGCATGTAGTGTCTTATTAAATTAAGTTTTAAGTGAGGTGAACTGAGAGACTGAAAACCATATGGAGGTTAAGATCATCTAATCAAACTCAATATCTGACTGTTTCACAGAATGGTAATTCAGAGAAATTTCTCTTTCCAACTATACTAGAAATAGTCCATCATATCAAAGACTTGTGAAGAGAAACACCATCCTTTTATGTCACTAGTACCAAATCACCGGTAAATAGCAGATGCAAGTGCTTACAAGGAGGCTGAATTTTGTAGAGGGAATCAACTTCTCATTTGAGTATACTGAGCAGCGAAAAAGTGCATCATGGAAATTGGCACAGGGTCTTATTTTTATTGAACTTCTTTCAACATCCTGATGCTAAAATTGAGCTAATGTCCCCCTGATCCCTTTGGAAGTGGCAAAAACTGGCAGAAGTGCTAGAAGACAGGAAAAAAGGTAAGATTAATGCCTGTCAATTCTAGAGCTACTACTGTCACCATCAACACTACCTCTTTTGACACATGGTGTGTGCACTCACATATGGATAGAGAGAGGGACAGAGAGAAGACACCGGGGAGATATTTCTCTAATCTTTAATTTAATTTGGGGGCCAAGAGTAAGACTTCAGATACATGATTAATTCTATGATTCATTCTGTGATATATCTGTTGCCTTTCAGAAGGTTACAAGACTGCTGACAAAAGGAGTTTTACTGTGGAAATATATCAATACAATTGGCATTGCTCTCCAAGAACATATATCAAATATTGCAATCATTAAGACATTTTTTTTAAATGTGTGAATAGCTCTGAAAAGCTTCTCATTTAGAAGATTATAAAAACAATGATTCACATAACTCAACAACCAGTTCTTAACAAGAGTACTATGGCTGAAATAAAGTCAGTATTCAATCCAAAAGCTCCCAGATGTTCATTACCCTTCTTCACAGAAGTCTTTTGTTTCCTAGAAATATTATGTATTATGGATCCTGGTTAGAACATCTATAAGAAGTCCCAAATGATGCTATTTGTCTATGCCTCTATAAGTCCTCTTACACAAACAATTATTTTGGCCCATAACGTCAAGAGCAAGACTTCATGGTACAAGCACGATTTCTGTCAGTTTTAACATCTTTTCTCTATAATGCCCAGAAGCAACACAGATTTTTTTAGGCCCACGTATACGCATGCTAGGACATCCAATAACTTTAAAATAGACAGAAAAATTTGTGCAAAAGACTGTAGACATGCAGCCTCTGCAGTTTTAAAGTAGCATAAGCATGTTCACACTCAGTTTAAGCCATCATAAAAAAATATCTTTGCTTAAATCAGTTTAAATGGTCTACTCTATCTGTGTTCAAACTAGCTGATTTTAGAAACATATTTTACTTTAAAATATTGGCACTGTGTCTAGGCCTTCATTTCATAGGCCACATGGGCCATTAGACCTTAATATGTCTACTGCAATTCCATAAACTGACTACACTCTGTTCAGCTTGTTTTTCGTAAACAGAAGCGTATTGCTGCAGACGTATTAAAATAATTTTCATTTTGATCAAATTTAATCATTACTGGATTTCCACCTCATTAATAGAATTTCACTAGGGAATGAAAGTGCCTTCTTAATGACAAACTTTTTTACCGTTGCAGATTTATGCTAGCACAGCTTCTAACATTAGTTGGTTTAGCTCCACCTGTAAGACAAGTCACCTACACCCGTTCACCCTCTGTGCAATCACACAAGAGCCAAAGCCTTCAGGAAGTATTATAACAGAAAAAAAAAAAAAAATCAAAAATAAGACGTGAAATTATCATTCAGAAGAGTGACAAGGCAAGACTAGAAGATTTCCAGAAGTTTCAAAATAAAGGTCTTTATTTCAAAATAGTGTTTGAGAATAGCACATCCAGTTGATATAAAATACAAGTAGCAAATTATCATTTTTCAAATGGGCCAGTTTGCAGAACTATTTACTGAAACACTGTACAAGTTCACAAGAACTATTATAAAATAGACAGTTAAGTTCTGATGGTTTAATTTCATTTAAACTATATTTTCACATTTGTGTCCTTCTAATTCTGCTTGTTTAAATTACACAAGGTGCTTACAAGATTGCCTATGGAGTGAAAATTACAAAACAGAATCTAAGAATATAAATACAGAAAGGAATTCCTCAAACTAAATACTAATATTCTCTGCTACAAAGATACATTTTACAAAAGTGCTAATATTTCTATGACAAATATCTCTATGACGAATAGTAGCAGACTACATTTAAATGTCAAACAAATCACACAATTTTTTTTTCAATTGTTCATAATACTTTGATACTTCTAATCACTATTAGGTTTAATAAACACTATTTTCACTTCCTAGTATTTCACAAATGAAGTGGGAAAAGAAAGAATATTTCTGCGTGTGTGTGTGCATGTGAAAGTCTGTACACATACGCATATAAACATGAAGAGAGTTCTTGTAATTATTATTTGTATTTTAACAGGACTGGAAGTAAATACTTCATAGTAAATATATTTCCCAGGTTTTCATAGTTTCAACAAATAAAAAAAAAACACTCTGAATTCCTGTAAGAAGAAACAAGAGTTTGTATAGAGCAAACTGTGTAAATAACTTTTACACAGAAAAGGGATCCTAGAGTTTTGGGGTTTTTTTTTAATATTGTATCATCCTGTGGTACAAGTAATTTTGACTAACTTCCAGTATTCACTAAAAGCCTGATATGCAAATGTGCGGTTTTCCAAACACAGAACTAGAACTGCTCCAGCACAGACATCCTGGTGGGACAGGAGCCTGGAAGTCTCCTTCCCTGCTCTCAAAGGCACAATCAGACAAGAAACAGCCATAATTTACCTCTCTGTGACCAGAAGGACACAAGGAAGGCCAGCTTATGGTGCTGCCCAGCCCCGGAGAGCATGTCCCCACCACCACAGCGTCAACCATAGACCTACAATGGCCTACACCTTTTCCAAGGTGCATCGAGTCCCAGTGCTCACTGTGATGCCCCCAATTTCCCCAGAGGCATTATGCCTTACAAAGGCAAAATGCCTCCAGGCACTGCCACTCAGCCAAGGCACCTCTTCCCCCTTCCCAATGTGGTTCAGACTTTTAGGAGTCATAATTGAGCCCCATGGGCCTGATTCTGAGCTCAGGGAATTTATCAATTTAACTATATGATTCCTTATTAGCCTGCCTATTACCATAATACCTTTGTGCTCTCTAGCTGGAGCTAAACCAATGGAATATTCTGACATTAATGGAAATGCACTTTGTTTATGCAACACAGATATGAATCTGGCCCAATATATGGAAAAAAAAGAAATACAATAAGAATCAATTCTTGTAGTAACTATCAAGAACAGATAAGAAACCCTCTGAGTAAATCTGCATTGCATCAGGATACACCACAATATTGCAGATGTTGAGGCAAAACATAACACCTCCCAGCTCCCTAGTATAGTTGAGGATTCAGCTATGTTACCTTCAGTGATAACTTGCAGTAGTAGGCACTACTAGTCAGTGTTCACAGGGAGAAGCTTTGGTTAATATCAGACCATTTGTTGACTTAGCTTCACACTCCTGTGATCTTCAGCTTGTCACATTTACAAAAACTGAATTCACTACAGCGGACAGAGACATTTATGGTCAATTCACTCAACAGAAATATGCTATTGACTATTGATGACTTGTAACAAGGCCTAGATTTACTAGATCCAACAATCTACAAATGAGAATTCTGGTGTGTAGATAGGAAAGTTTGTGAGATCAAGATGTACAGGTAGTTTACACAGAAAAATTAATGAGCTACAGACATGGAGGAGAAAAACCAGCAGATGGTAAAGAAAATAGGTACCATTATTCCCTAAACCTTGGAATACCAGAAACTTCTTTATGTGTTGGATAAAATTCATTTCACAACCACAATGACAGATATTTCTCAGAAAATTCTAATGGTGCAATAGAGAAAGTTGCTCACTGGATCCTAACTGTCTTTTTCAAACATTTAAAATCATATTCCATTTATTTTTAAAGGATATAATACACTATAAAAATGTCCTTTGTTTACACAGTTATTTAAAAATAACACTTAAAATGTATTTGAGAATAAGCATTTTTGCATTTGCTTTTTGCATTCAATGATAAAATGCCTTGATCAAGTCAGTTTTACTTTGGTCTTTAGACTCTGTTTAAATTCTGTGATCTTCTGTATATCTTTCTCACACAGTAAAGAAATAAATACTAAGTTATGTGATAACTGGCTATAAAGCTACAAACACTGACAAGGCCACTAATGTACAGGTTTAGATTATTAACTTCTGATACTTTCCCTTTTATAGCCAAATTTTGAAGATTTGTAAGTTTATTAGTCAGTTAGTTTGATATATTTCTTGTCTACAGAAATTTCCAAAGTATCTTCTAAAAAGAAGCATTTCAAGTAGTATTAGTACTGAAGTAAAATAGAAGTTCTCTATTCTGTCTTCATTGATAACAACAAAATTTTGGTACTCTAGTACGTGTTAAAACTTACATTGATTTCATTTCTTCCTGTAGCATCAATATTGACAATGGGAAATACCAGGAATCTCTCTCAGACCAATGAGACATTCAAAAGAAATATTGCCAATGTGACCTCTGTAGCAAAACCAGCAGTAGATTCCTGATGCTGACTTTTGAATTCATTTTAAAATAAGAAAACAAAGTTGCTTTCAACCCACAGAGATTGAAATAAAGACATTTTGCTTTTCAAAATGCCTGTGAAGGCATGTTATGCATGGAAGCATTTGAGTGTTTAAACATCCAAGTAGGTAAAGGCAAATACTTAAGGTTTTGCCCTGTAGTCTCTAACCAAAACCTGTCACTCAATTTGAATGGCAATTTTGCCTTCATACAGCCTGCAGTATCAGGCCTATAACTCCATTTCAATAAAGTCTTCCATTTGCAAAGCCAAAAGGAAGCTGGAATGTAGACTGAGTTTCACATACAAAACTATACAATTTGTGTTAGAATACAGATTTGACAATTGCTTTTAAAAATATATATTTATATATAGGGAATTAACAGTGCAATACCAGTTGGTGGTGTGAAAATCTTACCTTGTCTTTCTTCAAATGTATTTAAAGATCTCCAGTTTTATAGAGAATAAAATAAAAAGGGATAAATATTTCAGGATGGGAAGCAGATCCCACAGCATTCCATGCAGATCTCCAAGCAATCTGAAGATTCACAACATGCGTCCATTATGCCACAGTCCATATCACAGGGACAGTTACAGTCATCGCCCATCTCATCCCCACAGCAACAGCAGCAGGACTCCGAGGTGCAGATGCCGCAGGATGCCTGTCCCAGAACAATGTTACAGAGGGTGACAAATTCACAGAACAAGCAAGCCAGGATACAGTGAACGCAGCAATCTTCATAGGTGCCAGTTCAGCACAATGCCATGTAGGAGGAGAAATAAAAGAAAAAAAAAAGAAAAAAAAAAAAAAAAGAAAAAGGAACAAATCATTAATACCTTATTCTAGAAGCAGATATATCACAATGTCAAATAAGTAGCTCAAAGACAGCAATTCAGAGTAGACATAACCTATGACCATTAAGAACATGTTTCCCATCTTCAAGGTTACTTATGTAACCTAACTTATCTTTAATTTAATATTGGTTTTGGTACAAGTTTCCTTCCCCCACTTCACTTTATGCAAATCCCAAGTACTAAATACCTGCTTAGATGCACTTCTCCAGTTATTTATTATGTAAAATATCCATATCTACTATACTCAATCATAACTTCTTCCAGCACGCCCAGAAATTATTAAAAAAAAAATAAAATCCACATATGAAAGAAACTAAAACTATTTCCAGTCTCTCCCATGGCATCTCAGCCTTCTGAATCTGCTTTGTTTGGCTTGATAGTTACAGAGAAAAAGAAGGGAGTTGCCATATAATTTTTGCTTTCTTTATAGTTTTATGCACATCTTAAATCTAGCATAACAGCATGTTATATGTATTTTTATACTTCCAATAATATATAAAACACTCAATCAAAACTCAGATTTTTCTATTGCTTTTCTACACAGATCTCTTGGCAGTCCTTCTAATGTACCACTTTAATCTTCAATAGAGTTCATAACTACACCTGAATATCAATATCCATCTCTCATAAGTAATGATAAATTACATGAGGTAATTGAGTAGGTGTCCCACAAATTGTCAGCAAAAAATATGGCACCCAAAGAGGTAATGTGTCAAATAGTTTTCATGGTTGTTCTTTCCTAGCCTCAGCTTTCATCCTTATTTTTAGTCACAAATCACTGACAATTGGGAAAACGTTCCTGGGAAAATATCCTACACCTCATCCTTTCCCTGTCTCTATAGTCTATCACAGGTATCTGCTCCAAGAGGCCAGTATGAAAGACAGCATATGGAGCTATATGGGCATTTGGCCTGACCATCTACAGATGTTACGTTCTTCCAGTTCACAGGCTGAAGACTGTTACCATATGGGGAAAGTTTGCAATTATTTGCAACAGTAATACAATTAGCAGGTCTCCTAAATGTATTTATAATGTAAAAAATGGTGGAGTAACCATGGTAAGTATCTTGATGGATTCAAAGTACCTCTAATATTGTGGAAACTTTGGCTGTGAGATGGTGTAGACATGACTTTATGCAAGTAAGCACCAATACTTAAAGCAATGCAGCGACAGAGGCTCAGACCTGCAAAATCTCTCCCAACAAGCAAAGTAACTACCTGAGTTCTTAGGCCACTCTAAATATCAAACTGCTAGGGATGGATTTCACCTACTTACTATTCTACTTAGACCGCAACTTAACCTGGGAATATCTGTACCGCAATGGGATCAAAATACACAAACTCAAAATACACAAAATGAGCACTTAACATCCAAAAGAAGAAATAGAAACATAAGGGAAAGCAAGAATGAAAAACAAAAAAATAAAAAAAACACAACCTCAAAAACTCCATACTACTGTGCAGGAAGCAAAACTGAGAAGAAACCACCGGTAAGACTGAGCTGTTTCTAAAGAAAGTTGCTGCTTGTATTAAACGGCTGCTTTTCCCAAAGAAATACTGTCGTGAAATAAATGACCTTCAGAGAAAACCCAGAAGATATGTGAAATAAAGCTGGGGAGTATCAGTTCACTGAAGAGGACCAAAGCCAGACTGATAGCGATTAATTAGCTGGTTGTCATGGAGATGGTGTTAAATTTGTTCAGGTAAAATCTCCTTTCAGATTTTCTTTTAATATGAAGGGAAAAGATAAAGAAGCCAAGAGTTCTATCTAAGAAACCTTCGTATTTGAGGAACTGAGATTTTTACTATTTTGCATCTTTAAAATGCAGTTGATGGAAGCTAATACCACAACGAATTTTGTTCTCCAAATGTTTTTTTTAAGCAAAACACCATAATAAAACTTTATGTGTATTAGTATTGAAAATAAGATGCTCAACAAAATCTTGCCTGCTTCATGCAGGGATATGTAAAATTGCAGGGAGAGAAATAAACATTCACAGAAATTATAATATACATATTTACTGATGGACAAGAGACAGAGTTCACAGGTTAAGCAAAAGGGACTGCATTCAGAAAGCACCTTCTGGACCCACAAGGGAAGTTCTCCCTCCTAAACTAAAAAACAACCCCACTAAATCAATACTTACAAGGAGCGACTGTGTTGATGTAAATTAAGGTATTTCAAAGGTAAAAGGTACTAAAAATGGTTCAAGACACAGAAGGAAATTTTGACCATTAGTACTATGATAGAAACTCTGTGGAGGGTCTTTCCATCTCTTCTTCACTGACTGAAAGAGTAAAAGGATTTATTTACCTACTAGTTATTTTTATTTCTTTCTCCCTGGATTGCAAAATTAGTTTTCCATTTAGAAAATCTTTATGTAACAATTCTACTTAACCTGCACAAACACTTAACATAGAAATATCCTTTACTGCTCTCTTCATTCTTGCAATGACTCATTTGTACAATGAACATAAACTTTGATCCACGTTTCAAGGACAAACCCAAAATAATCATGCTTTTATATTCTTCATGTTATTGACTTTTAATAGCTATCCAGGTAGCAATTATTTAACACATGACAAAGCATGCTGTTACCTAGCCCTACCTGACTTGCTGAATTCAGAATCATGACTCTAGCCGTCTGTAATACATTCAGATAAAATGAGTGTATGACTCCCACTCCTTAGTTTCTTAGCTACAGATGTGATCATAAGAAAAAGATAAAGTCACAGTGGTTTTTGTTTGTTTGTTTTGCAATAATAACAAACATGCTACACAAAACTCACACATACTTCTCTAGTACCCATATTCCTACAGCAACCTGTCAGTTCCATAGAAAAAATTCTATAGCTAAAAACCACCTCCATTCAGCCACAAAGAAGATATTATATAAAACCCACTCCAAAAGATATGACCTCAGGTTTTTCATTACCATGTTAGAGACCACTAAAATGTATTTCACTGCTTGCACAAGACTCCCTAATAATTCTTTGCTGCTTCCAGGACCAAAGAGTCTATTTTAAATTACAGATTATTTTAAATTTCAAAACTATTTAACATGTTAAGAATAAAGACTATACTTAACTTCTACTCTTTGACCTTACCACATCAAAATCCTAATAGTTTTTGCAGATGAGTGAGTAGTGGAACACATTAATCCAACTGGAACTAAATGCAATTTATATAGCTGGGAAGAATTTGGAAAAAAGGATAAATTTGATGATCTTAATGTCTGACAACATGTTTTCTGGAGATCTTAAATATATTTTAGTCTTTTCTGATAAAGCAATGATACAGCAATATCGGTTATGACACTGTATTGCTGTAAAGAGCAGCTAGCTTAAAATGATCTATTTCTTTACATCTGCCTTAGTTCCCTTATCAAATGCATTTATCACGTTTGTTGACTATGACCCAAGCTCCCAAAAGCTATGCTGAATGCCATAAATTACGATAGGCCTGGTCTGTATGCAGTGGTAGTATATTTTATTAGATCAACTCACAGTTGGGGAAAAAATATGAGCTTTCAGACACAAATGCTCATCTTCAATTACCCTTTCCTTTTGCCTGGGATGAAAGCTAAACCTGACATTAAAAAGGTCATCCCATGCAGCATTTTTAAATACCGATGTAAGTAAAGCTGTTTCCTTAGTCCTTTGGCACACCCCCAAAAGTTACAGATTTGTTAGGGAACTTCATCAAAACTGTTAAACAATGCCAAGGCAAACAGAAACCTAAGAAACTCGTCCAAGTTTTTGCTGGCTATATCATACACACACATCCAGCTACTTTGTGCCGATTTAACCAAAGAGTGTATACAGTACATGTAACATCTACTTTAACTGGGTTATAAATGTTACCACAGACAATATCCAGACAAGAAACAGACTGAAATCTTTTAAAACTGTTTACACAGTTATTCAAAGACCAGGGGGCCCTCTCTATACTTTATCTCAGTTATAACAGCTATGATAATTTAAGGAAAAGAAACAACATCAACAATAAAACAACTTTAGTGTCCATGTCTTTAAACATTTGCACCTGCACACCACTTTTTATTTCTAAAATCTTTGCATACAGCTATTACTGGGATATCCATATCCTTTTAAATACTGAAATAGATATTTATTTTATTTCAACTTCCCTTTATCTGTTCCTCTTCATTTTTATGAAAAGGTGCAGCTCTACTTAAGGAACAGACTTTACAGAGAACTATCGACGATCAAAACTGTACAAGGTACGCAGAAGTTCACCTGAAAATGTACAGAGAAAACATACACGCAGGCTGATCTGTGCTGCTTTTGTAATGTTTGACACTAACCTGCCGCAAACCGACCCAATAAGCTTTCACATCAAGCAAGTCGGTCACATATGATAAAAGGTTTTCGTGTCAGCAATGGTAAATAAGCTCACTTACAGGGTGGTGACCTTGGTCAGCTTCTTACTAACTATATTCTCCAAGTTCAGACAACTCGAAACAAATCTCCAGGCACTCTGCTGTCTCACAGTGAAAATCAAAAAGGGTAAAACCGCAATCAAAGTGGTAGCTGAGGTCCTCAGCAGGGGTTTACTCCGGGCCCCCGCAGAGCCCTGAACAGAAGCCCCAGCAAGAGCACGTGCTTCCCGTGGCAGCAGTGGATGAACACACGATGCCGATGGTGGAGACAGCCCCCAGCCAGGGTGGCACAGAGAGAGAGAAGAGAAACCACCCCGCTCAGGTTTCTAAAAGGTGTCCATTACACTGAGGTTGTGTGCAACCTTCCCAAGCAGCAGCACACATGCCATCGCACCACTGTTCCACTAGCATACGTGGTTAGTGTGCAGCCTCTGCTGCCCAGCCCCTTCCAGAAAACTCACCACACCCAGGACAATGCTCAAGGCAAAACACGAAATGCAGAGAGAATAAACTGACCTGTTGTGTGGAGTATAGTTACCTCTAGATAACAGAGTTGCATTTATTTGGATGGGGGAAAATGAAGCTATAAATCATAATATATGTGATATTTAACATTTTAAAATGGAAAACTATCATCTCTATCAATCAAGAAAACTAAAATGTCACCTGAACAGGCAAATTACACTGCAAAACACATAAAAACTTCCATCAAAGCTTATATTCTAAATTCTTGATACAGATATAACCTCAGGAGTAAAATGATCCAGTTGAAACAATCAAATGTACTAAGAAATGTGCCAATTCACAGTATCTAAGGCTTCCTTAGAATACAAAGCTTTCATTGCCATTGCTCATCACTGAGACTACTCAGGTGCTACTAGACCATAACCTTATAAAACTGATACTGCAGGAAGACCTTTTTTTGCTACAGACCGTTTTCCACTCAGTCCTGCTACACAACACGTAAATCACTTCCCAAGACTTCTATGCAAACAAAAATACAAACCATACTTAAAACACACCGCTATTCAAAATCCCTTATATGGTAACGTTATTTGCCCACTGCCTGATTGACAACTACATTCTGATACAATCACATCTAACAAAAAAAAAAATCTCTGTTTATCACTTCATGCTCAGACACAAATCCACTTTGAATCAATTTCAAAAAGATAACAATGGAAACTTTGTCCCAAATAGAGAGATTTGCAGGATACTAAGTAAGTAGCTGCCTAAATGCTACTTAATGCTCTGAGATAGATTTCAGAAGTGTATGCATGTTTTTAAAATACAAGAGAGAGAGATGGCCGGTAGATATTTCTCCAGTGTTATGCTATTCACGGTGTAACACACACTTATACTGAATTTCAGTAAATAACACCAATACAATGTCAGAACAATATATAAAAGAAAAATTACTGCTGCTCTTGTGGCACTCAAGAGAACATAATAAGAAGAATATTAATAATAATAAGTAATAAAAAATTCCTATTCAAAATCATATGTACAAAAGGAAAGTTGATTGAAAACTATTTTTCAGTTTATACGAAGTTATATAAACCAAAGTAAGATGCTCCTACTCCAAACAGAGGCCTGCTGCTCTGCTAAGAGAACTACTCGCTACTTTCCCTGTATATGCACCTCGTGGCTCTTAAGATGCTGGCTTAATACAAAGGCTATTTGGTGGACTTGCTTTGTCTCAGTTAAGCCATCAATATCACTTCGGATACTCTAATAAATTAATGTAATCAGCAGCATGAGTTAAATAGTGCCCACCAACCCCATGCTTGGATTCAACATCTAGAACAGATGGAGTTGCATTATACTAAAAAAGAAGGGTAAAAAAAGTCCCATTCAAATCCACCCTGAAATGTTCAATTTTAAACATCGGACGTAAAAAGAAAAAAACAACATGTGTTGGGTGAGATTGTTCACTGCACATCTAAGCTCAGTTGCTCAAGACACACAGTCCAGAAGGTTGAGGGAGATTGCTTCAGGCCTTGCTCCAGGAAAAGTATGGGTGGTAACTTAGATCTGGCAGCAAGCTGACATTGCCTGTCCTTCCCCAGAGCCTCCCATCGATGCTGCAGGCTTTCTTATCTACTTCACTCCTTATTACACTTCTTAAGACCTATCTTGAAAAAAATCCTTGGAAAGAAGATGCCTTCTAGTGCCTCTCTGATTTAGAGCCTGGGAAGGAATAAGGTGAAGATCTCACCATACATACAGGAGGCAGGCTCATAATCCAATCATCATAGTTTAATGAACTACCATTTCCAGATGAATACGGCAATTGTGTATGCTCTCAGCCTTTTGAATATGTGAGGTACTGCCCTAAATGCAAATTGTCACAAGAGACTGGAGTTGTGGAAACTACCCTGACAAATGTTAAAACTTGTGAGGTCACAGAAACTGGACCAGAAGTGAGAGTTCCATTTCAAAACAGTATTCCCTCTCTCCATCATTAACTTTTAATAAACTATTGCTTCGATTAAAAAAATGCATAACATCAGGCTTCATAAGGTTTTATTAAGAAAACTTGGTTTGGTTTGGGTTTTTCAAAATAATTAGTGCCTACTTCATTTTACACCCTCCACCACCTTAATTAAATTCTTCTTCCATCCTTCACGCTGCCCAGCTGATTCTTCCCTTTCCCTCTCCAACTCTGTATATGTCATTATTACTCACCTTCTGCTACTTTGACACACATATGTATGTATGTATTCAGCTATATGTTTTTCTTCATTTCCTAACATCTAGATTTACTGTCCAGTTACCTCATTGCTGTCTCCTTTAGTTTTCCCTCTTTAAGTTACACTGGACAGGTACCACTGCTTCCAAACACAGCAGCTGGACTGCCTTCTTTTTAGTCATTTACATTTGCTTTTTCAGGTTTCTAAGGTGTTTCTCTGCACTATTTATAACAGGTGTAAGAGAGTGACAATTCTCTTTGCTAGTGGTCTACCAACCAGTTTTGGAAGAATTGTGACACCTCTGACATAAATAATTTAAAATATTGTTAAAATTTCTTTGAATTAAAAAAAATCTTTTATTCCCAATATGCACTGAAACCTACACAGTCCCTCTGAAAAAAATCTTTAGAACTGAAATAGTGGTTTAAAACTGGTTTTTAAGAGAGACACTCCTACTATTTCATCATTCCTTTCTTGTTTGGTTGGTTGGTTTTTTATAGTGTAAGTTATGGAGATGAGTAAGATTTCTTCTGGGACAATATGGATTAATAATAAATGCAGAGGAAGAGCAGAGCTGGTGAGTGCGCTCACACCCTTCTAAGCCTCACTGGATGTGAAAGTGTTTCTTAACAGCCTATTCTGAAATGCTGACACAACTCTATATGTTACAGGGAGATTTTAAAGCTTTTATACTACCACTACCAAAATGCCTGTTACATTTGAAGCACTTCAAATGCAGCTTCAATTCCGAGAGCTCACAAGATGCAATCTACAGCACAAGTGGAGCTTGTGTCTGGAACAATTAATATAAGAGTTGTTAATAACTATGATGGGAGAAATTTGGTGGACTGGAGGACGGCGGGGCTTTATAGCCTGCATTAAGGCTGCCTAGTGCTTTGGAAACCAAGAGGAGCAGTACTGACCTTCTTAATGGGAAGACGTGGCTAAAATAGCACTGAACTTCATTTAGGTTTTGGGTGCTTATACAGAAGTTTGCAGTATATGATGGAGCACGCTGCATTTGGTACACCTTTTAATTAAGCTTAAGCCCAAATATGCTGCTGCGCAGGATGGGTGGCAATCCAGGATGTTTCTTGATTCTATTCTGCTTCAAGAACTATCAAGATTTTCTGTTCTGTCAATAGATAAGATATTCTAGACCAAAATACCTACCAGACCTAGACTTATTTTGCATTACTCCAGTGTGGTACTCCAGAAATATTAACATCTTGCACTTTAAGAAGAAATTAGAAGAATGCAGCTCCCAGCAGCTTTTGGGAGGGAATAAGAAAAAAATGAAAAATATTTTCTTTTTTTCTATAGTTTAAACTCAGCTTGATAACCAGAATTTTCACTTTTCTTCCTTCTGAAGACATACTCTATTTCTTATCTATGGCCACTTTCTTTCACTTAACAAAACCACGTATTCTTCTGACTGTCAGTAGAGCAGAGTACTCAAGGTGGAACACAAGGCGGATGAAGCAAAAGTGTATGGCATGTATTTTCAGTTTGTTTTGGTTTGGGTTTTTTTTGGTTGTTTGGGTTTTTTTGTTTGCTTTATTTTTTGTTTGTTTGTTTGGGTTTTTGTGGGTTTTTGTTTGTTTTGGTCTGGTTTGGGTTTGGTTTTGGCTTTTGTTTTGGTTTTGTTTGTTTGGGTTTTTTTAAAGCTATATATTAGAATACAAAAGCCAAGGTCATACATAAGGAATAGCAAAACTAAACTGAATCTGAGGATCTGAAAGCATTGAAGTTTGCCTGTATTTCTTTCTTCAAAAATTATCTGGACACTAAAGTAGCTGAAGGAACTGAAGTAGCTGAGTTAATTTGGGTGATTGATTATTCAATACTCACAGTAAAAATTTAATATGATTTTTCTCTTTCTGCATAAGATTACACAAGAAATTGCATACAAGTTATATTATTATACTGTATAGATGTGCACAAACACAAATTCACACCTTCAAGTAAACTCAAACCCAGCAGCTCTTCAGCAGTAACCAATGGTTTATGAGATTATGTGGTACAAGATAAAGCAATGCTAAGTGGTTAAGCAACGTTGAAAATTATTTCCAATAGTTTCCTATCTTTTCCATCTTCCTGTCATCCTTTTCAATAGTTTCTACAGAAATGTCATTGGATCAGAAGAGACAACTCCTCACAAAAATATCTCTTTTCCCACAAAAGTATGATTCATTGTACAAAAAATCTGCAGAAGTTAGGTTCAAATTAATTTATGTATAAGACACTCTTTCAAGAGTGTCTATGCAATCCTTAGTCACACGACTTACTAGTGTACTCTTCTGGATTGCCACTCATCCATTGCCAGGTCTCTGATTATGTATCTTACCGAAAAACCAATGGATGATATAAAAGATCACATATATATTGATCCTTCCTGCAAGGTAACAACTTGATAAGAATATTACTTATTGCCTAAAGTTCCCCCATGCAGTCCTACAGGATAAACTACTGAAAAGATGAAGAAATGTCAGAAGGTTTCTACCTGTGTTCATGAAGATGTGTAGACACAAATACCCTAGATATACTTTAATTATTGAAAAATAAAACTTGTGCTTCACTCAGACAGGTTAATGGAAAACTGGAAGCAGCAGATATTAGCAGTGTGGGTCAACCTATTCAGAGCATATATCAAAGTTCCCACACTCAAAATAAGAACATTACCAGGTTAGATGTATAATGTTGAGTATATTTAATTTTAGCTGTTAGGTGACTCAAGAAACTACATGTAAGAGTAAGGATTACCCTGTATTTCTGTATGTTGAAAGTATGTAAGTTAGATAGTGTGACAACAGAACGTAATTATCTATATTCTAATCAGACATACTGTTAAAAATACCAACATTTCTGACTGCATATAAAAAAATTGTATATTGGCAGTTTTCGGCAACTAACAAAATCTGTGCTGAGTATTAAAATCAGACATTAGAATTCACAGATATATTTGAAGATATGTTAATATTTTTTCTCCTCAATCGTTTGGCAATTTTACATAATCATTGCCAAGGTTATTAAAAACAAACAAAAATCCCACTGACCATATTTATTCCAATATAGTTTTAGAAAAAATAAATAAGTGTTTGACATAAATAATTGTATAAGGGCATGAACATGGCAGGCACTATCTCTTTAGAACTCTGGAATTTCTTTTTCAGAGGTTGAATTTCCTAAATTCACTTTGTACCAGTCATGCGAACAGATCTAGGTCTCTTAACAGTTTTTTTTATATATAAGGAAAATATCGGGCTGGAGGGTGAACTGGATTTCGTCTAACAGAAAGAGATAAGGGGAATATAACAAATATGAAGTTGTGGTTTTGGAAAGAAATTTTACAGGACTGTGAGTGCAACAGAAAAATAACAGCATGTTTTTGAAGATAAATGCAAAAATAAACCACAGCAAGGAGGACCAGTCCATGGCACAGCCTGAGTGAAGCTGTCCATGATATTACTACACAGATTCACTCAGTAGGTTTGATTGAAGTGGCTGAAGTCAAGAGAAGTCACTCCACTGACATCAGTAGGCTTCATTCAGGCCACTACGTGCAGCCCTTCTGATCCCTCTTCCTTTCATCTCGGCTGAGAATCCTCCCCATTTCGCTGAACAGTACTGCTTCCCATTTCTCTAAGAATCTTTGTCTGCACGCAAACCCCCAAAGTTTTTTTTTTTAATCAGTCACATCTATGTCTGTCTCAAATCAATAACATTTTCAGAGCCTCTGCACCCCTCTTGGAATGGGTAGGAGTAAAGCCCATCAAGTATTTAGTGCTAATGGGAAGGCAGTGGATTAAGGGGCAGCTCAGGAACTCTAGGACCATTAGAGCAAATGCAAGCAGTGAAAACAGGCACACATAGCTAAAATGTAAGCGAAATTATTTACTTTTGTTTATTTAAGCTATGCATAGGGAGTATGAAGCTTTTTCATGCAAATTATTTACAGCTCAAATATAGCATAAGGCACACTGAACATCGAAGCACAGGTCTAAATTGTATTGTCTAGTGCTCAGACCTCATGGTTAGTCAGAATATCTGCCAACAGAACGTTTTCAAAAGCAAACTCTACCATCATGGAGCCTATCATTACTGGATTTAAGTATTGACTATGTTTTGAACTAGTGCTTTAACATTTTTTACTGGTATATATGTGACAATGTTGACAGGAGTTTCTAAAACATTATCAGACTATGTTGGCCAAATGAAAGCAAGAAATCTCCCATTGCTTCAATTTCTTTCAAACACTTAATATTTTCCTTTGGGGAAGTAACTTGTGTTTTATCATAATGATTTCTATTTGCTTCTGAAGCATGAGTCATGCTCTTCAATTATTTTCAGCTGATTGTGTAATTATTAGTAAGAATGGGGTTTGGATAGTCTTTATTCAGTTCAGGATTTTTTAATAAGAATTTCTGCTTACCTTCAGGTGAAGTACCTGGCTTTTGAGAAAACACAGAGCTTATTTTACTCTTCTTGCTGCTGTTACTGTTGACAGACAAGGTGGACTGAATTTTTCTGTGCATTTTTTCTGAAACAGGAGCCGAAATTTTTCTGTTGTCTGTAGGCACATGCTTGACCCCGTTGTGAATTCCACTTCCATTACTCAGACCTGCGTGGCCATTTTGGATTCTGCCACTTTCTTCCTCACTCCTTTCCAGTGCTGAAGTATTTGGCTGAGGCAAACGTTGAGGTTGTGCTTAAAATGAAAGAAAGAAAGGGTTAATTTAAATTGTAAATTAACAACTGAACATTGCCTCTGATTTAAAGACTGTATGTGAAGAACAGAAAACATGAAGGATTTTTTTTTATGTAAAGTTTTGTAATGAAAAGTGGTTTCAATTTAAAGATTCTTATTTAAAAAAAAAAAAAAAAAGAAAAGAGGACTTGGTTTGAAAACTAATTAAACTATACACATAGTAACACAACAGGATTTCATATTCAAAAAGCATCAGCCCAACTACCTCTCTTAATCAAAACACTACTGTATCATGCTTGGACATAAAGAGGTTTTCAGGCAGTCCAGTCTTCAACTGGTTTTAACCTAATATCAAGCTAAAAACCCAGATTCCCCTGAGCACGCAACTGAAGAGAGATTATACAGTGCCAGCAGTAAAGGAAAAGAATGCTGTATTTCGTTCTCTTTTCAGATGATCCACATCCATTTTCAGATTATTCTGAAGTCTAGCTTTGTATGTAGATTACACTGTGTCCAAGATAACAATATGTATACGTATTTATAGTTAGCCTCCTCTAAAAGAAACATTTCCACTGGCCACTTCAGGTGCAAGTGGCCAAACTTTCAGACAAATACTACTGGGACACATTGACCAACATGGTGTGTAAAAGGACTTAGTTCTGAATTTGCCTGACACACCCTCAGTGCTTTCCTTTTATCAAGGACACTGACACCATTCTCAGATTGCTTCCTCCAACTATCATAAACTTGTCCAGATTAAACTTCAGATAAACTTTAAGTCCTGGTCACATGTTCACAGGCAAAAAGAGATATTTTGCATAACAGTTTAAACATGAACTGGCTCATTTTTTTTCCTGCCATTTGATTTTTTCAGTCACACCAACTAAGATTTTAAGAAGATACTCTAGACTGCCCACATCTATCTAGGTCAGAGTAACCCTGACTGAACCTACTTTACAGAAGTGATAATTTTCTGTTGCAGGACAGAAAGGGAGGGCTGGGGGAAGCATTTATGCTTTAGCCTCACCAAAGATGTTGCAGGGAAGACAAAGATCATTCCTTTCTATTACCAACAGTAACTGCTCAAGAACCTCCCAGCCAACAGAGCAGGAGCACAATGTGGTCTGCCACCTCAACAACAAACTGTTGCCCAAAAAGCTTTTCATTGGCAACACTGAAACTACTTCTCCTTTAAATTTTACATTAGTGTTTGCAAAACCTATGAACAGAAGCATAAGTAAGGCACTTTCTTCAATCTGCAATTCAATTTGTAGTACATATTCTGTTAACAATTCCAGAATTCCACAAAGGCCCCAAAACAAATTTTAAGGAGTTTTCTCCTATATTAATAGGATTCTTTAAAAGTATATGACCAGGATCCCTTTGTGTAAGTCATCTTTCCAAACATGTGCAAAACTAATTTTGTTAAAAATCGAAAGGTATGCCTTCCATTTTGAAATTATTATTGTAGACCTAAACACAGTCAAAAAAAATAAAGCCCTTGGCAACACCAGGAATTAAAATTTTACCCTCTAAAATTCAGTGTTCATATCCATATCTTCCCATAGCTTTATTTGCATTATCCCACTCACATGTAAATTGTACTATTGAGGGACATTGTTTTTGACGTTCCATGTAATGATGTTTCCTCACATTGAGCTGCATATCATTCCCAAATGTGGTGTGGTACACTTGCACCAATAACCTAGAATTACTGGGGAGGAGTTAACCTTCCTCAATAAATAAAAGCAGTAGACTTTACTAAAAATTCTGTATGTCTGGACACACAAGTTTCTAAAACTGACAGTTATGACCTTTTCCAAGACCACTAAATTGGTGGTGGCAGCTTAGAATTGTTTGTATATTTTTGGTACTTTGCTATAACACAATAACTTGACAAACTATCCAAAATTCAGTCTTCAAAAACAAATGTGTTTCTGTCCAACTGTGAGTGAATGGGAAGTCTTGGTGAATCTAAACAGTTCTATGTTTTTGCTTTTATTATTAATTTTACTAAGAGTTTGGGGAGTTTTTTGGTGCTTTTTCTTTTTAATTTGTTATTAAATAACCCAGTTCCCAAAGTACTCTCACTTCAGTCTTTTGGTATTAACATACAACTTTTTAGCTGACTGGCTTTACAGTATTCACATGTGATACGCAGGTCAAATCAAAATGGAATAAAACCCCAAATGGATTAGTTATCTCAATTTAAATTTATTTTAACTTTATTGATAATTTTGCACTAGGGAGACTTGAATCTTATGGTTAAAACACACTTGAAACCAATTAGGAACCATATGACCGCATTCTAGCATAAAGAACAAAAGCAATTGACAGTTCCCAGATTAAGCCACAACCACTCAGTTTAAAACAGAAATATTTTTACCTTATTTTTTAAAGGTTGTGTATATCTAAAAAAAAAAAAAAAAAAAAAAAGGAAAAAAGAAAGAAAAAAAAAAAAAAGGTGTAATATGGGGAACGACACAATGCTTCTTAAAACACAGTGATATCCAGGGACTCTCACTCTCTCTTTAATGATCCACTGCTCTCATTCAGCTGTCTTTCTTTTTTCAAATCTTTACATATGTGACAGCTCTCAAAAGTAGACCATAGACCATCTGGCATTTTCAGAGGTGTAACTTGTGCAAATTCAGCTCTACTGGGAACACAATGCTATCTTCTGCCTGCGTTATAAAAGATACAATAGAATGTAGAACTTATGAGTTGTTTTGAATTATTCATTTTTTGCCTGTATATTCAAGAAATTTTACAAACTCTGCATTTTGTACTACATAATCACATGCGTTAAAGGTACAAAGAAACTTTTTGACACCTCTTTTCTACAGAAAGATGGCATTTTGTTTGATATGTGAACATTCAGCGCCTGTTATATCATTCTAAACAGGCCGTGTGCTGCTACAAAAGATCCCATTTTACACTCTATGTATGAGCAAAAATTTTATTCTTGATATTCAGTAACTAATGCAATACACATCAAAATTTCAAATATGAGTTGGATGAACATTCAGCATCTTCAAATCAGGATGGCACTGGTCACTTACTATATGTTAAAGATTTTTAAAAAATCATTCCTTGCACAACATAGAAATAATGTCATTTCAAACATCCACAATGAATAGTTTCAAATGTCCTAAGAAAGACTGTGCTTTTCAGGTTAATATGTTTTTAATCTTTAGCAAAACCGGTAGATTTAAGTCAATATTTTATACAGTGCTAACACTAGTGGATTTTCAATAAGAATGATAAATATTGGATTAATGATTCAATAGACTGAATCTTTTTGATAGAAAACTAGCAGATAATGTAGCTAGTAATAACTATACATGAATCTGCTGCCTGTGGAAAAGCAATAAAAAGGCAATATATTGCTATAGCATATAATCTATTAGCGTGTTTCACTGCTTCCTTGTCATTGGTTTCCCTGCAAAGTGGGCCTTAATACAATAACTTCTGCTGTTATTTAACTGACTTTCATAACAATTTAATTGTGAGGTTACTATCTGCTGAATAAATATTCAAGTACTAAACATTTACCGTGGTTTTGATGGTTTTGAAGTAACTACGCACATTCTCATGCAGACTGTAAAATCCTTAGCACAGTTTAAATGAATACGCATATATATATATGCACACTGACAATATATTGTTTACACCTTGCAAAATAGCAGCAATTCTTATGAGAAAAATCCTGATACATGCATTTAATTGAAAAAATGTATGTAAACACAGGGAAAGTCTCAGCCGAAAGAGGACAGTCTAAGCTATCATTAGGGATTTTAGACAAAACACAAAAACAAACATTCACAAAACACAGACTCCTCGGAGTCCAAGGGAAACATCAGGAGGGAGAGAAGAATTGAGACAGCTAATTAGTAGCCTAATCACATCAAAAGCAATTCCAAGGTAGCTGATACACATGCCCTTGGTGTTTCCTAGGCAGGTCCATGCCATCAGTGGAAAATACACATTCCAGTTTACAGCCTGGGTCATCTGACTGCATACCCAGAGAGGTAAGAATGCTGGTTTTCTTCATTTTTGACACAATAGTTTATGACATCAGATCAGGCCACAGAAGCAATATTTTTGCAGGTGGACTAGGGTGGAATAAAAATGCATGACTTCCGGGTGCAAAAAATATAACCTCTGGCATTTTCAAATACTGAGAAAATACAAACTATCATTTCAGTTCAAAATATCCTAGACACTTGTCTGCCTCCCAAGACAGTTACAACCACGATAGGAGAATGAGCTTCTTTTAGGAAATACAGAGGTCTTGCTTGGGTCGATGAATGTAGAAAGCCAAGATCTACATGCTAAATTGAGCTGGGAAATTGATCTCAGTGATAGCTGCTCCTACTTGCTCTGTATGGACAACACAGAAGAGACCGTGTGCAAGGGAGGTAAGAATCAGGCCTCCAGTTTATGTCAGTATTTCTTCATAACACCAACCTAAGCTTGAGGGGAGAAATAAAGCATATGACAGGTAGTCATGGATTGCACAGTAAAACCAGGAGCTGCCTGGATTCCAGAGTAAAATTAAGGTGATTCCAAATTGCTTCTGGAAAAGACATAAATTCCTGATATATAAAAGGAAACACTTCAAACTGACTGGCAAAAAATCTTACCTTTTCAAAAATATTACAAATTGTATGCATTCATAGACTCAATAAGCATAACATTTCAGTGAAACTGGAAGAACTCAAATATCTCAATCTCTCTGCCTCCCCACTTTTCTAACTAAAATTCTGACTAGTCTCTACATAGATCTTCAAACTACATCAATAGTTTTCTCTGCCTAGCTACCCAGAATATTAACATTCAGATTACAAGACGTACCTCTGAGTCAACCTGTGAAGTGGCTTTTGTCAGCAATTATTTTTGAATATTTTCTAGGACATAAATAGCATATACTGCAGCTTCCATATCACAGAAGGCATACATTAACTAAATAACAAGGTACCATCAAGGTACAATCTATCTTTTAAAATCAATTTTTTACACTGAATTTTTTATACCATGCTGACTTTACAGAGAAAACAAAGTACCAACTAACAGCATCAACCACTTTTTTAGAATTGCTTCTTGTAAGACATGAGGACATCTTCAAAATGAACACACTATATTATTATGAAACAGGATGTCCTTTGTAATGAAAATACTGTAGTAAAATTGCTGGTACGAGTTTTACAGGAATCACACTGAGAACGCTTTGTTAAAATACGTCTGAGAACACATCCAGGGAACACCAGGTATAACAGAAATGAGGCTGGCAGGGGACAAAGGGAAAAGACATTTTATCCCTTCAGCTCTCAGTTGGTGAAGGGCTGAGGAGAATGGCAAACACGTGTGTGCATGTGTGTTTATGGGCTAAGAAGGCGACACAAGTGCATGAGAAGATGCCGAGAGTACTCTTAAATCTGTGCAAAGACACCTGCAGTGCCTTCCTTTGGAAGCACCGCAGGACCTTACACACTGTTTGAAGGGCTGCAGGAATTGTATAAAGATGCCTTTGACATACCCAGAAAGAAGCAGTTACCACAGGGAGGCATGAAAAGGGCTGATAGCCAGAGGTTTACAAAGTTGATAGGCTTTCCCACTGAAAATGTGGACCAAATTTATCTGTTTACAAATCCTCTTTCCTGACATGTTTTTTTTCAAAATGAAAAAATGCCTGCAGATTTTTCTAATGACAGCAACAGCAAATTACTGAACTGAGTAAATCCTTAACATTTTAAATTACTTCTCTTTTGATAATCATCTCAAAATCCAAATACCCTTTCGTCTTCTAATTATCATTAAATTATCAGTAAATTCTCCTTCATCATACACAAATCTTGTAGTCATTATTAATGTTTTTAGTGAGACTGAAAACATGGCCACCTGTGATGAACTTTGAAGATTATTAGAAAATTCTTGCTAGATCACAATATATCTAGAAATAAAGGTGATGCACATAATGCAAGGATCATTAAGCCACATCTACCTGAAGTGACATACAGTTCCTTCTGTAGCATATGGTTTTTCATTTCTTGATAACAAGCAGCAGTAGCTTGCCATGAAAAATCCAAGAGAAGAGCCAAACACAAAACAGGACACTGTAGGTAACAGACACTCATACACCTGGGGAATAAATTTCTGTATAAAGCCATGTTAAAAAGTGGGAAATTTTACTCCAAACTTTCTACTTGCAACATTTATCTATCCTTTTTTCTCCTTATGCATTCTGCGCAGGGGTGTCAAATTCATTTTCACCAGGGGCCACATCAGCCCCTGTGCTAGAGGACTGGAAGAGAACTGCAGCCTATTTTATCTTATGTTTCATAGCATTACAAATACTTAGAGCAGTGGCAATCATTGCACAGACATGTGCCATGACAGATTAACTTGTGGTCACCATTCCAACATTTCATGGTGTTACTATTACTTCTGAAGGTGATTTTTTTTTTTAATTTAAGGCAAAATGCCTAGTTATTTCTTCCTGTTTTCTACATAGGTAACTTGTTAAAAGGCATAATGTTCTACTTTTGTTGCTGTTCTTATTGTTAAATCTTTCTTTATAATGCACGGTGACTAGTAGGAATTGAATATAAGAACAAAATAATACCAAAATTTAAAAAGAGATCACTAGGCTCTTTGTTAATTTCTAAAGTGCTGAAAGTTATCAATCACTGAATAATCAGTGATTCATTAAATGTGCACACAGTCCCCAAAACAGTGAAGGATATAAAGGGATGCCAATCCAATAAAATCCCATCTCACCAAGGAACAGAATGCTTTGGTTTTGAAGCTTTCATTCTAAAACGGAGGTTAATTAATCACTAGACTCAGAAAAGTAACCCAAGCTGTTGATATGACAATTACAGCAGTTATGCAATTAGTGCCTACAACAACATATGGTTATACTGCTGCTTAAAGACACACTGATGTCCCATGGAACTCAAGACATTAAGTAAAATGTTTGGAACAGTTCTGATGTCCCACACCACTATGTTACCTGTTCCCAAATCAAATAATAAACTTCAAAGAGAAACTACAAACAACAGGATATCGCTTGCTGGATATTGCCTCATAAGTGGCACAGCAGGATGAGCCAGGCAGGAGAGATAACCTCAAATGTCATTAACAGCCATAACCTGTGCAAGTGCACAAACAGGTCCTCTTGGTTCCAGCATCTCCTGCTCCCTTCCTCAAAACCCCAGCAACTACGGACAAACTGGACGCCATTTCACTGCAGGAAAGAATGTGGGATTGAAGAGGCAAACAGCAGTCCTAGCCATTCAGCTCTGAGTGAGAGAATACTCAAAGGTCAGGTTTATTCTCCACTGGCCAAATCTACTGAGTTTTCAGATTACAAGATTACAGTGCTCAGCTAAACTCATAGAAATATACATAAAGCATGGCTGTACTTGGTTTTAAAAAGAACATGAAGGCAAACACTTGGAATGAGGAATTCCCTTAATATTGACTGTTCCCTTAATTTCTAGTCCACCACTCACAAAGGTGAGAGAATTTCAGAAGACTTCAAAAAGTGTTCTACCTCACATGTGAATCTGACCCCCTGCTCTCAGTCTTTTGTCATCTCCATAATTCTAAGTAACACCCAATGCTACCATTCACAAAACTAACAAGATGCAGAAATAAAAAGTAGGAGTAAAACTAGAACAGCAGCAGCAGAGAGAGGGTAATGTAAAAAGATAGCAGGAAAACACCAAATATCAGTACAAAAATAGTAATACATACATTGATAACTGAGTTTCTCATTTCTTTGCTGCACTTATTTTCTCTCTGTTATTATTTCTCGCAACATAGAGCTGATGCTAATTTTGGTATCAGCTGATATCAAGTACCAGAAAACCACAGAGAGAAAGCACAGCTGCAAAGAAAAAGGAACAGGAGAAACAAATGGACAATAACCACAAGGAACAGGCTAAAACTTGGGATTTTACATTATTAAAACAACAGTAGGGCAAAAACATCAAAAGAAAAAAGAGCAGATAGCAACAACCCAGAAGAAGACAGCACTGGAGGGGAAGGAGACAGAAAGGGAAAAAAATATATATAGTGAGTTCTGCCACTTCAGTTTGTGAGGGCAGAAAAGAGTAGGGAAGAAGAAACAGAAACATTCACCAGTAAAATCCCACTAGAGCTGAAGTATTTGCTGCAAATTTTACAAGTAAGAAAAGAAGTAAATGATAAATCTCTAGTTGATAAGCAATGAAATTAAACAAAGATAAACACATCATCCTTATACAGTGATCTGGCACTGAAGCAACTGTTCCCTTTCTGCTCGAGGTCAGAGAGGCTCCTGCAGCCCAGGCCAAAAATCAGCCACATTCAGCAATAGCGGCATGATGGAAAACAGAAACTCTGTGTCAGAAAGCAGGGTGAGGACTTGAGGTCTACAACAATAACTCTTCATGACCCAGCCTGTTGTAACTACAGACTGAATAGTTAATAATAGAGTAATTGTCAGTAGGAGAAAAAGAAAAAGAAAAAAGATGTGGAAATGTAGTAGGGAGTGTAGCTAGAGTCCATCTGTTTCCCAGTCCTGCAAAAGCGAAGTGTGAGGGTAAAGAGAAGCAGCTTGTATCTGTGGGGACAACACTAAACACAGTGAGAAGGGTTAGTCTCTGTTATGGATGTCTTTCAGCCACAGGAATTCTCTCATGGCAAGCAAGGCCCAGGCGATAGGCACAAGACCCCTGTCACTGATCCAGCTGGCTGCTACAGCCATGGGCTGGATGAGTGGGGCTTCCACATTGCAAAGCACTTCAGGGACCCCAGGTCACCAAAGGAATTTGAGTCACACACAGAAAGTCCAGGCAGTGCTGCCATAACCAAAGCTGGCTCTTGGGCTGCTTTATGCCACTAACATACCACCTTGGCATCAAGATGACTCAGAAATGAGAGCTCTTTTTCCTTTTTTGAACCATTTGGTGTGCCTTGAAGAGATATGGCACAGTCTCACCAAAAATGTTTTTTCTGCAAGCTGTACAAATCAGATCCTTCAGAATACACCTTGAAAACTCCTCTTTTCAGAGTTCTTGAAAAACCTAAATTCTTTTCTTTCCTTCCCCAGATTCAAAAATGCAAGCAACCATGGACTAAAGGCTGCATCTCTGCATCAGAACTCACTGTCTGTTCCCTTTCCCACCCTATAGGTGCTTTAACCGTTTTACATTAAAAAAATTGTTTCCTATGCTGAAGGGTAAGACAATGCTATATTTCAGAATGTACAAAATTATCAACTAAGAGATTTGTGTTTTCAATTCAAACCTGAATGTGTTTAACATGAATTATCGTCACCAATACTTAGCACAAAGGAAAATGGTTTTTACTTCTTATTTACCATATTACTAAAATGATCCAGGAAGTCCTCCTTCTGACACAGCTGGACAATCCCACCCATCCTGGCCAAGCTTTCACACATGACCTCCACTATATTAATTCAATACAGTAAAAAAAATAATATGCTAAATGGGTTTTTGCCTGCTGCTCACGCACACATCCCTTAGAGCAGAGCAAAAGTCAGATTGCTGACCGTGCCCAGTGAAGACCGAACTTCCTGTAAGAACGATGCACTTAGTTTCCTGAGAGGAAGCAAAGCACAAGCTGCTCAAACAATTCACAAGACAGCTCTGATATCTGAGCCACGCAGTTACAAATCAGTCCTGCTAGAAAAATAAAGTGTCAAATCAGTAACCAACAGCTACAAGCACAAAAATTCAGAGAAACAAATGCATCAGATTATGTGAAGAAATAGGTAAATTGTCTTAACAGGATTAGATTACCTGTAAAACCTTTTTCTTTCGTCCCATAACTGAGCTAAAATTCTGATTCTCCACTCCATTCATTAAAGAAGATATATATCTCTATGAAATTATTGTGCCCAAAAGATTTCCATATAGAAGAGGCCAGGAGCACCTGCAAGTCCTTATACTGCAGAACTGACTGAATAGCAGCAGAATACTCTTTTTTATCTCTAACATACAGAAAGGAAGAATTCTTATTTCAACTTGTTTAAAAGCATTCAACTTTACATATGGAATCATTTGCATTGTCTATTAAAATACAAACAATACTTCTTTCAACTTACAAACTACATAATTTGGCCCATTGAAATTTATTTATTTCACTTTTGGTTTAAAAATATTAAGTAGCATTTAAATTTGGACATGCTTTGAATCAGTTCATTTTGCAACAAGGATCTCTTATTTTTCTGAAAACCTATTGTTTCATATTGTTTAGAAGACATAATTCCTTCACCTGCAGAGAAAAAGAAAATCCTTCTGTAGACTAATCACAATTACTTTTTTTTTTTCAATGGAGTGCAGATGATACAGCAGTGTAATCTCTACTGTATCAGTTATTCACAATACTGAAAGATGTCCATTTTTAGTTTTAAAAACATTTTGTTACAAGGTTTTGCAAATAAGCTGAAGGATTTCACGGAAAAGAAACAGCATTTTAAGCGAAAGAATCAGAATTTACAGTTACATTATTTCTTTTTTGTCCTTTTACAGTTCAAGACCTTTAAAAAGTCACAGCTGAAGCAGCAATGTCCTCTTATCCAAAAATATCCAAAGTTAAGTGGCAACCCTTGTCTCCTAGCAAAGACAGCAACTACATCATGTGCAAACAGCCTTCCTTCACTGCTCACACAAGCCTTCAGCCCCACAAAAGCCTTGATGTCATCCTCAGCAACAGCAGCTCACCCAGGCTGGCGATGGGTGAGCCAAACCTCTGCCTCCACCACTTTGTGCTGTGCAGCTGTTTTGTGCTTGGGAAACCTCAGCCTCACTTCTTGCATTTCTTGGCCCCACACAGAAAAGCTCTTAGGAAACCATTCAAGCAACTGCCAAAAGGACAAAACTGCACTGGTTTTGATACATCCTTATCCACTCTATTCGTGCCATCTGCCACTTTATTTGCACTGCTGCTATAGCTCTGCCACTTGGAGTTAATTCCAGCACCCTTTTCTTTACTGTTCCTTCAGCATAACCAGCTACAATTTATTTTGCCATATCATTTTCTCAGGCTGGGAACAATGGGAACATCTCCCTACCACCTATATTTAATTAGTATTATGCTCATCTTGACAAAATTCCTTGTTTCTGTGCAGTGTAGTACTGCCAAGCTAAATTACTCAGAAATCAACAATATTTTATTTTTAAATATATCCTTTTTATAAGTATTCTCAATTTTGAGACTAAATTTCCACTTTTGTCAGCAGCTACAGCCTAAGACTAGGTTGATTTTTTGTTTATTTTATGAAAATTTAAATATGGCATAATCATGACTCCAGAAGCTGAAATTTTCAAAGTGTGTTGTAATATTTAGCATTTTGGGTTTTCCTTCCTGAATATACAGTACTTTTTCATAATGTTTAATTTACTGTTAATTCTGCAATAGTCAAAATACTTATTGTGATTAGAAGGTTCACTGCTACTTACAAAATAACTTAAATGTTTATATTAACACACAGAAGCAGAAGTGAACAGGCCTTTATGCTGAAGCACTTTAAAAACATTTCCAGCCAGCCTCTAAGCACAACCTTCCTGTCATTGGTTACATGCATGTAATTGTAACACAGAAGTGGGAAAACAGGAAAAAGGATTGTTCAAACAAAAAAAAAAACAACAAAAAGAGAGTAAGTGGGAACTAGAGAATACTATGCAAACAGAAAAAACTGGCTTAGAGACAGTAACTGTAACAGGGATGGATCAGTCTTTTCTCTCTCTTTTTACTTTATAAAATAAATACAGGAAAGAGGTCACAGCACAATGTATTAAGTGAACAAACCTTCAGCCCTCTTCCAAGACTGACTCCACCACGATAGCCACCACTTCCCTTTGCACCATATCCTTTACTGTCTTCCCAAATTAGGATAATTTCTAAAACATTTTTTTAACAATCAAAACTTTCAAATGCCATTCCATTACAGTCACTGTGAAACAGATGTCTAACTCTTGAGTTCAGATTTTGAGAGCAAAGTGGCTTATTCTACGAGAACCTTCCCTGTGCTAAACAAACAAGTCTTCTCTCATTTTCCATAAGGACTTGTTCCACAAATATCCAACGAAATATTGATACTGACACCCACACTTCTTTCCCTATTCCAGCTTTCCCAGCAGAATCCCTCATGTGGATGCAGAAGTGATAACGAAAGAAAGCTTTTGCCAGATTATTTCTGTTCAAGAAGGCCACAGAGCCCTATTAGTATTGTTCAGTAATCTCTTGTATTCCTGAATTGTACAGAACTAAAAGATGTTCACTCTGGTTTGACACTGCTTTTATGGCCAGTTTTGGTCAGCATAATAATCTTCCATTGCGTTTTTGCTAAAATGTGAATTTTATGTAAACTTGCAACTTATAGAATACAGTTAAAATATGCATCTATCCTAATAGAGAAAGGACATGGGAAAAGGTATGTGCCTTCTAACTGGCTAAGAGGTTTTATTTTTGAAGAAAGATGTATTTCAGACCCACACTTGAAGACAGGCTTGCTCCTGCTCTGTTGAAGAACGGGCAAATATCTTATGCTCTCTCTCAGGGGCAAAAACTTGCCCTGCAGGTCAAATCTGACTCATAGGCCACATATTTTATAAGCTTGCCTAACAGTTTGCTCTACTTGACTTGTCTCAAAAGCAAACTTCATAACATTTTATGCAAACATTATACAACCTTAAGTCTGAGCTGTAAATCAATAAAACTCACTTAAGCCTGAGGAACCTCTGTAACAGGAAACAGTCTCTTAGTTGAAACTCTTCTGTCGTTAACATTAGCATTGCTAAATCTTATCATTTTCTCTAAACAAGTGTCATAATATTTCTATCTCCAGATTAAAGTAAAAACTTGATAATTGAGATACTGCATTAGAATTTGAGGGTAGCAGGTTTAAAAGTAAAATTTAAGTCTCTGATTTTCAGAGGTCCAGACATAAAACTCAGAATTTGACAGCTCCTGTTAGAATGCAATGGGTTCGCACTTCATTATCACAAATTTCAAGAGCAGTCTTCATACAAAAACATGTTTCTCACAAGCCAGAGCACTACAGTCCATTTAAAAATAGTTAATGCTCAAGTGGCAAATAATTCACCATTCTCTTAAACCAAGCCTCAATATTTCTGGAGGCCTACCTCATCAGTATAATGAGTTAACAAAACTAGTATTAGAAATAGCCTGAGTGGCCACAGCTGTTTGACATTTGAATGGTTTTCAAAGGGATTCTCTGGGTTTGGATCACGAGGAATTGTTTTTTATTATTTTTTTTTAAAGAGAAAACAAAAAAACCACCACCACAACAACATGCAAATAGGTCATAGGCTCCTGATTTTCCTTGTCTCTTACAAAAATACCTTCAGGGAAAGACAGTTGTGGGTACTTTCGTATTGCAGTTATTACTAGAATGCAGACCAAGTAGTAGTATTCAGACCTTTCTTTCCTCTAGATAGCTATTTAAAGAAGAAAAATGTATGACCGTAATTACTTAGCTAAGCCTTCTGCTGTGCCCCTCTTCATCTTTTACTTTTTTATCAGTAAATACAAAATTCTAAAGATTAAAAACTATTTGGGCTCCCTACATTTTGAAGAATTAATTTAATTATTTTGATGTTCACACAATATGTAGTACTACTTTTCAGCTGTATAAACTTATTCTAAGCCTTCCTCACACACGACAGCAAAGATAAAATATAATCTAAAAAGAGAAAAACTAAGATGATTTTTGCTATGGTTTATGTTCAAGACATTTTTGCCTGAAAACAGGTTCTTAAAAGTACAACTTGCATGATGATACTTTAAGGCACTTTGTAATTTGGTGTTTTCTTTTCTAAAAATGACTAACTGGATACTGTTAGCACTGAAAATAGCAGACTGAAACCACACTGACTCATTGGTTTTGTAGTATAACATTTCATGTAGAACGCAGTCAGAGTTTCATTACTCTTCCTCTTCAAGGAAACACTACAAATATACTGTAGTCCTTCCCCTATACGAAGAACTAATCAGGAAAATAATATAAATAGTCTTTCCCACCTAGGCATAACAGCACATTAATTCTGAGACAGTACCAATATAACAAAGTAAAATATTCTGAAATTAAGATACAATTTACTTCAGGCTTAAACACAGCAAGCACAGTAATCTTCATGTTACTTGAAGAAATTCACCTTTGTCTGGTACTGATGATTACTGACATCCAAACTTCCCCAGCCTCAGACCATAAATTCAGATGATGTTCTGAGAGTCAGCAATAAGGTAAAACAGAAAATGAAAGGCTCCAGGTAATTCTGGCTCCTAGTGATATGCGGAATACATGCATCTATCTTATGGTCATCTGGTGCAGTTTAAAGTTCTCACTGAAGTTCGACTACCATTCTGTAAATGAGTCAACAACAGCAAGAAGTTTATTTCTCCACATGGAGTCACCATAGACTACCCAAATTCCTCACCTATCCCAGTCCACCATTAATTGCATTGCTTCAGAACATTCAACCTAGAGTGACATTGAAGAGGCCACACAGAAAACATTTGCATCCCACAGCAGCTCTGTTTACAAGCAAGGGATTACTAACTTCAGCAACACTCTGGTCATTCCACAGATGACTTCTGCAAACACCAAAGACCCAGTCTTAAACTCTGAAGACTGAACATGTAAGGATACAGCTATCAGATGATCAGTAGTGAACCTGAGCTCCAGTTGCCTATGTGTGCACCAGCTGCAAAATCTGATGAGTTTATTTGGAATACCGAAAATGCTTGGTCTCTGTGTTCTGATGGCACTGACTTCTGATTTGCCATTTGTATTTCACAGCCTACTGCAAGAGCATTGTTATTCATTCTTCTCCTCACCTTCAATTGGTATATCATCAGTACAAGTAAATCCATGGGCCCTTCACAGGCCCTAGTACTGATGCACAATACGCCAGCCTGCCTTCAAGCCAACTAAATCACAATTTTTTTTTTTTTAAACAGCATAATTTTCACTACCATCCTTATGAGATGCCTTATCTTGACTTGCATGAACACTCTGAGTATGCTGTACAACATACTTAGTGAGCTTTCGTCCAGTTTGTATAATCAAAGTAATATTTCACTATCTAGTGGCTGAAAAGTTGCCACATTGTAAACCTGGTAGGCAGCTATGAAGAAAATTAACTACTTCCCAGCCAAAACTATCATAAGAAATCCTATTTCACCTCCTGTGTTGTGCTAAGGGAACTAGCTGATGCACAATATTTTCAAATAATATTTTCAAAATGCACATGTTGTCAGCCATCTTGTAAGTGGTTAGGAAGAAGATAAAAACCCATCAGGCTCCTCAATAAGTATGAAAAAAGTCTTCCGAGGACTTTGGAACAGAACTAGTAAAAGATCTGCCAGGCTGGGGAGAGAAACAGAAGAGACACAGGCCAGGTATCTGCTGGGGAGAGGATTAGAAAACCTCTCTGGCAGGGGAGTTCTCAGGGAGGTCCTTCACACCTCCTTTACTTCCACATCCAGCTCAAGGTTTATGTTTTTTAAAGAAGGACCTAAATACCAAATACTGCACTCCTGTTATTAAGTGTTGAACTGATTAAAGTTTTGTTCATTCATTGGCTGACACTTTTTCACAACCACATGAAGCAAATACCCGGGTATATTTGGAATATTGTACACAAATCACTTCTTTAATTATAATAGTACACCTTTTAGACTCAGCAATATATTTTGAATAATTTCCATTAATCTATTTTCTGTGATTTCTGTACTCACACACTCAGTTGCTTTTCAAGAAGACAGTATCTGTCATACTTTCTATCTTTGAATAAAACCATTTAAGTTATCTCAAGTACTTTGCATTATTTTTACACAGAATAAACACAGTCATCTGAAATCACAATAATTGTAAAATCACTGTGCACTGTAAATTAGCCAAGAAAAGATATTTGGATTAAAATAAAACAAAAAGAACAGTTCTAAAAGCAGATTATCTTCTTCTTATTGGGGAAAAAAAGTCCCATACCCAGACTCCATAATTTATACTATGCAAATTATCCAGTTACTTAGCCAGTAGGAAAGGGTAACTTCCAAATCTTAAAATTAAATATATAGTCATGTAAAAATGTCAGCAGAAAAATACAGAAAACAGACTAAAAAAATCTAAGTTTATTTATATTTCAATAAAACAAAATGCAATAAAGAAGAATGTAGTAAATTAATAGTGGGCACAAGAACATGCAAAATTTTTTAATCCGCACAGAGCTGAATGAAGCATCTCGTTCTCTGAAGAACCACTCAGGAGGGTGTTTCATGGAGGAGAAAGAGGCAATTGAAGCTAGGAGATGATGGATAGCAATGACCTTTCTATCTGTAAAACATGGGCATATTTTAGGTATTTAATCTTGAGAATTGGATTATTATTAATCAATTATTCATGACAATTTGAATCTATGGTAGATGTTTTTTGTTTTCTTAAATATCACATAGCTAAGGTCCTGCTTGTGAACTGGAAAGGAGATTAAATCCTCACAAGCAAATAGTGCTCGAGACTGGCATTTTCTTCCTTCCTAAACATTGCTTCCCCTACATTACACCACACATTGATGGTAACCTAGTACCCTCTATAAAAATTGTGCCAAAATATTCTCTAATCCACCTTTATAGCCTGTTTTGTTTGTTTGTTTGTTTGTTTTTATGTGATGGAACAAACAAGCAACCAAAAAAAAAACTCAGCCCAGAAAAACATCTTTCCCAAAAGAACAAAGCCAGATACTGTGGCTCCTATGGCTTCATTCCTACATCCACAGGCTACCCTGCTGCACGTTTTAACATTCATTCTTTTTCACTTGCCAAAGGTGAGTGATAACACAAGCAGAACATCTCCATTACAGGCCACCAAACCACATAATGAAAATAAGCAAAAGGTGTTTGCAGATATTTAAAATGCACTGCTGAAGAAGGAAAAGCAGACGGAGCTATTCTAAGGCTAAACTCTTTTGAAAAGCAGAAGCTCTACAGCCCGAAATACAAAATATGTGTGTGTCTATGAAGAGAAAGGGATAGGTCTCAGTATTTCTTTGAAGAATTCCTGAGACGAAAAATACAGAGGTTATCCTGACTTAGGTAAACGCAATGGAAAAGAGACTCCCTCTCACTCAGGTTTTCAAATTTAAAGATACGGATAGCAATGGCCACCTTGTGAAGTGTAAAGCCAATTTAGCAAACCTAAAACCAACAAATATTTGGCAGTTACTCCTGTTCTCAAATACTCTGTTAAAAAATTTACACCTTATTTCTAGTCTAACTGAACCTTCAGACATTACATCTAGTTCTCCCTTTGTCTGCTACAGTTAAAGAATTGTCTTACCAAGTTTCTGCTCATTGTGGTATCGTGCTTCTCAGGGACTCGGCAAGCCCCTCTTTACCCGCCTTGCTAACAATAAACAGATTGAACTCCAGGAGTTTTTCCACAATAAGGCATATTTTCAACTACTCCAGTCATTCCTAAGATATTTGTGGTTCTCCCCTGACCCTTCTCCAGCTGAACACAATATTCCAGTAACAGTTATGCAAGTGCATTAACAATTAATACAGAAAGGTAGTAACCAATTTCTTGTTTAGCTCTCCCCTGTTTATATGTCAGTATACAATAACCTTATGAAGCAGTAGTGCACTGGAAGCTAATATTCCTCTACCATGACTCTCAAATTCTTTTCAAAAATGATTAATTCCTTGGTTCAAGCTTCCGGTAAGATTAGCCATTCAACCAGGATATTATGAAAGTTTTCATTCCGGGGACAAGAGATGCCCCAAAGGAGGTGGAGAAAGGGCTAATCTGGGGGAAATCTCATCATCTAGAGATGAAAAAAAGGCAACTTGAGAAAAGGACTGCAAGGGCAAGGTGAACTGAAAACGCCTTACTGTGGAAAATGAGGGCAGCATTTTAGTTTATTGATGTTGCCTGGTAAACTGAGTTCACAAGTGCAAATGAGAAATCATACATAATGAAGTCATTACAGAGCCTCTAACACTGGACTTCATTGTTGGTGTGCCAGTAAAACTGACTGATTAATCTTCTTCCATATAACAGCAGAATAAAACAGCTGCAAACAAGGAAAATCTTGGAAATTAAATGTTGGAAACATTTATAAAGTGAAAACTAAGGCTAACACAAATGGAGTATGTATCAACTGTGGGGGTGGAAAACAATCTGCATGGGAAAAAAAGGAACTGAATCATTAAGATAGGGGTGAATTGTTGTTAATATCTGACAAAATTAAAGTATGCACTGTCTAAAACAATTTTAAAATTTTCTTTAGAAACAGTTTTGAAGTAGACTGTAATGATCAAATCACTGTTTATTTCTAACCTAAAGCTTCTTTCAATATGCAATATATTGCAAACTTTAGTGGGGTAATAGATCTGGTTGAATCATAGCCATTCTGAGCTACAATGCTTGCCATTTAAGGTGAAATTACCAAGTAACATTTGTGATAAACAAGCTTCTCTTTGCTGTACTTTTTCTATTTTTCGAACTTTAGTTAATAGGTAGAACACGTAGTAACATTTTTGCAAGGTACAAGAAGTACTTGTAATTGAAGCAAACACTGTTTCTCAAGTTTTTTTTTAAATAGAACAGACTCTCCTACTCAGAGCCACAGCCCACCCTCTCCAAAACAAAGCATACACACAGAAAACGTAAATATATATATATATATATATAAAAATATCTAAAAAAAAAAAAAAAAAAACAAACACATGAAGCTACTTCAATTTTTCACATTTTCACATTCTTTTTTTGTTTCTTCCATCTAGAAGACTTCAGTCTTAAAGGTTAAAAAAAAAACCATGTTAATTTGAAAGAAAGAGAGGTTTGCATCATAACAGCTATTCAAACATGTATTGTAACAAAGCCACTACTATACAAAACACTGTTTAAACACTAGAAGTTTCAGAAACTTCTAGTTTCCACCTAAATTTGCTTTTCACAAAGTCAAAGGTAAAACTATTAGTGACTCCAGGAGAAGCACAGTTATTCACACTGCAGCAGTGCATCACACATACATACTTACCTCAAAAATGTATCCTATCTTCACCTTTTTTCCTGTTACTTTTTTTAATTCAGTTAACCTTCCCATCACAGAGACATATAATTGCATATAACTGTCAACTCAGTTTACCCCTCCTTCATTGCCAAGGACTTGCAAAACCTGCTGCAATTTCTAATATACATTGAAAAAGTTACCTTTTCCTCTCCGGCTTCCCCAGTGCAGCTGCTGCAGTATGTTAGATTAGAGAAAGCAGAGCTCCACCCTACTGTCCTTGGTCCTTTCCTCCATAGTTCAGGCACACTGCTAACTGCTACGAAACAAATCTGCTTTCCCACAGGTCTGGGAAAAAAGAAGCCTCTAGGAAGATGGAATGAGGAGGAGGCCACTCCAAAAGCAGTAGATGCCATATGTACCTGCCCAGGTCCCCCACACAAACACAAAGCAATTGCTTGTCCAGGGATAGTCCAAAATAATAATCTTTTGGGATTAAGTAAATTCTCAAACTGTGCAGGAAAATTCTCCCTCTATAGCCCTTTAAGATTTTTTTCTACATTGTCAGATGAATATCTGACATGATAAACTCAAGTTAAGGGATCTAGATTACTATTCAGTACCTTAAGGGTATCCATATTTACTGGGATTCATTATTTAGAAAAAAAGGATTAACTGAGATTTGAAAAGAACTTTAAATGCTAACACAATGTTCAGAAAAAGTTGATTGCATAGATAAGATTAAAAACAAAACAAACAGATAGCTCCAGAGAAAATCACCAGTTACGACAACTGACAGATTCAGAAATATCAATGTACCCACTGGGTATCGTGTAGTACGTGCAGAGTGTAAAGACAGGCTGACCCTGAAGTGTGTGGTCAGACAAGGATCCCAGAGGGTTGGAGCACCACTCGGCATTTAGTCCACTTGCTTTCTGAATACACCCTATAATTAGAGCACAGTTTCTCATGCTGCCCCTCCCTTGAGCAACTCACTTCCAAGCATTCACAGAGTTTTAAAGTAGTATTAGCTCTGGCAATTGACAGAAATATTTTTGCCTCAGGAGGGTGCAATTCTGGATGATCATTTGGACAGTATATGATCTTCAATTCAAGACTGAAAAATGAGAGTAACCTTGCATACCTTTTGGGGTTTTAAAGCATCCAAGACATGCACTCGGAACGCAGACTTGTAGAAGCTAATTTTTAAACAAACACAGTTCAATAGCATAGGCCTAAACCCTTGTCTTACAGCATTCTTCTAGTTTTGAAAGAAGTAACTACTTTAAGATTCAAAACTCTTTACAAATTTACACCTGACCAGTACTCATTGCATCTGGGAGCAACTGCTCTCAGTTTACCATTTAAATGTATAACCTGAGAAATCAAAAACAATGATACCTCCTAATACAGTTGCATACTGCAGCTCATGTGCCTACTAAATATACAGATCTCAATAAGAACAATAAGAGGAAAATATGACATTAACACTTTAAAATGTAGATGTCAGAGAGGTCTGTATTATACTGCACCACTCAAATCACACCTTTCTTTGATCCCACTGCTTATGTATGCTGACAGAAGTCATTCTGGGAAATAAATTTGGTAGACATGCATTACAGTTGCAACACAATTGCATTTGACACACATTTAACTAAGTCAACAGGCAGTATCCCATTGCACTGTGAAAGCAAGCCTAAATGGCAGCAATTTGTTCTGGAAATACTTACTTCTGATGAGGTCACCATCAGTGCGATTTTCCCGGACAGACTGGTCTTGTATCTCTGGTTGTATACTTTGGTTACTGGAAGGCTGGTTTATGTCTTTAACTCCTGCCCCGGTATTCTCTTGGTCAGTTTTTTCTAAGTCAAAAGAAAAGATATTAGTTTCTATGGTATTTTTCCTTTACGTGAACAAAACTTACCTTTGAAAATTAAAACCAAAAGAGCATAAAATATAACTTGTCTCATGTAGTTTCCTTAGAAATAATTCATATTAATTTTCAGTTTGTTTCTTGTCCAGATCAAAATAATTCCTCCTTAAGATAAAGACTTCTTGTACTGTGTTTAATCATACCAAATAATACACAACAAGTTTTGTATCAGCAAATTACATTTGAGTTTGTTTATATTTATTTACCGTCCACAACATTTTTGGATTAAAATTTGAAATGCTATGTCACACCAAAAAAACATTGGGTTTGCCTAGGTTCATGTGGCTCTGGCATATAAAAGCCACAAGAATTCCACAAAAGTCTGTTCTCCATTATTTACAGCTGAACACATAATTAAAGACAAATATTGAAACTTCAAAACTTATTAGTACAGAAATTCAGAATTTTTTTATAACACAATTACCATTTTTTTGTTGAAAAAAATAGCTTTTAGAAGTCATTCCTGAATAAAAGGCCACATTTAGCCTATGAGGAAAGGAAAAATTATTTCTTCTCTCCAAGTATTTAAAAGATGTAGGGAAACTTCCATGGTAAGGTTATCTGAGGGATTCTTAAGCTTATTTCACAAGATAGCAGATCTCGTTGATTTGATTATTTTGCCAGTTAACACACACAGACCTGCATTTTCTCAAAGCAAAGTGGCAGCTTTCATTTTTGCCGTCATTATTTTTTTAAGAGACAAATTCACAGATAAAAATCTTTCTCTTCTTGATTGCTACAGGTTTTTCCTACTGGCATTCGAGGAATATCCAGATCTGGAATTACTTCGTTCATTATTCGCAGTGACAAATTATCAGTTTATTTCACTTACTAGAGGGATCTGTAAAACACTAAATATTTTAAGTCTTGAGTATTTTTTGAGTATGCGTACATTTAATATTTATAGTAAATCTAAACGAGCAACTGTTGAAAAGTCTGTTGACTCTTATTTATTTGTTTCAAACAAGAATGTGTTTATAAACCACTTATCACAACGTAACGATATCATGTCCTCTAGTAAAGCACTGATTCCAGTCCCAAGACACAGAAAAATCACTTATTGGTACTGTGACATATTAAAGGTTAGTTTCTTTATGTAACCAACAGCAGTTTGATTTTAAATCCTAACTTTCTGCCTTTGTTATCCACCCTATTAAACTGAGGTATTGAACATCACTCAAAATAATATATGCCATATTGTATGTATAGTAGCATGTGCCTTCAAGCACTGTTGCTCCCCTTCTATTAATTTCCTCTGAAATGTCTGACCCAGCTACCTCTGCGGTACTTATTTCTCAGTGCTCCCTCCCATCATTTCTTCAACAACTTGTGAATATTTCCTCAAGCCCATCCTGAGATGAACTGTTTTACTGCGATTTATATAAAGTTACTGAAGTTATTGGGAAGATTCCATTGACTTCAATGAGTTTTGGATCTTGCCCTGATGACTTAATCTCACCTAGATACTCCTTCTAGCCAAAAAAAAGAAAACCCACATGGATTTTTTTCAACCCCTTTGACAGACATTAGATACAAATTATTTCTACCTTATATCTATCAGATACAAATCCTGATGTATTGAAGTATGATGATTTCACCTGTGCTGTTCAGTATTAGGTGCAAATGTGTTTCAAAAGTGCCTTGAAATGGGCTGAATGAAAGTAAGTAGTGTCCTGGAGAGATGTAGTGTAAAAGCACTTGTCTTTCCACATAGAGTAAGCTTAAATGGGCTATTCTAAGAGATTTTGCTCTTAAATTACTGCAGTAACAACACCAAGATTACAACAATATCTACCTGGTAGTGGCAGTACAAAACTGCAGAGTTACTGTATACAATTTCCTTGTATAGGATATGACATTTCGGAGCCTTACTATTTCACGTAGTAAACAATGAACGGCTCTAAGGAAATATTAATGCTAATATTATGGGACCCTCAGTGTCCTAGATTATATTTTTATCTAGGAAGTCTGAAGCAGTGCAGAATACAATCAGTCATCATTATTCATAGGGATTTACTTTTTATTCTTCTGCTTGTTTTAGGTTCAGTATCTTTCTCTCCCTCTCTCATTTTTTTTTGTAGGTAGTTTGTATGTGTGATTTTCATGTTTACTTTTATTATTCTAGCTGGATATGGTAAACAGCCAGTCAAAACCACATAAATGATATTAACAGTTAAAAAGAAAGAAGAAAGAGTCACTATTAAAAAGTAAAAATAAATAAATAAAAAATCAGTGTTGCAATTGAACAGCAAACAATTTTAATAGGAAGTTTACAACAATTAACATTAATTACCTGTTCTTTGACCTATTGAATTCAAGTGAAGACTTCGTCATTAATGTGCATGACAGCAACTTACACCATTAAACATGTGTTTGATGTTTTCTTTGCACAGAGCAGCCCTATCTCTGGGCAGATGCTGCTCTGTGGCTGTAGTGGGCTGACCCCAGGCAGCAACCAAGGACCACACGGCCACTCCTTTAATCCCCAGCCCCCCATGGGACAATGGGAGAGAACAGAAAGAGCATGAATGAAGGAACTCATGAGTCAAGATATAGTTCAATAAGTGAAGGAAAGAAGAAGAAGAAAAAAAAACAAGTGATTCAAGGGCAATCACTCACCACCTCCCATAAGCAGAACAATGCCAAAACCAGCCTCTAAGCAATAGCTGTCTCCCCCAAGCAACAGCTACCTCCCCCAAAACCTGTTCCCCTCAGTTTTTATTGCTGAGCATGACATTATATAGCATGGAATATCCCTCTGGTCAACCTGAGCCAGCTGTCTGGGTTGTGTCCCCTCTCAATCCCCTGCCCACCCCCAGCCTACTTGCTGGTAGAGTGGGAAAAGAAAAAACCTTGATGCTGGGCAAGTGCTGCTCAGCCACAGACAAGCCACTGGTGTGCCATCAACCTTGGTTTAGTCACACATCCCAAACACAGCACCACAGGAGCTGCTATGAAGAGAATTAACTCCATCTGAGCCAGACTTAGCATGATGGGTCTTTAGAAAACATAGACCATAAACCATTTGAGATTTTTTCATACATCCTTTTTGATGCATCAGAACACTAAAAATATACAAACACTGACTGATTATTTGGATTTTTTCCTAGAATGTGCACCAGGTCTCAGTTTTAGTATGAAGGAATGTCTTGATTATTCCCTACATAGCTGATGATGGGATCATAACACTTTTTTTTTTTTTTTTTAACTCTGAAAGTGCAACTACAACATAGCAACTACAACAACTAATCATAACATGAAGACAGTGTTGCGTTGATGTCATTATTTTTGTGTTAGGTGCATAAGTATAATGGCAACAGTTTATAAGTCCAGTAAGAATTGAAACAAAACCTTTAATCTTCTGTGACGTGCCATGCTTGTGGCAGAGCAGCCTTAATAAAGCCTACAGCTGGCACAAATACTAATGGCTGGATCTGGCCATAGACAGATACAGCTTTTTTCTATTGCATCTTCAAATAAATTTATAACAGTTCTCTGTTTCAATCAGGCTTAACCTTAAGAACTTTTGTGTAATATTTCCATAGTATTTTAGATTCTACTTCCTTTTGTATACCCTTCTATTCTCATGTGACTAAACTCCAAAACTGACAGCCAAGAAGTAGAAGAGATGCTCTTCCTAGCAGTGGGAAGAAAAGACTCATTATGTTCTAAGTCTTGCAGCGCTGAGGTAGAAATACAACCCCTCTTCAAAACTGCAGTAAGTTACTCTAGGTCATGTCACAAAAGCCACATAGTCTTCTTACCTATCACCATGCAGCACTCACACCAGCAACCTTTGTGCCTACGTACCTCTCCTAAACTAACAGCAGTCCCTGAGCTGAAGAGCTTCTAGCCAAAAGCCCCACGGGAGTGACACCCGCACAGAGTACCCTGTGATTTACCCTGAAGGTAAGCATGGGCACAAACTCTACTTGTCTAGAGATTAGTGCAAGTTTAAGGTTTAAATAAGGAAGAGACACAACATGCTGGTAAAATATAGAATTGAGTTACCAGCCAAAATCATATCTATATTACAGACAACTGGTAAGCTGCTTTCTGAAAAAATTGAAAATTTTAATCACATCTCAAAATTGCTCTTTAATTAATTAAGTGAACGAAGTGAACTCCTAACTTTTTGTCATTTGGAATTATTGAAATATATATAAATCACTTTTATAGTACATATATTAATTTTATCATAATCTTGCTATGTTTATTTTTAAAATTACACAGCAATACATGTATTTCATAGAATCAAAACTTGTTTTCACCATTGAGACTATTGTAACACTGATTGTTAACTCCTTTTTTAGTTTGGAGCATGTGCCTCTGGTTACGTGTATTTTTTTGCATCATGAGAAATACATTCTACAAGACTCCACCAACAGAATAGTATCAGCAGTCTGGGTCAGCAACAAGGCTACTATTACAATAGCCCTATCAAAAAAGAAGTTTAACAAATAGCCAGAACTGTCAAGAAAGACTTAGATATAGTTAGGCAAGAAGGGTATACAACACAATCTCTCCAGATCCCTTCCAATCCCGTCTTCGATGCCTTTATAAAGTTGCTGGGATACAAATCAAACTAATTCCTGAAAATTTCTTAGAACATTCCAGTGAAGTATCCCTCTTTTCAAAGCTATATTTATTTGTTCTCTATGATAATGTAGAGCATATTGAGTGGACATCAAACTGCTACATAAAACTGATAGAAAATATAAAAAATATTGGTAATGGATGTACATTTGCAGGACACACCTCAAAAAGCTCAAGTCTTTAACAAACAAACAACTTTTCTTCTGCAATTGCTTGCCCATTTGTACACTCCCACTCCAGCTGCCCCCACAAGCACTGGTCCATCTCTTGACTTTACTCAGAAATGGGTCTCAGCATGTTCAAATGTGGCATCGTATCTTAACGCAGTAGTAACTACATAATATTGAATCTCTGAACATGCGAAGAAAATGGCAACAAGTGTCCACATTAAGTGGGTTGCATGTCCTCAGAGTGTGATAGGCATCTTCTTTCTATTCATTAGATGACGCATAAGCCTACATACAGACTTAGTCATCTCTTCCAAGCATGTCAACCATAGGAGTGCTCAACGAGCAACAGGACAAACTGGACTTGAGAAACAGGTTTGGAGTTTGTCTATTGACACAGCAACACTACAGATGTAAAATGAGTGAAAAATCCTGTTGCTGCAACAATAGACGGCTTTGTTGCTATGTCACATTAATTTTCTGATCACCAACAATGTGGTGGATTGCACCAAATAACAAGTAAAGCAAAAGCTACTGCTGGGAAAGGCTTCTGGAAATCTGAGGGCATCAGTCACATAAAGGAGAGAAGGACAAGCAGAATGGACTGGCACAGTGGAGTCATTGTGATCTCCAAAAATGCAGAGTCAGGAGCAGTCCAACAGTTTTACTGTTTGAGAGTACAGGAATGATGGAAGCACAGGACAAAGGTTGCTTAGGCACCTAAATTTGACCTAGGCGCTGGGATGTAAACACGAATCTTTGGAAGGCCTGAGTTATCCCTGAACAAGCAGATACAGATTTAAATATACATGTGCAAAGCTCAAACCACACTAAATGGAATTTTGTTCTTCAAAGAAAAGAGAAATTAAAAAAAAAAAAAAAATCTAGGGGGAATAAAAAAGTTGAAGAATGTTTCCAAAAGGAAAGATAACAAAATGATTTTCTGTCTCAAGCCTCCAGCCACTGGAAGGGATTGGAGAGCATGTGGCAAACACTGCATTTCTAACACATTTCCTTTGTTCATTAATATCCTCGCTGGCAAGGAACCACTGAGGATACTATTTCCTAATGAAAATTCCACTGTTCACAACAATAACACAAAGGAACCACAATAATACCAGGTTTCACAATGCAACTATTAACAGGAACACCCACCAGCTACTTCATGAAATGCCTAAAACTTTCAGGCATTTCACATAACCAGTAGGTTCAACTGTGCTATTCATGTAACAGAATGCCTATTCCAGTTCATGATTAGCCTGAAACTATCTCATTTCATTAATGACTGGTTGTACAACCTAATTAAAATTGATAATCCAAAAATTATGGAGTTGGAAGACTCCATTTACCTGTTTGATTGTTTTAAATCAAAAATAATTTGTTTTTATTTCGTTTCAGTGGCTTTTACTTAGATGTCTCATTGCAACTTTCAATGGCCTCAAAAATGCCACTAAAAAAATAAGCCTTTGAAAATTACAGCAATTCAATTGAACTTATTGGAAAGCTCTTACACAGAATTTTCCAAGTGCAAGCTATGGAACAACTATGAATCTACTACAAGTTTGACAGCCCTGGACAAATTTAAGTCAAGATAAATTAAAAATGACTAGCAATATGCAAATAGGTACTCTGCACTATTAAAAGAATTAAAAAGTTCAAATACATAAGTGAAAACATCTTTTCACAATAATCACACTAATTGTTACGTGGTCAGTTATTAATTTATGTTATTCATGCTACAATGTTTCATATGGGTACAAAACTAGTTTCACCTATGTGCTAAGCTTTACTTGGTGGCTATGATATATTAGCAACAGCATGGGCCAATAAAATTGAGCCTGTACAGTGCAAAAGTTGATTTTAAGGACAATTCCATATTACACATGTTCCTGGGGCTTTCTACTTTGGACTAGCTCTCAGTTTTAATCTCAAAGACTGAAGAGTTACTAGTGGTTGGAGTATATTAGGCACGTTCCTACAGTGCATCTCTCGGATTATTTTGTCCAAAAGGAATCCAGTCCAGGTCACTCCCCAGGATCATTCCACTATGCAAACCAAAGCAGGGGCGAACAGGGGATTCACTTCAAAACTGCACTGCTGATCCAAATGAAAACACCAGCATAACACACTCATTGCTGAATGCTACTTATTAGGAAAAAAAAACCCAAGTGTTTAAAACAAAGAGAAATATAACTTCTGAGGGCCTGGAACATTTGAGAATAATTATTCTGATATAAAATTAGCCTATGAGATGGAATAAAAGTATTTCAAATTTGATGCAAGATCTTTACAGTCAATTTGATGAAATACAAGTCTATCATACCCATGTGGACATGAATCACTTTACTGGAACGGCATGCACGTGAAACTGAAAGCAGAAGTATGTTTTTATGACAAACCAGAGTTAGACATTTATGAAGGTTTTAAGTGTTTTAGTCAGTAACGTTCAAAAAACGTCTCAGTACTGACAGACAGTGATGAAACAAATTAACACAGATTCACTCAACTCTTGTAAGATTGCAAGTGGGAACACAAATGTAGAGTAAGTACCTGCTAAGTTTGAGCAATCTGAGTGCACTGGTTAACGGTTAAAATAAAAATCCATTACTCATAACACTAAGGCACTGCTGGTAAAGTGCAATAATTATGGTGATATTAATCGTTGTTGCCTGAAGAATGTTCAAACACCCCCTGCAGTAAGTCTTCTGTCACCCCATCTCATCTAGTCAGCACGTTCCTTTAGTGATCCTCATCATGAAAACACTTGAACACAGAAAACATGAACAGGTTTGAATCATGTTCTTGAAAAAGAGAACATGCTCTTTGTACACTTCTGAATGGAAGTATTAGTTGCTGAATATGGTTTCTTCAGACGACAAATCAGAACTGCATCTCCATCCAGCAACAGTGACATGATTTGAACCAGAGGGAATGGTCACTTATAGAACTTGACCCTTAATATTTCTACTAGACTTCTCCATCCTCCTTCCCCACCCAATTAAAAAAAAAAAAAAAAAAAAGTAAATTCTAGTGGATTTCCATCATCTGAAGGGTCATTAGAAAGTTCTTATAGTTGAAGTGCAATTATCAGTCTCAATTTCATAATAGGTTTTTTTGTTATTTTATTGATTTTCTTTCTAAATTGATAAAGCTAAATATTGTTCACTTGTTATTCTATGTTATGTGTAGTTAACAACAAACAAAGGTAAAAGCATTCCAAATATTTTATAGGTGACAGCCTTATATGTTCTAAAATGTGGTCTGATTCTCTAAATATAGTTCCATGTTCATTGAATTTCTCTCTCATATTCCATGGTTTATTCAAATGTAGAGGATTTAAGGAAAAAAGTCTACCCATAGTCCAGGCAATAATCATGACATGACCTCTAACATACAAAACATTTTCCTTAAAGCAAAGGGGCTAATGATCACTAATTGACACATTCCTTGCTAAGGGAGATTATTTTGGTACCTGCTAGTGGAGAAAATACTTGATCACAGCCAAACTGAAGTGGTCCAAGCACAGAGATTATGTCATTCATCAACTACATTTACACAACACACAGGTAGAAGCAGTCATAATTTGATTCCAAGGCCTATGGAGCTACAGAAGAGAGATGGCATGACCAAGATCTTCAGCAAGGGTGCATGAGTAGAGCTACGCTTTGGAAAGATGTGGCAAAAATAACCTAGATGTTTGCATAAATTAGATTAAACCTTTCATCCTGTAGTCTGTGCCTTAGACCACCAGACTCTGTTGGCACAGAAAATGGTTTAAAGACTGCAACTCAGTACTGACATTACCACAGAAGAAGATTCTACGATTTCATTTGCTCTCTCTGATAGCACACTAGTTGTGGAGGGTTAAAGTCCAATAATCTCACTAATATTTCTGCATTAATTAAAAAATGAACTAACAAGGCAGAACAGTGATGGAGGGGATGTTGAGAAAGCATGCTGGTTACACACAAAAATTCTTTTAAGTTGCGAAAGCCAGAGCATGTCACATCTGTAGGCCAAACTATGGCCCAACCCCACAGCCCACAACTGATGTATATCCCTGCAATCTGATCAAGCTTTATTACTTTTGTCTGGTTTTTAATTAGGTTGTGGGATAGCTATTGGTTGAGTATTTAAAACTCAGTTGAAGTTTCTTTTCCTTTCATGGAAAAATACAATTCAGCTTCAGCATCTGAATGTATGATAGCAAGCAAAAGGAGCACTTTGAAGATTTGGATTTTTTTGATGATACCTCACAGAACTACAGAATAGAAGTTTGGTTTTACGGTATAAGGTAACTATATCAGTTAAAAAAAATACAGAAAGCATATTAAAGTATGCTGTTAGCAATCAAAAAAATATTTCTCATTAGAATGCACTTAACACTTTACTATATGTACAACCTAAGCCTTTTTTTTTTTCTGAGTAAGGAATCTTTATTCCTAGGTGGACAGAGATTTCAAATATCTCACTGTACATATATGGAGTCATCACATAAATATGATGAGGTGATTCTAAGTAAAGTAGTAATTATTTCAAATTATGGCAGATTTTTCCAAATACCTCGAGCCTATTTCCAGAAATAATATGAATTTCAATGACAGCTTTTAAAATTATCGCCAAATTCTAGAGAAGTCAGTGTACTTTTGCATGTCCTGAGGGTTGTATAGAAAGAATAGGGGGTGTTGAAAGTCCCAGACATATTATCTTAGATCTTCAGTCCTGGAATATCTGGGCTACCTTACCCTGTAACCACACACTGCAAAGCTGACAACAGAAATGCTGGAATATAGACTGGAAATGTTATGAACTCACCTCTTCCTCTTTCCACCCCCATTTCCCCAACAGACTTAGGCTAGAAAAAAGCAACAAATATCCACAGTTATCCTTAAATCTAAGTTCATTAGGATAAAAAGCTATGTATTTGAATGCTGAAATCCGTAAAAAAAAAGTCTTGTTTTTCTGTGAACCATACATACACTTTAAAATTGAGCACATGCCTTAAAAGGTGTGGCCAGTGGGCACATCTGAACTAATACATTACACTTGTTTGTACCTTACTGATTCCTAATAAAATAACTTTATAAACCTCCACCTCAATAGCTGTGAGCTGTAATTGTGTGATTCAGACTTTCTATACATGTCTTGTCCATGGGCAGATCAGTATTCATTTCCTTACTTTTCTTAAGAAGAAGAGCACGTATTGAAAATCTTACAAAATGGAATCACATAAGACTTTATTTCATAGTGAAAACTCAATTTAAAGTGGCACTGTATGAATGAGACCACTTTCCAGGCAAGTTAGTTGACTGACTTAAAACTTCAGTAACTTGGATGTATGGCCTACATGCAGAATTTAACCAGTGTGGCCACTTGATCACATGACAGATAAAAACAACACACTGAAAATAAACATGTATCACAGACACTGATTTTTCTGGCAAAAGCATGATTCTAACAGTTCAGTTCTGCATGCTTGATCTTCTGTATCTAATCTTTTTTATTATGATTATTTTTACTGTTTAGAAGTTATGAGTCATTCACTAGGACAGAAGAAAACCCCAACAATAAGATAAGTATAAGCCAATTTAATGTGTCTCCCTGCCAGAACATTTTTTTAGTTAGCTACAGATACTTTCTGGTTTCTCAAACAAGTCTTCAACTTTGATTTCACATAGCTATTGATTTTCCAAGTTACAAAAACAAGACTGCATCTTTAATCCACAGTTGCACAACTGTGTTACCAGGCTCCACTCCAGTTAACCACTTACAAATAAAGTTACAGTTTTTGAACAAGCTTATTTGTCTGTTCTTCAGAGGCTTTTAAAACTCCTGTTGGAATTCTGGAAAACAAAGCCGTAACTGTAAACAAAAAACAATAACTGAGTCTTATCTTCACAGACCAGGACTCAGGAGGCAAACATATTTCCCTGTTTTGAGGATAACCTGCAATACATGTTGTCAAACTTCCCTGTATGAAGGTGATCAGAATATCAATATATGCTGTGCAAATGCAAATAAGACATAACTTAAACAATTTTTCTTTAAGGTGAATGTACTTTTAAACTACCTGATATGGAGAAAGTTAATACTCTCAGAAACTGGTTTTAGCTGTAGCATCACAGAGTAATCTAAAAAAAAAAAAAAGTAAAGTGACCTCCAACCTGAACAACACTCCTGCTCTTGGATCAACCTTTCTCAATTTACTGCAAGACCTGGAAAGAGAGCTTTACAAGAAAGAGCTTCTAAACACAAACACAGAGCTGAGAAGAAAGCAATTTTTAAGGAGCAGCATCTGCCTCTGAATGACTGCTTTTTTTCAAGTACTGAGAACCGGTGCTGACATCAGTGCATCTTTTTTTTTTTCGTTTTCTACATAGGAATTTCTGGTTAAAACAATAAAGAGGTGGAAGTGAAAGTGTTACAGAGTTGCACCAAAGAGAGGAGGTCGGGGGGAGGGTAAAGAAAAGAGGAGTTAAACCCACAAAACAAATCAGTAAATGTATCATTCAAATAAAAGGCGCAACAATTACAGAGAAACTTTAAAGCAACTCACCTCGAGGGAGAGAGATCAAAGAACTCTTTTCAGTCGGAGCTTGCTCTGGCCCTTCAGGCCCCGGGGGAAGAGGTTCTCTCACTTGGGACATCTGCCAGCTCTATCACCAAGTAATAAAGAGCGTGCACCCCCCTCCAACAAAACTAACACTCGACCCTGAAGGAACAAGCAAATGAAAAGGCTCGTTAATGTATTTTATGCAGAAAACTCACGGCTCGGGGGCGAGGGATTGAGGAGGGACAGCAATGAAGCGGCGGCAACTTTGCGGGGCGGCGGCGGGCGCGCCGCCCGCCCCCCGCGGCGAGCACCCGCGGGGCCAGGGGGCGGCGGCCGCGGGGCGGGGGCGGCGGCGGGCCGTTAGCCGGGCGGCCGCGGGGGGTGCCCGCGGGGGCTGCCCGGGGGCGCCAGAGGGGCCCTATCCGCCGCGGCGGAGCCGGCCGGCAGCGCGGCGCGCCCTACCTCCGCATTTCCTCCCGCTCCGCTGCGGCGCCCGGCCCTCCTCCGAGCCCCGGCCGGGGGAACGTCCGCGCCACTCCCCGAGCCACCGCCGCTCCGTGTCCTCCGGCGGCCGCCGCTTCTCCCGCCGCCCGCCCCGCGCCCGCGGGCCTTCCCCTCGGGCAGGGGCGCGCACGCACTGGCACTCACACCCGTGTCCCCCCGCCGCCACAGTCACTCCTTCTCCATCATTTCCGGACGATGAAACATCCCACCCCGGCGGGCGGCGGCCGCGGCTCAGGGCGGCGGTTGTGCAGGTCCTGCCGCCCGCCAGCGAGGGGCCCGAGGGCCGGGCTGGGCTGGGCTGGGCTGTGCGGGGCTGGGATCGGGGCCGCTGGGGGTGGCCGGTAGGGCGCCTCGCTGCCCCCTGCCCTCAGCCGGGCCTCCAGCCACAGAAATTCCCCCAGGAGGCTGAAACCCGTCAAGCAGAAATAGGGAAGAAGGGAAAATTTAAAAAAAAAAAAAAAAAGCAAATCTGAAAGGGAGGCTTTCATGCCTGGACAGGGTTTGCAGCTGTAGCGCTTGGCAGCGGTGCAGGGGCACTTTTAATGGTGCAGCCGCTGGCTCCGAAGTTGTTCGCTGCGGTTATTGTTTGTCTTCAACCAGTTGCGCCTCTGGAACCGGGTGGGCAGGCACGTGAAACGCCGTAGGCCTCCACGCCTGTCCTCCAGGGCTTTCCACCCCCTCAAAGATCAGTTCCAACAAAACCTAACCCTCTCGTGTACCTTAACTGGCAACATACAGATATGTCTGTAAGAAGGGTTTAAAAGCAGGCATACAAAAAATATTGTAAGGAATAGGAAGGATAGAAGAAGCTTTTTACAAAAGTAACCCCAGAGAACAAACTACTTCCTCCACTATCACCTGCCAAGTGGTCTTACCTGTACTTTCTCTATATAAGAAATACATTTCTTTCCCATGGCACAGATTGACTTGATCATCAGCCTCATGATCCATTCTTGCCCACACCATGGAGTACTGCTCCACATCATGGTTCTTGTACATGCTAGTGTCCATAAGACACGTGCTTTACCTGGCTTATGCTGTCACACTACATCACATTTCTCTATAGAAGTGTGTCCATGTTTAAAATGTAATTTACTTAAAATTTACAAGCAGATTTTTTATTAGTCAATGTACTTTACTAGTATATGTCATTACAGTGTACAACTGGATATCTTTTGGGAAACAAAAGTAGGAAGACAAAATACCCAAGTTATAAAATATCTACATCCTAACATAAGAGGAGATAACTGATGGATATTTATTTTGATGTCATAAATGCTAAGGAGTATGCTCTGGTATTAAAAGTGAACTTCTTAAAGTTTAGCATTTCCCTGTAATGCTGGCAAAACAAACAGGAGAGAGGATAAGTACCTGAGCAGGAGTCATTTCTGTGTGACATACCACCCACTCCAGGGCCTCCTCTTATTTCACAAATCATTAATAAATTTTGCACCACTGTATGGGTTTGCTGTTGATCATTATTGGAGCAAAAGGTAACAGTGTGATACAATTCATAAGAAATGCTATTTAAGGTGCATATACTTTCCTCTGAGAAAATACAATAGTTTTTAAGAATTTCAGCAGCCTAAGATGTTCCTTGGTACAACATAATATTTCTTTAAACCTTTTCATGACAAAATGGAAAAAATGTGCTATGTGTGGAAGAAGCTATGGAAAAAATCCATTTCTGGCACACAAAATTATTAGTGTACTGCATAATAATAATATTGGTCTCAATATCAACACATTTCATCTATGAAAACATTGCATAACTTTCCGTAGTTCCTTCCCTCCTCACTGTCCTGGGGGCAGAGCAATTGAGACATAAGGTAGAATGACTTACCTAAGCTCCCAAGTGAGTCAGTAGCAGAAGAGATGTTATGACTCATACTCAACGTACAAGCTTGTGCTTTTCCCTCTGAAACTGGAAACACAGCAGAGAACAGTGGGAGGAGCAATAATTTAGCCAGCTACACCCTGCCTTCAAAATATTTCATTGGATAATAAATGCCTTTGAAGAACCGATAGCATCTAGAGTTGGTGTTTGTTTGGGTTTTTTTTAACCTTATCTATGAAACCCACATGGTAAACTTCATGACGTTCAGTTTATCTTCTTGTAAAAGATGGTGGGATGAGCTCACCCCACCAAGGTCCAACTGTGTAACAGACTACATAGAGTTTAAAGCAACTAAGTGAATGGAAGAGTATTGCCATATTGCAACTGATGCAATGGGAGACACCCCTAAGCAAAATCAGACTGAAAAACGGTAAGAGAATTCAGTTTACAAAAAGCACAAATCACTGAAATAGTGCATTAAAAATACTGTGCAATGCATAACACATTACATACCAAAGATTGTGATGACCGTAAAAAGATGGGTCCAGATGTGGTTACTGTTAATGAGATACCACAGACAGGCAAAGTTCATTGGCTTAAGCAAACCATAACAGCACTTTCTGACAGTACTTAGTTCTAACAAATACACAAGTAACCTAAAATAATTGTTTAATTGCTTTTCCTTAAAATATATATAATTCTAAAATGTTAATGAAAATTCTCAAGAAGTGGGTAGTTCAGATACTAACATCAACAGCCTTTCAAGTATCTTACTAAAGCAACTGAGTTACAAGCTGTTGCACATATGTATTCCAATATACTATTCCATTGCTAGATCATAAAATTCAGATATGGTCTTCTAGACTGTTAGTGGCAGATTTTGGAATGAATGTGAAGAGAAGCTCAAAACACTTGCACATAGACAATAGTTATAGTTTGTAGGCAGATAACAATTTTCTGGAAGAAGAAAATATCCACCTTTTTTTCCCTATTAAAAATTTTCTGTAAAAGAGATTCCTGTTAAAAGTGCACAAAATTCAGAATATAAACATATGTCTTCAGGACAAAATTGTTCATCACCATTTTCTGCTCTGAGCTCCTAGACAAGCCATATGATAGAAATTACCTCCAGCCAGAATAGACTTGTCACTGGAGAAAATAAAGTGTTTTAGAAAGAAACAAGTTGCTTATTTAAAGTAAACCCAAAATATCCCAAAATTGACTGCTGCAAAGGTTATTTACTTACATTATTAAAAACTCAAGCTATATTTTGAGGTTGAATTTTCCAAGGGTAACTTTTAGTCTTTGAGGGGTTTTTTTTATATCAGATAGTTTCCTGCAGAAGAAGTTTTGGATAACAGAGTTGCTCATTTCAACAATGCTGTAGAAAATTTGTGCATAATTCTTCAAATAAAATATTACTGCTTACACTGTGAGGAGAAATAATCAATAACTGTCACTTATGGATCAATGCAGGTGTAGGTACCCAAATTTTCCCCCCATTCTAACACTTACCTTTCCCTCCTCAAGGCGGCTCTTTAACAGATCCTGAATTCCTTCCATCAGCAGGAACAGAAGAAACTGGAAACATTTTACATCCTTCTTAACATCCTGGATCACTTATATGTTTCTGAAAGGTGAACAATAATATTTAGTAAATCTTTTTGTGATTGATTGCATGTACATTGATACCTGTAAGTTCAAATTATCCTGCTGCTATGTCTAGGAACATGTTTTTCAACTTTGTAATATGCACTTTTGACATATGTGTATTACTCTAACCTTTGTAGCTCTTTTCAGTATCAGGATCATGGCAGGTGGCAGGATCTCTATCCTAGTTATTTTATAGTGTGGCAATGCTGAAATAGGAAGGCTGTTATAATTAAAAGGGCTTCAGACTTGGAGTTAAAACCAAATTATATTATAAAATAACTATTACAAGTTAAGCTTGCAGATTAGAGTTTGTTGGGGTTTGTTGTTTTGTTTTGGTTTTTTGTTTGTTTGTTTTTGTTGTTGTTGTTTGTTTTTTGTTTTTTGTTTCTTTAGTTTAGATCAAAAGCAGAAATACATGTGGTATATGCATGAAAGTGAAGTAAAAGGGAATCTGAAGGTCACTCCCATTGGGTTGGAGTTCATTTTGGTGTTCATGGCCTAGTTTTTATATTACCCTTCTCCAAAACATCCTATTTAAAGCCAGGTAAATTGTGAGGTGCCAGAACAGAGCAGGGTGCAGCTGTGTTGTAGATGAAGGTTTGTGCTCTATAAAATACAACCACTGAAATGCTGTGGGATTGATGGTGCCTTAGATACCAGCTGGTCCTAACAAGGCAACCAACCCGTTCTAGTCTGAGGAAATCCACCTCCACAGAGCACAAATATAGAAACAAGTAGACAGTTGGATGCCTAAAATGAAATTAGAAACATGCAGATTTAACTCCTTCCATAACCAGAAACAGAATAAAGAAATGCATTCTCTTTTAGAGAAGCAGTTGGTTCCAGTAATGCTGTACATTACCCTGGGAGCAAGAAATTGTCTTTCTACTGTAAATGATTCTTGTCCGGGTTTGATGTTTTTCTGCCACAGGATGGACTTCACAGTGGAGAGAAAGGAAATATGGGGCTTAATGTCTGCTTTGTGCTGTCTCAAGCTGGCAATTGAGAATTAAACTGAGTGCAAACATGAATTTAAAATCTGAAAAGGTATTTTTCTCCATTTTATTTTTCTGTTTATAATAAGTAATATAATAGTATAAGAAATCTTTTGTTTCTGTAAAATATTTTCTAACACAAATGGCAAGGATTGTATTAAAATTGATAAATTATGAGGTAAGACAAAATAAAATTTTCTGAATTATTTCTGATGTGACTCCAATGAAGTCCAAGGAGTTGCATGAAGATGAATTCAGCTCAACAAGCTTTATCCTGCTCAAAGTGAAACACATCAGATGGCATGGTTTATGGTAGTTTCAGCTATTCCTTAGCAAGCTCAAGCAAGTAGCTCACTCAAGCAGGTAATAGATCTCACATGAAAAAGTAACAGATCATATATTGAGGCATGCAAAATGACGTTTCATCACAACAAAATGTCAACTAGTAATTCATTACATTCCTACAAATAAGTCAAGAAGAAATATTCAGTATTCAATTACAGCTGTGTGCTGGATTGCAACAGTTAATTTATTTGCTTATATTCCCTTCAGTTTTTCAGCTTTTCACTTTGCAGTTAATATTGCACCTTAATAATAAAAAAAAAATTAAAAAAATTAAAAAAACTTTTTTAGGACTTCAGAAGAAGCTTGAAATTCAGCAAAAGTGGATGTTTCAAACTCTGTACTGATTTTTTAATGCATTCAAATTATTTGGAATTTGTATTGACATTAAAGTTCATCTCAGTAAAGATAAATGATGGACAACAGCATCATTTGAGGTAATGGGACAGGAAGTTTAAGGAAATATTGATTGAAAAGTGTGGCTACTGAACACAGAGAGATGTAAAATATACAGAGACTTGGTAGATTTAGAATAACTAAATTAATTTATCTGGCCTATGTAGTCATAATAGCCCTAGAACCTGTATTTAGCAAGAAAAACAAAAACAAACAAACAAACAAAACCTAAGCCAAATATTTCTATTGCTTTTCAGGTTAACAAAGCTCCATTTGCTTCTGCAGCCTGAGCAGTATCTGGATCTGGAATTACCCTACATTAGTATTTTATTCACATTCCTTACAACTGTGAGTATTCATGAAATTTACATTACCTTTTCTCAATAGTATCAAACTAATTGCCAATATCAAATGGCGTTTGTAAAAATATCATATTTAGAATTCCAAAAAAAATAAAAATATTTCCATATGAAAAGAATACCTAGTCAATCCTTCCCAAAAATATTAAAATGAAAAATTCTACACCAAGCATATTTTACAAATAGAATAAATAATGCAGTGGAACAGAAGACTGTATGTTATATTGCTGTGTGAGATCACGGTATCATATCCAGAGATCTATAAAAATGTAGTTAATTTTGTGCATCTTCAATAGCAGTTCATAATACGTAGTACAGTTCCTCCTTTTGAGCTGCAAGAGAGTACACTATGAATGAGTATTAAAAATATTATGCATTCTATGTTATATTTTCATAATATAGAATGTTCTTATTTACATTTTGTGTATTATTCCTAATACATATTCAGAGCATATATTGTAACAGCTCCTTTGGAACCACTAACATGTATGCTGTGAATGTGTATTAACAGCAGAATACATTTGCATGTTATGAGTCCATAATACTGAATGCACAATCAAATCTTTGATAAAAACTCATTGCTATATATACAAGCACAAGTTATTTTCTCATGCTTCTCACTTGCAACTATGCTATCTTGCACAGTCATCTCTCACCCATGTCTTTACAACTCACAAAGAAAAAAAGCCCCAGAACTGCAACAATTCTATAAATTCTAGTTTTCTTGAAGTAAAATATTTCATAAGGACTTTTTTTTTTCCCTCTCTTTGTTCTATCTGATAATTATAATCAACATTTTCTTGAACTGCCTGAGTATATTCTCCTAATTTTTCATTTTGGCTTCCATATAAATGACTGGACTGAGGCCTTAGCATCAAATGCTTATTTGAATATTACATGTAAATTACAGGTCATAGGAAGAAAAACATAAACCTGCCAGTTCTACTAGTATTTTTGACTGTCATGATTTTGTTTGTTTGCATATTTGTCTAAAATAACAGGGATTTTTTGCCAGCCAGGAGCATACAATTCTCTAGACTGAACAGAACCAGAATTACAAAATAAAATTACAAAATAACATGATTACAAAACTTCATTCGAATCAAATGTTACTGTTGTTCTATATTGACAGATAAGCATTCTGGCAACCCGTGCAAGTAAAGGTGCAAAAAGGCACCCTTACTTGTCTAAAACAGGGAATTAAAGAAAAAGAGTCTATGGTCTCTGTTTCTTGCTTAGCTAAATGAAAAAAGTGCAAATCTTGGATCCAGGCCTGATATGATTCTGTGTCTGTGTTCACAGAATGGGGGTTTTCCCAAGGAAGCAAAAGAAAAGCTAAGGGCAACTTAGCTGTTGCCCACTTTCCTTCCTCATTCTTTAGACTTACTGGAATAGCTAGAAAAAAAACACAAGAGGAAGTTATCTATAGCATTTGAAGGACTACATAGTGATCATACTCGCTATTAGTTTTGAAGTACTTTCAGTTGTATTATTTTACTAAGCAGTACTGAAAGGTATTTTATAGTTCTGATATCACCACAGATACATTAACTCCAAAAAGTATTCAGATAAGCATTCTGGCAATTAATAGCAAGTATAAACTACCAGACATACAAGAGCCGTATGTTTATGCATGACGATAATAATAATGCTTCAGCTAAAATATTAATAAAATCAGAAAATAGAAATTAGATTCAAAGAGTCCTCCTCATAGCTGGTACTTTTGAGCCACATATGCAGGGATGCAGTCCTGCCCACTGAATGATAGACACAATTATATTCTCCATTAATAAGTGTAATATCTGCCACATACCAGAGGGAGAGAGTGTGCGTGTATGTGGACATAAAATCACTGGAACTTTAGTGTTTTCTTTTTAGAAGAAATTGTTACATTTCTTTTTAGTGAGGAAACCTATTACACTGTACAAATTCCTTCATTTCTCTTTTCCTTTTTCTGTGTTTTATTTCAAACATTTTAAAGTATTAATGAAAATGCTGTAAAAGTCATAATATTAAAGTATAATTTTATTTAACATTGTTTTACATTATAAGAACTATAAACAGGCTCCTGTAAACTTATACAAGCAGTAATTTTGGGGTCTGAGCTATTTTTTTTCTTCTATGATTGTAAATAAAAGTAAGGTAGTTTGTACTCAATTATTTTATAATTCTAACATACTAGCCACTCTCTCTCAGAGGTTGTTCCAAGAAGTAAATGCCAACAAGCTGTAAAATACCTTGATCATCAATGATCAAGAACAAGTGAAATACCTTTCTGTGGTTTTCCAAAGTGAGCTTCACATCTTCTCAATAAATTATTTTGACTTTCATATTAATACAATTTACTATAAAAAGTATAGATCTGATAACCAGGATCTACAGCCGAGTCAAATGTAAGCAACTGTAGCATGGAAGCTTTCACTGTAGAATCTCTGGTGTTCCAGTCCTGGATCTCTCATCAGATCCCTGATTTTTGCCCCATTTTTGGTTTGTTTTTTTTAAGCCAGATTTCTTAATGCGGGCTTGAAGAGGATTTGACACCCGTATTCTTTTAATTAGTTTACACCATAAATATAATCAATGATTAAGTCACAAGAGTAGCATAAATGCTTTGTCTCAGTGGGGACACGAGACGTTCCAGCCTGCTTCATTTTTCCCCACCTCCGCATCAGTCTGTTCTGAGGCTGGGAATGGGAGTGCTCCTTGTATGGTCACCCCATGCTCTCAGCCCAAAACAGTAAATATTTCTTACCAAAATTCGTCTTGCCTTTTCATATTACCATTTGTGGGTAATTCTGAAAAAAAGAATCATACACAATTTAGAAAAGGGTTATTGAAGTGTTCTGTCAAAACACTATAACATCACCAAGCTCTTATTTTCTTGAGGAAAGAAATGCAATGTACATCTGGAAATGTATGTGAAGGAGCACTCAAGGCCTATATTCAATAAGTATCCACTTCTACCTGTCATTGTAATGGGATCAAATTTGCCAATAATTAAAAAAAAAAAAAAAAAAAAATCAAAGAAAAACAAAACAAAAAAAAAACACAAATCATTTGTGAGAATATGAAAATTATGCAAGTCATGCTATGAAAGTTTGGTGATATATATGAAGAATTAGTACGAAAAACCTAAATCTTCAGAAACATCTAGGTTATCAGGCATTGAATTTGCTTTTCGTAAAACTCTAACTGGAAAAGGCAAAACATGAGGGTGAGTAGAAATACAAAGGTATGCTATTTTTTCCTTTATAGTACTAAAAAAGAAATTTCTCTTACGATGTCCACAGCTTCTAATACCTTGTCACACTTTAAATTCTCCTCCTTCATGAGATTTGTTATGGAATGAGAAGTGGTAAAAAGTATCAACAAGCTCCCATGACAAAGAAGACAGTATAATACTTGTTAAAATAAAGCAGAAGATATCTCATCTCATTTTCTCAATATAAATGAGCGAACTGGGGAAGAATGGGGTGATTTGGCCTCACATTGATGCAAACAAAATCAGAATTTTGACACATGGATGCAGCTGTCTGTAAAATATTGCATTAATTTGGTCCTCAGTTTGCAGGGAAATACACAATTTGAGAATTTGGCAAAATGAAGTGAAGGGTTTAGAAACACACAACTGGTTTTGTATATATACATTAATGTTTGTCTAAGTATCTGTCTAGACACTCATAGTTAACTACACTCACAATGTGCATGCGTAAAGGATATGCTACAGTAGACCATGAGATTATACATTTATCCTCATTTGTGAAGGTGGATGGCTAGAACTCATGAATGGAAAAAGATCTCTTATAAAGTATTTAATCCTAATCAATATTTATTCAAGGAGACAAAGTAACAGTAAGGCAAATCCACAATACTTAAGAAGAAAAAAAAAAGCTGCAAGCTGGATTTCTTGCAGTAGTTAATGAAGTTCTATAATTTATTTTAACCCTGAAGTGGCTTTTTAAAAAACCCTAATTATATTAATGTACTAAAAGAAATACAATTGTCACTTAGTTTCATTAAGCATGACAGGTGACAGTTCCAAAGATAAATGCTGAAACTTGTGAAAACTGCAAGTTCAGGTTGAAGTGACAATAATATTGTAGCAATGGGATGGAATTGTGCTGTTCACTGCATTAATCAATACCACAATTTATTTTTTAATGTATGAAGAATGTTTCATTTCATTAATTTATGACTAGGTTCTTTCTACTTGAGTCTTTCAGTCTTTGGATTTTGATTTCATTTTAAACCATTCTGGCTATTTATAAATCCAGAGGCAATCTCATAACATATCACTGTTGGAAAAGAATCAGTTTTCCGCATGCCATGTGCAATTTGGGAGACTGATAATATAACTAAATCAATTAAAGGGCTCTATTAAGACTGGAAAAGTTGTAGTATTGTCACCTCTGCCATGCTCTATGTAAAAACGAAAGATTTAAATTTATTCAGTTCATGATAACTCACTTATGTTTCCAAATCACAGGCTACAACTGCAAACTCCTAGCAAAACCTAGCATTTTTATTTCCAGTGATGAACACACAAACTACTGCACCAAGTCAGCATTATATTTAGATTAGCACAGCCTGTATCACAGTGTCATGGATCTGAAGCTCTTGAACTGGGACTGAGAGGATCCCACCATAAAATATTTTCATTACAACTTTATGATTCAAAACACAAACACACACTCCTTGCTGCCATGCACAGATGGGATTTGTTTATGTTATACTTTGTGATAGCCCACATAATTGACTTTTAGTACTTTGGGATAAGCAAGAAGTTAACTTTTTTATTTTCTAATACAGTTAATGAGCAGTGGTAAAATGTGTGTACAGTAGATGTTTAAGGGCAGCTATCAGTAAGAATGCTGGCAGCACCTAGAATAACAACATACTTGAGCTATTTACTTTAAGTGTGGTTAAATAACACATATACAGTAATCAATATGTAAATTTAAACTTCAAACATGGCAATAATGAAACCATTTAAACAATCTTCTTCACAGTACTATAAAATCAATACATAAAGGGTTTCTGGAGCAAACCTTGAGCTTTCAGGATACAAAACTTTCGGAATACAAAACCCTTTCCAAGTCAAAATACAGGCAGTACCAAGTATCAGACAGAACTGAAAACTATCCCTGCCAACAAGTCTAAGCATGTTTCTGGCCCTATTAAGGACAACAGTTAATGTAAACATTTTCATGTTGAATGTTAATAAATATATCAGGTGTAAATGATCATGAACCTGTTGGTAGCTTTCTCTGCTAATGCTACGTATTTCTGTTCTCTGCATGTTGTATAATCTTTAAGTTGTGGACTTGCAACTTACATTGCTCTTCACATCTCCTCTACATCTGGCTCATTTTTCTTGTGACTTACCAAAATTCACGTATAAATGGGTAACGTCTCTTAAATTTATTAATCCAATTTGATTAAGAGACAATGTTCATAGTGGAGGAGCATATGAGACAATTTACGGCTTTTGAGGGTGATTAAATGCTGAAGTGGAGCCAAGGCATTTGATAATCACAAGAACTATTTATTGCTGGAATATTACAGCCACATGACTGTGTTTCCCATCAGTTGGTGAGAAAAGCACATTTAACAAACAATATTAAGAAGATGTATTTTTCTAGGTAAATGAAGGTTTGAAATTTTATGATGTAACTACAGTTTAGAACCCCCACACATGTCCCAAGAAGGGTAAGTATAGGCAAAGTGTACATAGAATTCAGAAGGAATATGTTTCTCTCCCTAAGAGCAGGACTAAGGACAAATAATTGTGTGAGGGAGTTACCTGTGTAGAAACTGAGGGCTGAGAACGAAATGTAAACATACGTGCTTCGAAAAAGGATTTATGACTCATTTTCATATTGCTACTGTAAATGAGCAACAATTAGCATCTGCCAAACTGGCCTGTTAGCACATGTTGGAAACAAGCCCAAAGTGGCTGCAGTTCTTCCGTCTCATGGGAACAGGCCCATTTCGTTTTTAACTCCACAAATATAAAAGAAGTAAGGAATGATATCTTAGGAAGCGGCTGCTATGGAATTAGGAGAAGGGAGGTTCTGGTGGAAAACCCTCATAAGAGCTTGGAATGGAAGTTGGAGTTGAGGGTTTAGGGGATTTTTTTTATTTTTGTTTATAGTTAATATTGTGAGTCACAAGTAAAAGGCCAGTGCAGGGGTACTACTCCATAGTTATTTGTACAGTGAATACCAAGAGCCTCAAATCATTCACAGATCCCATCAGTAGTCTGCTATACACAAAATAGCAATGTTTGGTTTGGGTTCTTTTTTTCATTTTGGTTTGGTTTGGTTTGGTTTTGGGTTGGGTTTTGTTTTGTTTTGTTGGTTTGGGATTTTTTCTTTGTTTGTTTTTTTTACAAAGAAGGCATCACTGATACTCATGTAAAAATGAGGTAGCATCTTATGTGGCAAGAATGTTAGGCTGTAACTTGGTGACTTCCAGAATGGGAGCAACCAAGCTGCACATGCCTGGTTACATATCTGATCATTCTCCTTTGTCCCATTCCTTTGAACTCATATGCATCAGTTTAAAGCTGCATAAAATTCAACCCTCTTTTCATTTAGTGGAAGTGAAGAAGGAAGGTGGAAGGACGATGCTGGAGTGTTGGGCAGGCTGGTTTGGAGAGTCTGTCTGAGCAGAAAACAGAAAGCAGGTAACGTTGCTTGCAGTGACAAGCAGGCATGTCCTTAACTGTTAGTTAGAAAAGAAATACATTTGTCCTTCTCACTGATTGTTAGGGAGAAAAAGAAAAGGCAGCCTCATTTTTCCCAATAGTTCTGTCTTCAGTTTTCTGATTTTTACACTTCGTATCCACTAAGAATAACTCAGAGATAAAAGGGAGGAAAGCTGAATTTCTGAACATAGCTGATAGTCTGTTTTAACAGCATCCAAGCAAGGGCTTGGCCAATGGACTATTACTGCACAGTAAAATATATGAATTATTTTATTTACAGTTGCTAGATATTTAATTTCAGTGTTCTGTTTCTTTTCCCTAGGTAATTTCAGAAGGGAGAAAGGAAGGAGGTAGGAAGACAGAGGAATGCAGCGTTGCAGGGGAGCACTGATTTTCACTCCCCTTTGCTCGCAGATACTCTATAAGTCCCATTACACAGATGATCTCACGCGGTGAGAGGGCAGAACCAAGGAACTGCTGTGTCGAGGCACTCCAGAGACTCTCCCAGAGCGGTCTGTCTCAGAAAGCAGGCAACATCAGGCATTTCAGGGAAAAGTGAAAGAAGTCAGTAATAAAAGTGAGGAATCATCTACATGTGATGAGATCTTATACTAATTTGCAAAAAAATGCTTTTTCCTTACCTCAGACATCAGGCTTTGTCTGTACAAGAGACTGTCTCTATACATAAATGGTTTATGTTCTTCAATCATTACATTTTGTTCTTTATGAGGAAATGTATAGAATCTCACTCTAATGTGGTGAGAGATTCCATTTTTTCTCTAAAAATCACTCAAATCTCAAACTGAATACAGTCTCAGCACATCAAAATTCTGAGTCTAGCCATGTTTCTTTAAACACACAGAACACACAGCTCCTTCTGCATCTATCATTGGCTTTTTTTTTAATGCAGGAAACCTCAACTCTCTTCTAAAATTTACCACAAACTTTCACAGCATCTACAAGCAAAATACTTAATCTTTGCATGCCTTCTTTTTATTATCTATGAAATAAGAATGGCAGTATTTGCTTCCCAGGAAGGTCATATTCACCTCAGATCCTGCTATGGCAGGTGCTGATGAATTCCAAGCAGTAATTATTTGCTAAGAATCTGAAGACAAGAATTTAGGAAATCAACAAATACACCTGTCAATCCTCTTCCACAGGACCATGTCAGGAAGCTCCATTGGGAGGCATCATTACCAGGTTTTCAGTCTTGCCCAGCTATCAGCATTAAGTTTGGCCTGTCTCACCTGTGGTATTGCTGACAGAAGTGGCTTTACCCACTTTCGCTTTCCTCAGGCAGCCAGAAAGGATGTTATGACAAAATAAGAGCTACCACTGAGGTAGCAGGGTAGTTATCTTTGAAAGTATTCTGGGCCATGGTTTCAGAACAATCCCACAACACTATTTAGAAGTTGACTGACTTCTTGTTAAGGACATAACAAATCAGTTTGTTCATTCTTGGAATGATAATGCCATTTCACTGAAGTACAACTGAGTTCCTTTTACATTTTCTGTGTGCAGCAAAAACCCCAATACAATATTGTTGAGCCTTCTGAAATGAATGTCTCTTGAAGCAATAAACTTGTTAAAAGAAAAAATGGTTTCTGGGCACCAGGGCTATGTGTTTAAGGATTTGAACTTTCTTAATGCCTAAAACCTGGAAAAAAGTCCAGAAAGGACACCCAATTAGAAAGATATTGACTCTTCCTGACAAAGAGGTGGGGGGAGGGAGAAAGGGAGGAAGGAGGGAAAAGATCAAGGCTCACAACAAAAGATCTATTCATTTATAACAGCTTGGCTGTGGAACCATTCCAGCATGCTTAAAAATACTTTATCCATTAGTTGGGAACTATTTTCTAAATGGCAACTTGCTGCCCACATCTGACCACAACCAGCTCCTTTTTCACATCGAACATAGCAAGGTTCATGTCAAAAACAGCTTGCCACCTCTTCTGGACATTGTAGCAGGGTGAGGCATAGTAAAGCACAGGTGCCTTGTGTGAAACAAAAATCCCTGACCTCCAGCATATAGAGAGGGGTCGTACAATGCTGTTCAGTTCCTCCCAGGCTATTTTAAGAAAAGAGGACGAACTAATACAACATTGAACTAGAGTTCTCCTCTCACAAAAAAAACAGGAACATCATTTCAGGTTAATCAAGTTATTAAAAATAAGGTCATTTAATGCCTCAGTGTATGAGCTCAAGAGTAGTTCTTTGAAATTTTACATGAGGCTGCTTTATGTTAAGCTCTGATCACACACCTGAATAAAACTATCAAACGTGTCACCAGCATTCTTACATAATTAGCCAACATATAAACATTTTAATTACAAAAACTGTATACTTGTTGAAAAGCAGGATTTTTTTTATCAAATTATTCTCTCCTAGGAACACTTCCTTCTCAGTTATAAAGTGGTATAGCTGGAAATATTAATATTTTATGCTAGGGACTGTGGATACAACTTCATATAAAAGTTTTTCTTTATCTGAAATGTGACTGTTGCTGTAAAGTTGGCATTTCTACCTTTTCCTGGTATTTTGTTACACAGGCTTTCAGAGCTTAGTTTGAGGAAAATGAATGTCTGGTTTAATGTATGTTTATTTCTCTTGACACATACATTGCATCCTTATGTTAGTTTGCATTGAGACTCTGGAGGAGATGTTGGGAGAATATTGCACAGTTGATGTTCTCATCAAAGTATCAGCTTTTCTAAATGTGTCAGTCAGCTACAGCTAAAAGTACTCTGTATTACAATATATGCTATCTGATTCACCTCCTCATAGGGATCATCTTTGTAACCTTTTCTCATGTGGATATTCTTAATAACACCAGCCCTATGTAAATGCAAAAAGACTACATCTGTATCTACAGCATCTGTTAAAAGTAAAAATGCAGCGAGCAAACGCTTAGGTTCTTAAAACAAAGTATTCAATAATTTATATTTGGGGTTTAGATTTTAGATAGAGAAAAACAAGGTTTGTAAGAATCCCTTGCTTTTTTTTTTGCTTAGCTTAGTTATTTACTTTCAAGCTAACACGTGGAAGCAGTGATGAAAGTGGGCATCCTAAACAAATATTTGTAAGTGTCCAGTTATACACAAACATGGTTGTATTGTACAAAATGAAATGAATGCACAATAGCTGCCTTTTTAGCTTCCTGAGACATGATAGCTCCTAACCTAGGTTTGCAGGTACCTTGAAATATTTAACAATAATACAAGACAGATTCTAAAATATAATCTCCTTTATGAAAACAGGCACATTGTAACCCAGCTCTGCAGAAGGCCTAAGAAAAATGGCAGGGCAAGATCAAACATTTGTTTGCATCTCACCTCCAACAAAATATAATTTTACTTTGGCTGACCTTTAAGTAGATTTAACAATTATATAACAAAGTAAACCAAAAGCCGAATAGAGAAAGAGACACCACAGGTCACACAGTCCAAAATGTATGAGAAACAAAATCTAATTTTGATTTCATCACGAGAAATGCTATCTAAGTTTTAGGTGCAATGCTGGACTGGTAAATGTTTCTGATTTAATGAGGAAATGTATCCAGATTCTAACAGCTCATTTAATTTTCTAGATACATCAAAGTGCAAGATGACCTCAACACAATAGCAGGACTGAAAAGAGTTCCTGAATTCTGAGCCCAGCCACAGGGTAGTTTCAGAAGCCTTCCTGTCACTGCCTGGCTTCTGTCTTCTGACAACTTGGGGTATTTTATTTAAGGGCAACATTTACCTACTGCGTAGGAACGCTATGAAGATTAATTAATCTACATGCCATGTGAAATATGAAATGTGCTGTGAAATAGATCTAAGTGGTGGAAGTGCAAAGGGCAGTGATGGTGCTGCTGACAGGCTGTCCAGGAAAAGGTGCCTGGTTGGCCCTGTTGACTTTAACCTCCTTGCTCTGTCACTCCTCAGAGAACACATCAGGGCAGGAAGGAAAGGATTTCATGAACTGGCTCCTCTTTCCAGTCCACAGTGGAAAATGCTCTCTGGCCCTCAGCCCAAGCTGGTACAGACTGCTTCCATGGCCTTACAGCACATCAGGTGTTGAGCCTCACATAGGCTTCTCTCTCATTGGTGCCTGGGCTTCTCTGCCAAAAAGTGGTCGTAGCTGAGGTTGGAGCTTAACATATCTGCAGAGTCAATAATCAGACAAACTTGACCACAAGCAAAACAAAGGGTGATTAGCTATAAGGCATGTATTATATTCCACTTGATTATTGTATCCTAATTTCTGGGGCTAGTGGAGTCCCTAAAACAAAGAAAGGCTTAGAAATCCCTGCCTCCTCAAACATGAGCAGTCTTAAGCAAGAAGTTAGTACAACAAAATGTAATTATTAATAGATACATAATATTTTTGCAATGTGTACCTCAAACCCAAGATGTCACTATTTTTTTCTGGCTACAGTTGCAATGTCCTGTGCTCCATCCATAGCATGAAAATTGAGGTACATTTGCATATCTTAATAACTTAAATAGTCTACAAAGAAAACTGTACCAAACACAATATGAAGCAGAATTAAGCACTTGTTAGTTCTGTTAAGTGATACATAAGAAAAGGAGTGTTTGTTTAATGAAATATAAAAAATAAGTAGAGAACATAATAGACCACTCATCTCTTTACGTACTTTCTCTCTAGAAAAGACAGTGCACAATCATTACCTTTTTAACTCCTCTGTAACCCTGATGATTTTATAAACTGCTGTTACCTCCCTCTTCATTAGTCTTTTTTTCTAGCCTGAAGAGTCTTAAGATGTTTAATTAAAAATCATATGGACATCATATCATACTTTTGATCATCCTTGTTAACTTCTCTGTATCTTCCTGACTTAGGGAGTGAGGGAATAAGAGTGAACCAGAAGTATATAAAGTGTTTGAGATGAGGGCACGTAGTGGAGTTACAGAGAGGTGAAATTATATTTTCTGTTTTGAGCTAACATTTTCATAGAACTGTTTCTCTACAGTTATCCACTATTTATAAGCTGAAGATCTCATTCCTGAGTGACAGGTTGTATGTGTTGAGTTAGATTTATATATAGTTAAAGCTGTCCCCATGGACATCAGGTAACATTTATTTACATTTCATTTTACTTGCTGTTTTATTACCAAGTGTTATGTTCTACAACTCTTCTCAGTTGGCCCTCATCCTTGTCCTGAATAACTTTGTAAGATCAACAAACTTTATCATCTCACCTTTTACCCACCTTGCCACCTCGTTTGCTTCTATTACTCTAAAGGTCTTAATTTTATACAGCATTTAATTTAGTAACTTCTTTCCATGAATTCTTTCATTGAATCAGATGCTTTGATGTTAGAACCTCTTTTCAATGGCTTCTGACATGGGACACAAGCTTCTCACCTGTTAACACAGAGGCAGCAAAAATGCTTGTAGTTTCAGCTTTGTTTTCCCTAAATCTTTTTTACATATCTTGATTATCTAATGTCTTTACAAACTCTTGTTTCCTTCTTGTAGGCATCTTGCTCTTTACATGTTTGAAAAAAAAAAAAATCACTGTATATCTTTTCTAAGTTTTTTCCTTTATTTCATATTTTTTTCCCTTTAGCTCTCCTTTCCAGTTTCTTCTTTAAGGTTCTTCCTTCTGATGTAGTTAATTTTTTTTTTCAAAATTAATGGGATTTTTTGCTTGTTTTTTCTGGCAATAATATTGAAATTAAGTGTATTATGGCCACTCTGTTATTCTAAAATTAAGAAATAAAAACCTGCTATAGGTCTGCTTGCAGTGAGATTTACATTAATACCTTTTATTTTAATGTAGAGGAAATGAAATGAACTCTTGACGTACCTAGGAAAGGGCGTGCTCATAGTAAAGAAATGGTAGTAGATTGTCATACAAGGCTATTAGGATAGGGTCCTGGAAATTAAAATTGTTCTTGATTATAACAAAGAGAATGTCAGTAGCCAAATACCGACATGACCCAGTGCAACTGACCTTCACATCAGCTCCAGCCAGTGGCAGCTGGACAGCACCCCACGAGTACTGCTGAGCTAAGGATCTTCATCAGCACCAGTTTGCAGTTCTCTGGCCCAGGCAGAACTGATGATTGCTCCAACACCAAGCACTGGGATCTTGCCTCACATGACAACACATTTACTTCTTTTCCAGAGCTTTACTTCTTTCTGACACCTTTCTCTGATTTGTATTGTCTTGCCACAGTATACTCAGGCAACCACATCATAGCAGCAGACCCTCAGTATACAGCTGCTTGCTGAGGTGATGGGTCACCCATGGTGCAGAAAGAGAGTTGTTAAAAAGAAATAAAGGGCAGCATGTTAAGGAGGAAACCATTGTATTGGGCCTTCTGTGAGCACCTGGTGGCAGCCAACCTACAGTCCGAATGTCAAGATTATCTTCCAACCTAGAGCAGTCTGTAAACGGCCTCTGACACCCACAGATGGGACTATGACTGACCCCCACAGATCAGATTATGTGGAAAAGGCCAAAATATTAAACCAAGTATGACAGGCAACACTAAATAATAAGAGAAAATTGGGATAACACTGGCAAAAATGGCACTGAATAGGACAGAGGTAGCAATTGATTTTTATACAGAATGGTCAAAGAAAAATAGAGTATGTTACAATATGGTCAGTACCTGACAGAGTGGTAAATTTTATTCACCTAATAGATAAGACAAATTTTGAACACAGAAGTTTGGATAATGCGATAGCTTTCAATAGTTACTACTACAAAGTCACTCTGCATTTAGGAGGACTGCCAAAGAGCAGTTCAGAATTTAGTAAGTCATGGAACATGTTTAACATTTGGCTTACAATTTGAAGGAGCCCAGCCAGAACTGCAACAGTAGCCTCTCCATGACTTATCCTTGAGGTGCTACCCACAGCATTTGTAGTCTCAATCAGCTGTTAGTGCTTCTCTTGTAAGACTATAAAATAATTGCAAATAGCACAGATTAGGAGGTATGAATGTCACTTAAAGCTCATTTCTGTTTCATATGCTATCCAGCATTCTCCATAGGCAGCAGATGAGGGTCTACAGAAAAACAGGAGCCAAGAAACAAACAATAATAACAAGCACTAATCAGAGCGTAATAATCTTTTGAGTTGCACTTATGTTAAAAGGTAATCACTGACATTCACACAGTACTGAATAAGTAGCATTTCATATGGACTTCATAGTTACAGAAAGAAAATAAATAATTTTATTTCCTAAACGGCATCAGTAACAAAACATGAAGAAAACACAGCTTTAAAGTTTTAGCACTGGCTTTCAGGAAAGCAGCATTTTCTCAGTTGTGGCACAAGAGCAAATTTTGTGTCAGTTCTATATTAATGTTATACTTGAACACATCTTTTCAGTTGCGATACTGCAGCACATGGGTGTCCACTAGGTCACTGGTATTGAGGCAAGCGTGTCTGGCTACTTTAAAACAGGTGCCTAGGTAACTTAGCCGGTGGAAAAAGAGTGTAAGCACCATCCTGATTAGATGGCAGTTGAGGGAACGGTTTCATGACAAAGGGTCTCAAGAGACACCGCCAATGGAAGGAGTTGCCATCCCTATGTCCCCTGTTCCAGTGGCAGCTGGGACAAGCAGGGTTTGCCATACATAGGAGAGCTGCTCTTACCACAACTTCCATATGTAAAATTCGCCTCAGCTCCCATGCTCAACACACAGATGCAGTTAGACATCTAGATCTCTGAATCTAACCATATAGTCCTCCCATGTCTCACTCATTGTGCTTTTTAAACACAGTAATAATACTTCATCAGTTTGTGCAAATACTCATTTCCAGCATATCTGAGCTACTCTGAGATCCTTGAAGTAAGGTCATTGTTGAGTAAGAATTACTCTTTTTTTACTTCTGTATCAAATGCAGTAAATATTGTATTTTTCTAAGCACTATTAAGATTTCTTCACAAAATTGAGATCCCTGAATAAAATAAGAAATGAATAGCAGAAAACTCAACACTAATTCCAAGTATAGATGAACAGTATTTTTCAAAGCGTAAGTAATAAAGAAAGCAAACAAGATCTCAAACCTCTATTTTATGCCTTTTATATGCACATACACTAAAAAAATATATGTATATTATACATAGGCGTAGGCATAATGTATGTGTCCTAGCTACTTGAAAGCTTTTTATCTACTTGAAAAACAAAAAAAATCTGCAATATGATACAGAATGCACATGTTTCTTGCAGGTCTATTTCTTTGTTTGATTAAGATTTAAAAAAAAAAAAAAAGCTTTGGGATCTAAAATAAGACAATTAGGAATATCTGAAAGGAAAAAATAACCAATGAATTATTAATATATTTATCATATTTCATCACATAATCTTTGCATTCATAAATATGGTAATCAAGAAATGTGGACTTTAAAATCAACAATATAGTAACATGTGAAAAGTAGTACAGTTGTTTTTCTTTATAACAACCTTAGTGGTATGAGATTCTTTATATACACAAATATGATCTTTAAAATGGCCTCTATCAGCTTAAAAAATGGACAATTCCATGAAACTTGTTAAAGCCAAGGTGAACTGTGGCACCATATCCAAATGCAGAAAAAGACAATCACATTTTTCGACATTTCTACAGCTGATGGCATTGAAATGTCAGCAAAGCTCAAAGTAAAAGTACACAATAAATTTGATATTACACCACATGTTTGATTAAGCCCAAGGGTGAAATTGTAACCTGCAATTTTATTCTGAGTCAGTAGATTTCTGACACATTTTGATTTTTAACAAAGGGAAACTCAGTGTTAAGGCTTCATAGAATTCAGCAAGACTGTCATGTTTTTATTCCAACTCTCCTAGAAATTGGTCTTTACAAGCCCAGTGGACACAGATACGTTAATAAATTTTGTTATTGTAAAAACTATTCCCAATGAATTGTTTCAAATAACAAGGTTGTGACTATACTCAAAATGTAGACTATTAATTAATGGCAAGTTTGTGTGAAACAGCAACAGTGTTTTCTAATGAAAATTATACTATTTCTACTTCAGATTTTTAATATATTGAAAATATTTCTACACATGTGACTCACGTTGTTCATGTTTAAAATGCAAGAGTGTTTTCTATGAAAACCTCAAGGAATTTCTTGCCATACTTGCTTATTATAAATCATCCATTAATACTCATTATAATATATAAGATAATTCCAATAATAGTTAAAAAACCCAACTCTGCCTCACAATGAAGACACGGGGAAACTGTATCACTTGTTGTGACAGGTCTGGGAGAAGAAATGCTTGAATACACATCAAAGAAATACAAATGGTGAAATATGCTCTGGTTTATGACCACAGAGCATGGTAATTAACTGACACATACTCAAACACTTTTAAAGAAATGGCCTATTCAAAAGCCATGCGTTGTTTTTGTTGTTTTCTGATTTTTATCACACTGCTGGATGGCTCAGAAGTGATGCTGTCAAAGCGGCAGTCAAGTACCGAAGTAATTGGAACTGCTGGGTGAAAAGACAAGCTCCATACAGGAATTTCCTGCCACTCCAGTGGCTGTGACAGAAAAGCTCTGAAAATGCCGGTAGAGATTTAGAATGATGAATAGCTGCGACAGTTAGTGAGAAATCCTGGAAGTTCAGTTTTGTTTTATTTGCTGAAATATTACCAAAGAAGGCTTGAAGCCTGTGACTTGTAAAATGTGACTCCAGAATGACCTCTGACAGTTGGGGTTGCTGTGGATGTTATGCTTCTATTTATCTGTGAGTATTGTCAGCTCCTTTGTCTCATTTCTCAAAATAAAAGCACAACCTTTGTCCCACTGTTTGTCATTATTTATACACTGCAAGGTCAATTCTTCTATTTTGAGACCTCCTAATTTTTCTGACATTATTTGTTGGGGCTGTCTTTTCTACCATTCATGATAATTATCCCTGTATTCCATTCTCCAGTCTTCAGAGATAAACTAACAAGGCTATGTCCACGTAATGGACTTCAAAGTAAACTGTTGAAATGAACATAATTACCCTGTTGCTTGGTGGAATCTGTAACCCTGCGACAGGCACATAGGCTCCTGCTGTCTTGAAGCTCCCGAAGAAATTGGCTTGTGAGAATAACATCCACCGAAGGCAGGAAAATTACACAAAGTAGGAAATGCAAATAAGGATCTCTATCAGCACTCTCAGGCAGGGAGACTTTCATCTCCTGGCTGGACACTGACTAGCTCCCCTGCTGAGGTTCTCAGGTGTGAACTCTCTTCTGATTTCAGGCGCTTGACACAGGTTAATCCCCATGACCACAGCACAGAGAAAGGAATAATAAGTAAGAGAGTGTAGATATTACACCCAGTAGATCCATTTGGAGTATTCACCTGAGACTGAAGGAGACCCACACTCAAATCCCACCTCTGACCGACTCAGTCCCTCAGGTCTTCGGAGAGCATTTCCCATGGTGTAGTGGCTAGAGCAACAAGGAGCAAAAGTGAATCCTTTGTAGGTCTCTTTCATGCAAGGAATTATACAGTAAGTGTGATTTGAGGACATCTACACAATTAGATGTAAGAGTCAAAAAGATGAATTTGTGAAATCTTCAGGTATTTAACGATTGGCCTGTTTGGCACAACCAGGACTGTGGTTGTGATATCCAGAAATCTATGTCAAGCATATACAGCACCTTGGACTCAAGAAAGAGCAGTGGAGCAATGGCTTTGAAGGTCTAAATTTTGACCTGAAAACATTAGGCACTTGCAAGTTATTTGAAGTGAATGAGTCTTCACATGATTTCACCCAAGTGGATCTAATTGCAGAAGCAGGGCTTCAAGACTTGTCTAGAGAGCATCTTCTGGAAACACTAAAGTTTAATACTGGTGAAAAAATCCATTGGTACTGAAAGAGTATCTGCTAGACACTCTTAAATATAAAACCAACACCCAGAACAAGTGCTAAAGCAATTTTATTTTGTATATGATTTTTCAAGATAGCTACAAAATATCGCATGAAGTAAAATGAAAGCAATAATCTTCAAAGCGTAACACCACATCCTTTTCCTTCCTGGCATAAGTACAAAAATACAAGCTAAAAGAAGATAACTTCTTACTGAATGAAACTGTTTTCACAGAGACTGGATCTAAACTGCTTTCCTCTCTTCTGCTAAAGCCTCTTTAGAAAAAACAGAAATAAACCGAGGTAGTGGGGGAGAAGGGCTCCAGCAAATCAAAAAGAAAAAAACATTAACGAAACAAAAAGAAAGAAACACTATATGAAAATGTAAACTTATTGATAGAGTTGAATATAATTTTTTTTTCATAATTTCTTTCTAGGAATTACTGTAGTTGAACACTTCCAAAAGGAAAAGTTCACTTCGAAGTTATAAATGAAAATATATACAATTGATAAAATTGTCAAATATGTAGACTCTCACTTTCTGTCTCAATTGTAAAATACGGAATCCCACAAGAATATACACTTTTCACAAAGTCATAATGAAATGAATTTGCAGGCTGCTAAAATATTTTTATTTTAGCTTCTCTTATTTCTCTTGTGCTATTCATATAGCATTCTTTTTCCATACAACATGTATTTTCCAATACTACTTCTAAGTATTATAATGTGTTCCTGTTATAACAACGAACTTCTAAAAGAATAGTGTAAGTCTTCAAAAACAATTTAATAAATCAGAAACAAAATCTGTGTAATCATTATTCATTTTTATCTACTTATTATTATTATCTTGGTTTAATTTACCTAATTATAATGTGTGTTGTGCTATACAGCCAAACAAAAACCCCTCAGACTGTAGCAAGGATCAAAGCAATCAAAACCCGTCACCACAACCACTAAAAAATCCTAAAAAAACCCAAACCAAACCAAACCAAAAAAAAACCAGCCAAACAAACAAAAAAACCCAAACAAAAACAAAACAACACTAAAACTTACTTTCTAAATTTAGGATGAAATAGCTATTGAAAAGATGTGAATTGAAGAGTCAGCTTAGCACTACTTTCAGGACACTTTCATTATGGCAGCACTCAGCTCTTTACCAAAACATGAGACATACAGATGGGAACAGAAAATATTTAACTACAAGCCTGATACTAATCTTCAAGCTACCAGTCATGCTCTGAGAAAAACCTCCCAACTTTATCATTACTTTCTTTGGGACCCATGTCCTCACTCTCAGTGCTCCCAAACTGACTCTGTGTTTTCTCATGAGTGTGCTGAAATAATACAAAGCAATCCCTTACCAATCCTGGAAGAGTTACTGATAGTAGGAATGCAGGTGAATGTCTCACTTTGAGCTAGGTTGATATTTTCATTTAGTCTATGCTTACGTGTATATTGTAACGTCTTTGATGGATTACCTAGGATTAAAACAATGCCATAGTCAGCCTGGTCTTCACACTCCCAGCCTGCTAGAGCTGCTTTTTGGAGACAGTCACAAAGCACCCTGATTCTCCTATTAAGGCAAATGCTTCTTAGACAGTTTTCCATTACAATCGTGTAATGTGTGTAAGTTATCAAAAATGCTTCAAAGCATGCAGATCCCAGGAGAAGTTCCAATTTAAGTGAATATCAGTTATATTGTGCCTATTTAAAATATGTTCAAAGAATATTAAAGTTGAATAGCCAGTGTTTCAGACAGTATTCACATATTGGGGAATGCAAGATGAAAATCTGTCTACACAAATTTCATACGTATCTGTTTGTCCTTGGCTCATTGATCATGCATTATTTTCCACTTCGCAGAACATTATCTGGATCTTATGTGGAGCCTTTAGACCACCAACAAAAAAATCACTAGTCTTTAAAGAGGTATAATCACTCTTTGCCAGTTGCAAAGCAAGCTATGGAACAAGAGTGAAATGCAGATCAGTTCTCACTCATCTTCCAGGAAGGGGTTATCTGCTGTCTGCACCCTCTATTAGCTAATAAAGCCAACCACATTGATTTGGCACATTCATTCTGAAACACGTTAAGGTTACATTTAAGCCTTAGCTCTTTCATATTAGAAATCAGTATTTTACTCTTTTTCCTAGGTCTCAACTAGACTGACTCTAGCTGTCTCAGATTCATGAAGTTTTACCGAAGCAAAAAGTTTATTTCAGGGTTATCTTATCCACATCTTTTTGATTTTACCTAGAGCATGATCAGATGTGACAGGGATATTGTTGGTGAGATCAGAATGTGAAATCTGTCTGTTAGATACCAGATACTCAGATGTGCTTACTCCTGTAATTTTCTGTCCTGTTTGACCATCAGAACTTTGGAACATCCAAAAACCTTATCCTAGATTTAAAAAAAAGGCCAGAGCCCTAGATGTTCTTCAATTGTTTTTCATTCCTCCGAACAATTTTGTGGTTCTACTCACTCTCAGAGAAGAGGAAATTCACATCGAGATAATACCACCCTTTGTGAATTGGTATAGTCTGAGGAACACAAATTTCATCAATGTACATGAACTTTCCAAACAGAGGTTACTAAATAATATTATTAGATTTTTCACCAGATCATCCTTGTTCTGAGAATAGATTCAAAGCCTAAAGAACAATGTTTAGAGTGACACAGTTGTCATTAATTTAGTGGGTTTAATTAATATATATCATCAAGTATCATTATTACTTAATAGCTTGATACTGTGGTCCTGTAATCGAAGCCCTGACAAGCCAGTGACCATAGCTACACCTACGTAATTTCCGAAAGCAGGCAGTCTTAGCAGATGCCATAGATCTTTATGTGGCTGTATAGATCACACAGCTGGGAACTGAGGAAAGCCTTTAAAATGTTCTACTGTACATTTACTCCAGTTAAAGTGAAGGGAAATGAAATATTCATACGATATGAAGCTTCCTAGGCTGGAAATAGGGTTTCTCTTGCCAAGAGAAGCAAGCACCTTCTATAGAATATTTTGCTTGCCAGAAATATGGAATAAGCATTACCTGACTTCTTAAAATCACCCTTTTGTTTGATTTCTTACCAGACTGAAGTGAAATGTGAACTGTAGCTTTAAGGCCTCTCCCAGATTTAATAAGCTCCAGGTGTACTTGAAGCACTTAATTGCTTCTGAAGGGAGCTAAGAGAATATTGTTCCAAGAGCCTGTTATTTCTGAAAAGACACTAAGTTCAGGGTTTGCTGCCTCAGTGAGTTCCTATGGTGAAAGTTATTCATGTGCAGGAGTTATCAGGCTTGAAAGAAAGAGCTTTTATGGAGAACTTCTTTGTGGAAGGATGAATGCACTCAAGACTCTCTACAGAAGGCTATTTGAATAACATGCATCTTAAACAGTGTATGTTGAACTAAACCTCTCTGAATTTTATGGAAATGGGTCCAAAGTGTGAAGCTGGGCTCATGATCCAGGTTTCCTCCTAATAGAGGAGGCTAAATTCAGCTTTTATATAAGGCTTCTCTCCAATGCTATTAATACTGAACTCTAGAGGGCTCTTTTGACAACTGAATTGAAATCTCTTGGTGTAACTTTCAAGAAAAATAAAACCTTCCCTGATAGTAACAACAGTAACTCTCCAGTTCTATACTTTTCTAACAGAGTTCTTATTTTTCCAACCTTCTACAATTAAAATGGCATGTCTATAATTTATGGTAATTAATTACAATGTGGTATATATGAAGAAAAAAATCTCCAGGATCGATTCGCTGCTTTCTAGCTTCCACATGATCACATTCCAATAACTAGCAATGTATTGCAGCCAAGAGATACCATAACTACTTAGCTATGTTCTTGCAATTTTGTGTGACTCACCTGTTTAAAGTGTGGAGGGGTTAATATAAAACAATAACTTTGGCAAGTGCTTCTCTCCAGGGACACAAAAGTTAGTAAACCACACTGAATTATGAAACATAAATATCATGTTGATTTGTAAAGAAAAGCTACCTTGTGACTGAGACACAATGCTACAATTTCTAAGGTGCAGACATAGTTCATCTCCTTCAATTTTCCATTGTGTCCCTGGATAAGTCATCACATTTTTCATTCTAATCTTGTTCTTGGAAGAAACTTATCTATTGGGATTGAAATTTTCCAAAAATTCAGTCTGTATGGGAAATTTTAGAACAGATGTTTCAGGCTTGGCAAAATTACAAGTAAAGAAAACAGGCTCTTATTTTGGGAAGCATGAAGCAATTTTAATGATTGATAAGGTCTCTCTATTAGAGTGTAAACAGGTTGTACAAAACCAAGTTTTTAAAAATAACTGCTTTTGCCTAATTTTTTTACATCTAACATACTTATCCTTATTTTACTCTTCATTTTTCTGCACTCAGCTCTTTATTTATAATTTCAATTTCTCTAACATTTTCAGAAGACATGAAAATGTCATCCTCAAATCTGGTGGAACTCAAGTACTATAATATTTAAATAATATTTAAATTTTCTAAAGACCTTTCCCAGGCATGAGGTGAAAAATTTTAGTGAGACACTGTCTTCATATCTAGCTACACTTCAACTCAATTTCTTCACACTTCTTGTCATGCGAAACTTAAACATTTCTGTCTTAATAATATAGTTGTGTTTCTGGGTTATTATATATATATGGCCCTTCTACACCTTTCCTTTCCACAGTTTTCAACACTACTTGAATTTCCATCAAGTCAGAAATCTGTTCATAATTCCAGGAAGGTATACACAATCTCGTGTTTTTTCTGGCACTCTTTCTCAGGGGTTATTCATTGTTTGCAGGTGATTGGTGGCTGAGACATTATTTCTAAATCCAGGCTGCTTTTGAGCATGATTAGAGTGTCATTAAATATTTTTATTGTACATAAAGTGCTGGCTATAAACCCCAACCATCTGGCATTGCTGTGTCCTGGTGATTGGTAAGACAGTAAAAGAATACATTCAACCAATTTTGCCCCTAGAACAACAGCAATAATCCAACAGAAGCTCAGGATCTGTTTACCAGAGAAGGAGCATTTTAATGCTGCTGAATATTATTTTTAAATCATTATTATTACCATGCAATATAAATATCGCTGCATCTTGGAAGGCCTCAATATCAAGTTTTCAGACATGCTCTGTAGTATCATTACGTTAACCAGGCACACTCGACTCTCAAATGATATTACAGTTGTGAATCTGAAACACTTTGGATTTCCATGAAATTCCTAAAAAGCCTCATTCTTTGTTTATTTATTTTTACAACTATTAAAGTGTGAAGTTTATTCAATATGCAGACAGAGTGCACTTGACAAGGAGGAGCATGTGGGTGGAGGGGAAATGCTGTGATGTCACAGCACAGCAGCCCTGCCACTGGACATGTCATACATAGGAGCACTAAATGTGGGGAGAGGGTCTATAGCCCCCTTATTCCCTCCCCCATTAATAAATGCACTTTAAATACAGGATGTTTCAAAAAAATAGACCTAATTTAAAATACATAGTGATTTCAGATAGAGTCCACCTTTTTGAAACACCCTTGAGGGCCTCACCTAACTTATACATTTCTTAATCCTTTTTGTTTTGATCTGAAAAGAAAAATTCTTTAGGGATTTCCTCCAAAACACATATAAGGAAGTCAATAACTAATACTATAATCTAAAAAAATAATAAAATCCTTCCAGTTTTCTACCATGCCTTAAAGTGCTGTTCCACATTATAATTTGCCTTCCTCAGAACCCAAACAAGTTCTCATCTTCTTGTATTTCCTGTAAACTGGTCTGCTTGGATGATTTCAGACCAAGGCAACAAGCCAGTTTGAAGAACTACTTTGGAGAACACCAAGTACCAGATCCCCTGTGCATATGAATCTTTCCAATTGCAGTTTGGCACTGTATCTCACAGAGAGAGATAAAATCCTCACAAATAATTTGTTTTCAAACTGTTTAAGGTTGCACAACCCAAAATTTTAAACTCTACCCAAAACCAAACAGGAACCAGAAATTAATTAATCTGCTTTGCTTAACAATCTGAATTAAAGTGTATCTCCCCATAGACACTCTGAAACACTCCAAAGCTGAGTTAATTAAAGTATGGATTTTGGTAACATCTGAAACAAAACAAGACATGTTGCAATTTCAGGAACTCAACAATGTGGACAACCATGCTGGCACTTTTAATTTAATTGACAAGTATTATGTCCTTTCTAGAGTCCTTATACCCTCATATTATGACAGTAGGTTGAAATCTTAGGATGCAGCAGCTCTGTCCTCGTCACAGGATTTCTTAGTATCTCTAAAATTATGCCATCTCAAATTAGTCATGAAGCCATGAATGTGCCACCCAGGAGAATTTTTTTTTTTTACGTAGTCGTCCTGTTCTGCTAAGATATTTTAAGCCCTCCAGCAAATTATTCGAAAATCTCGTTGCCTTTCCATTCTGCCCAGGCTGTATTTAAAATGCAAGTAACTGAACTGAGGCAAAACGGCGTGCCCAGTAGAGTCAGGCTATGACTTCTAGCAACAGCGCTGACCAGATGCGTTACAGGAATTTTACAATATAATGTTTGAAATGTGTGTTACTATTCAACCTGCTCTGTCAATGCTCAAGTCCCGCTGAACAGTGTCTGCTCCAATCATGGATCTTCTTTTTCTACATGTCCTGTAGTGGGGAACAGCAAGAAAATGAACACTATGATGCTAATGCTATTGCACACATAATAAAGGACAGTCTGTTTGCAGAGCTGGATGGGGTAATAGCCTTTGCACAGCACGAGGCAGACACGGAAAGTGTTTTGCAGAGGTAAAATATGTGATATTCTCATTTTCATCAATGACATTGACTAGTAACACTTTGGGAATCCTTATGGGTCATCATGGCATGCAATGGGCTATTTAATATGCATGGAAATTTAAGAGTTATGTTTTCAAACAAACAACAGAAACATGTTTTCTCTAACAGAAATCAAATCCTAAAATCCAATGTGAAAAGGCCAGTTCAGTGCTACTACTTTTTATCAGTATATTGACAGATGGTACACTGAAAATATACATTTTCCCACTCCAAATTTGGCTGTTGTCCACTTTACAGGTCTGACTACTAACTGTCTATTCTAATACCAGTTCTGTAGTTATCCAATTAGGTAGAGCTGGGAAACACACATCAGACATTCACATCCACATCTGTATGTGACAGACAGAACTTCTGATAGTCAGTGAAGCACACGGAAAGTGGCTGATTAAATTCTTCCATCTGAATTTGTAGGCTGAAAATCTGATCTCAAGTTTTTCCACTCTTTCTAAAATCTGACAGTTCGACATCCACCTCCCCAACTTCAACTGATTCTTAATGTGATTTAGAATGACATGAGGCTGCATTTTTACTCGATGAAATGTGCCCTGTAATTTGTTTTAAATGTTAAAAGAGGAAGATTAGTTGGATTTCTATATTAATAACCACTCAAACTAAGCAAAAAATCAGTGACTTCTACCTGTTTAGTCTTAGGTAAAATATGGAAGGATTTTTCCTATAATAAAAGCATTATAATTAATCTTTCTTTTAACAAGAGTTAAAATAATAAGCATAATTAATATACATCAGCTTTCATATTTCTTGTTATGAGAATATACACCCCTACCCTGTTATTGTTTTTGTCAACGAAAACCGAAGAATCCGTTAAGAGGATTAATAAATGCAATGTGCTTTTAAATGATAAAAAAATCACATTTGAAATATCTCTGAGCAAAAAGCACTTAAAATCTATTAGCAGTAGCAACAAAATATTCAAAAAGTCAATTTGTAAAGCATTTACTTATATTTCCGATGTGCAAATCATTTTGTATGGACTACAAGGATCAGAGAATGAAGTGTCAGCAAATAACTTCTGAAATACAAGATACCCTTGTAGTTAAATATTTCATTTCTGCATGAGTGGTCGTGAACATCTATGGATTTACCAGCCTTTTGTAGCCTATATAGCAGGATAATATGAGAATACCTTCTACAAGTGAAATTGAATTTTAAGATATTCAGATAAAGTGGGTCAGAATAGTATGGAATTATCAACAAACTTAAAACACTTCATGTCAATTTTTATTACATTCAGTAGAACAGAGCTCTCAAAAATGATATAATCTAACCTTTTCAATAATAAAAAAAGAATACTCCTTCTTTAAAAATCTGATCTCACAAGTATTTTTCTTTAGGGAAATACAGCTCATCTCAGAAATATCCCTCTCTTCCTTTCACTGTCATTTATCATTGAATTCAACTGAATCTCTTTCACTGAGACTTTATAATTTCATCTTTAATACCCCCCACTAATCTCCCTCATGGTGGCCTTCAGCCAACAAATGTTCTTTACATTACAATACCCTCATTTATTCAATTCCCAAGAAACAGATCTGTGAAAGGGTTAACCATTTGATTGTCAAAAGCTTTGGGTTCTGCTGAGCTACTAAATTTCATGTGCACTTATTACCCAGGTTAGGTTCAAGCCATTGCTGGGCTGGCACAGCGTTTGCCTAACAGGGACAGACCCCTGTAGGGAAAACTAGACAATTAGATGGTACTCTGCACACCTAGCATTTACTCAGCCTAAGCCATACTGGTATAAACTCAAAGGTAAACCATCTTTTCCTGATTACTCACTGGGAGTGCCGGTTCCACAATAAGGGGTTGCAACTAAATCTAAATTAGAGGAATGAAATTAGTTTACCAGATCACAGCTCCTGCTGCCCCTCTGTGCAATATCAGGATGACATTCTACTTTGTTTCAAAAAGGGGGTGGGGAGAAATCATTTCCAGCTGTAATGGGTAATACGAAAAGACTTCACCATTTATTTTATCAAGAGGAAATTACCTACCGAACAAGCAGATGCGACATCACAGGGGCTGAAGCAACAACAGCAATGTATTTGTCTCCCACTCAGTCTTCCCACTTTTGGTATATTTATCTGACAGTTATTAGGGGAAACTTAGTTTTTTTTTACCGAGTGGCCTGCATCTCATATAAATAATTAAGCATTCTTTGGAACAGGTACATGAAAACAAATTTCCCACATCCCAGGAGAACATTCTTGCTTCCACCCCCCTTAACCATTCTCCTAATTCACATTTAGGTATTTAATACAGCATTTAATTGCCTTAACAGGAAATACTGAGGAAGCTCCACCTCCTTTTTGAGAAGCATGGTGATGTTCCACATTAGATGTGGAGGATTTGGTTTCAGGTTCCTGTTCAAATTACAGTAATTGCAGCATCTTAAGGAGGTCCTGCCCTCTGTATTGAGCCATATGCCAACTCAGTGTCTCCTTCCAGCTATTTTCTGCTACAGTGTCCAATACCTGTAAGGTCTGAGAACACTTCTGAGGTTTGAACCTGTGTCTTGGACTTGGGCTAGAGAATTTTGTTGGTATTTAGGCAGGTGGTATCTGGACTCAAGAGCACGAGCACCTCACCCTGCTCACTAGTGATACTTGGATACTTGCACAGCTGAGGAACAGATAGCTGGGCTGAGGATCCACAAACTGCAAGATTTTTCTGTATGAACTGGATTCAAGGAGGCAGGTGCCTCACGCTCCCTATTTCTTTCATCCAAAGACAGGTCTTCATAATTGGCCACCCACAGCCAAACAAAAAAAAATGGGTGTTACTTTTATCTTCCTGAAGAAACAGCCTGAAAAATATTCTTAACCCCCTTGCAAAGTCTCTTTACTGAGTTTCTGATGATCTTGTCACTTTGAAATGTGGGGGGGGGGGCGGAAAGCATCCTGCGGTTTATTTGCCAATCTATAACATAGTATTATGAAAACCTGAGTACACTGTCCAATTTTACTAGAACAGAAGAAATTATCCAGTCACTTGGAAATATAAGGGATAAAGTTCAGGCATTATAACATCCCATTCTGTAAGAACAAGGGCATATCCCACCATTCATTCAGTGAAAATGAAACACAGAAAATGGAGGAAAAGGATAAAATTTATTTTTGTCTACCAAAAGCATCTGGGTGCATTCTGAGCATAAGGAAAACTGCTACTTGTGATACCAAATGACAGATAAAGGTTGTTTGATTGCATGGAAGAGGGACTAACAGCTTTTCCAATCTTAAAAACGGTCATATTAAAGACAAATGAAGGGGTTCTAATCATCATTGAAACAACTCTTTTTGATTAAGTCAGACAGAAGAATCATTTAAGATATAGGAGACAATCAACCATGTTCAGATTTGAAGAGAGCATCTAACTGACATAGCACAAAACGAAAGGCATTCAAATAATTTTATTTATGAAATATCTCTTACTTATAAAAATGCACATTCATATGAAAACACAGCATAATAATAATTGATATGTAGGCCAAGATGGGTAGGAATTAATATCTTTATAATATAGATGGTGAGCTAATTAAGATAGAGAAGAGGGATATGATCTACTTAAGGTCATACAGAAAGCCAGTGAAAATAGTAGGAAGAAGCACCAGATGTCCTGTTTCTGAAATCTCTGCTATAACCATTAGATCAGTAATTCCCAGTCTGGCAGCCCGTAAGGTCTTCTGATGTGTTTCATGCCAGTATGCATTAAAAAGCTAAAACCAAAGCCAACAGCAAAATGTTGCCCACAACACTTTACTTGCTTGCTGTTTGGCTGATAAATTAAGTCAATTAGAGGCCATGGATGGAACTGCTTTCTTTATATATCTTATGTATAGAGTCAGGCTTTGTCTAGTCTTTAAGTCTGCCTTTGTTGACTTGCTAAAGTAAAACAAAAAGCATAAACCACTGCCAGCAATGATGCAGCAAAAGGAGGTGAGTGGCTGCACTGCAGGGCTGCAGGTGGCAGAAGCCACCAGCTCCCATTATACCACCTACCACAGCAGCCACCCCAATGGGTCTGGCAGCGGAGGTTCATGACTTTAACCCAGACACCACTTGTGTGTGACAAGCAAGTTACTCACAGAGACTGCCAAATAAATACAGGCCAAATAGAAGTTATATTGAAGCAAATGTAATTGACTGCTGCACACTCTAAATAGTATTTCATGCCAATTTACATTTTTAAGCCTGATTCTTCACATGTATTGCAGTGCCACTGCACTGACATATTTAAACATACATTCCACGCTTTTCCTTACAACCTTCTTTTCTGACTTGATTGTTGTAGTCACCACAGAAATATTAATCAAAATTCATTGCAAGAAGACATAGTTAAAGAGATGTAAAAGTGCTTTTCTATGGAGCTATTAGTTCTTAGTATGTGAAATGAAGTACTGCATCACATCATAGTAACTTTGTTTTGTAGATTGCCATCTCTCCCAGAAATCATGGATAATGGAAGTTTAATGTTCTTTCAGACACATGAATGCATATTTCTTTAATTTTTTGCTATTGAAAATGAATGTGAATTATAAATTTTGAGAGCAGGGTAGAGTAACAAGGCATATTAGGAGAATAACTACACTTTTGGCCTTCTGTTGACCATAAATATGATGAAAAAAAAAAACAACAACAAACAAAACCTCAGAGAAAACGATTTTTCAATTATGGCTAATACAAAAGAGTTTAAAATATGGGAAATACATGTTAACTTTATAGAGAGAGTTATTTAATTTTTTTTTTTTTTTTAATAATAAAGGTTTGAAACAATAGAAGTTATCTACAAACCTCATTTCTCAGATTGTTTTTTCTTACCAGAGTATCTAATCAGAAACATTCTGAAGGAAAATCAGCAACTTTCTTAAGGCTACCGTATGTTTGAGTTTCCCTGGTCTTGGTGATTTTCCTACTATGTTTTACTTGGGCAGGATTCATCCTACTTCATCCAAGATTCCAAATTACTGGTAACACCAGAAAGGTTGAGAGGTCTCAGGGAATCTTAACAGCCTAATGCAATCAAATAGCTCAACATCCACTTTCAGAGGAGAGTAAATCAGACTCACTGCAGGTAAGATAACCTGATCATGGATCTGCATTTCCATGGGGAAAATAAAAAATCCTCCCAAGAAATTACAATCCTATGCCCAAGTGCCCAAAAGTTGCCTCAAATGCTGTTCTGAAACTCACATCTTCTAGGGTTTTTTTCCTCATATGACAGACGTACTGTCTATTCGTCTCAGAGAGTTCACCCACACTATCTTGCCAATATGCCTTAAATCTGGAGACTAAGTTGTTTAGCCCCTAAGTTCATTCATTTTCACCTCTTTCCACTGACACTGCAGATATAGGTGGCAATCAGACAAAAAGCAGTAATAGGCTGTCCACATGATGTGGACACTAGGATAGGAAGAAAATATTCATATCATATAGTCACCCAATGATTCTTTCTTTTAAGATAAATTCAGTATAAACCATTTTTGGTTTCTGGATCATTCTTTCACTCAATTTCTACCTATTTTACTTACAAAGTCAGAAGTTCAGTCTGAAATGGACAGAAAATATGCCAAAAGTGCATAAAAAAATGTCATGATTTTAAAGTCCAAGATTCAGTTACCTGAGTATCTAATTTTAGCACTTTATAAATATAATATATATATGTCCAGTCCTTCATATATTCTAATTTTAGCACTTTATATATACATGTGTCCAGCCCTTCATATATTAAAAGATGTATCCTGATTATTTACTTTCAGACACCTGAAATATACAATAAAACAGTACAGAAAATGTAAACCAATTCAAAATAGGATCAGACCAAGTGTTTCACAAGGAGTGAAATGATGAAGCAAGTGCTGAAGATAGATAAGGAATTATACTTGGCAGGTCAGACACAGAGAGAAACTGTTCACAAGATCTCCAAGGAACAGTCTGTGCTTGTCAGAAACACTGAATCTACATTTTGTTAGGTTAGATATCTTCAATATTCAAAGAAATGAATGTTCCCATATCCTTCTCAAATGAGTGCCAGGTTGACCCAATTTGCATGGAAATGTTTACAAGGGACTTCAAGGTAAATCATCTAAACTTACTTTTTATTACATTGAAATGAAAACTGATTTATCATTTCCCTATTTACAGTACTGGACTATTTACAGCCAAATATGTACCACAGATAAATATCAGAGAGACTTAACCAGCTAGAATCTTTTGCACTAAAAGCATCATGATGATCCTGAGGGTCTCTTCCAACTGAAACAATTCTACGATTCTATGTAGCCATAGTCCCTGTTATAAGATTTTTTACTTTTCAATAAATAAAATCAACTTTTTAAACTACTGCTAGGCTCAGGAGAGCTAACAGGGTTTTGGCCCAGCTGTGTGAAGGAGCTGAACCCAGACCAGCATTCCTGTATTTTGGTGTCAAAGAGCCAGCGTCTTGCTCTCATTGCCTCAAGTATGCAATCTGTGAGGAATATCTTTGGTCAGTGCTTTGTGATACCTACTGCAGGATCCACCGACTATTTGGTTGTTGTCTAAAGACGAGTACCAATGACATCACTTACACCACTTTCCAACACTTGCAGGACTCACTAGCAAGTTCAGGTTCAGTGAGACACCCAAGAGTACTGGGTGTTCAGGGGCTGTCTTCTAGGAAGAAGTAGCACTGCCAGTTTGTTTTAAATTGAGACATTGTCAATTATTGCCATGGTTGACTGCAGTACATTAGTACAGTCATCAACAGGGATGATGGGATTTTGCATAAAAGGCCCAAAACACAGCTTAGAGAAAGTGTGTGGGTCTATAGGATACTAATGCAGCTTTATGTTTGTACAGCATCTAAGGAGATTTGTTGCTGTAGTAATTTTCTTGCAGTACTCGGCCATGCAATGGGAAATGTAAGTGTTGATGGGAGCATGACAAATGTTTCAGGACTCGTCAGCACCATTAGATTTCCCATATGCCATGGTTCTGATTCTGCCTTGGCATGTTAGGCAGATCTCACCGCTCTCTTGAGTCTCAGATGGAGCCAGGTTAAAAGTTGAATGGCACAAGAGGAGCATGAAGTCAGTGCAATATGGCTATGCAGTGGCCATGCTTCTGTCCCTGCTGGTTGCCATTGCCTGACGCCATGGAGTGGCATGAAGCTGGGGGACCTCAGCCAAGCCAACATGCAATGGGACCAGCTGTGCAGCCAGCAGCACTGTCATTGCCCATGGTGGAATTGCTTTGCTGCTCCAACAGTCTGCCTGGGGAGCTGCCTGCTCTGCTCAGGCCCATCAGCTCTGTGTCCTACGGTCCAAGGTCTGTACAGGGAGGGGAAGGCAAGGCGGGAGGCACCGCACTGTGATTCAGCTTCGAACACCAGACTTCTGCCTCTCCCTGCAAGGCTGCCTCTGCATTCAAAAAGAACCATAAGCTCCTTCCTAGCCAGACAGGCATGAAAATATGAACGTGTGTACACATGTGTGAACACAGATGAACTGGCTTTGACATTCAGAGTTCCTTAATTCAGGGGAGCCCTTGCTTGCAAGCAATTTGAGTCACAAAAGCCAGCCCTGATAACTTTTATTTGCTTGCCATTTAGTAATTATATATTTCGGTCACCCAAAGATGTTCAAATGCTGGAAACTGGAAAGAAATATCAGACATTTTTATAAATACAGTGACTGATTCCATGATTTATTCATGAGGTTATAAGGTACTGTTGGGTTTAGTAATCACTCCATAAATAGGGCAATAAAAGCACAGACCAACACCTTTCACTTACCCTAGTAAGTAACTTCATGGTCAGATTTTTCTGGTATACTGAGCAGAAAGCCATTTTCTATCAGATAATGAAAATATTTAGAAAAATCTCTAGAGCAGTGAGGGCTATAGAACTCCTAAAACTGTAATTGTTTTACACCATTATTAGAAATGAAAATATTTGGAAATTATTGAAGTTTCCCAATAAATAGGGTGCTACACCAAATAACCCTGAGGCTGCTAAGAAAAGTGGCTTTGAAATGAATGAAAAAGAGAGTGGTTACTTTTTCATCTATCTGCTTCTACCACATAGCAATAGCTATATATATAACAGTATCCTTGTCATAACTTGTTTTTTATAAGCAAAGGTACTATCATTTGGAGTACAGCATATTTTATATAACTCAAAATCAGAAAAAAAGTTTTAAAAAGTTTTAACAAATGTAATTGTACAAGGTTCACTAAATGCATCCACACATACTCTGCAATAACTTTTCAGCGTATCAAATCTAAAAAAGTTGAAGACAACTGATAACATTCATTATTTAATAAATAATAAACTATTTGAGTTCACTGAAAAGTTGTGCCTGTTTTTAGCTATTTTTTTCAACGTGTTGGAGAACTATCTTTTCTCTGAGATGAAACCTTGGTCTAAATCTTTCTCCCCCACATGGAAAAGGGAGCAGTGTGCATAAGAAGTGTGGTTCAAATTTTGAAGAGTTTGTGTGGATCAACAGCTGAGGAATCTCCAAGGAAAACCTGAGGGGGTTCAAGTGACAGAAACAGTTACACTGGCTAATATAACCCCACTAAACTGCTTCACATTAGTTGCATTTTCTACAAATTATAAATCTACATAGAACAAAATTTTATCCTGTAACCATAAATACAATAGAAACTCCAGATCTCAAAGAACCCAAAAAAGCCTGAAGAAAATCATAAAAATACATTAATATGATAAAAATGTTCTTAAATCAAATGAAAAACATTTCTATACTGTAGTCCAGCCTACTAAAAATCTATACTCAGACAGTATGCTAAACCTTTCTTAACAGCTTCAGCTCAACTACTAAATGTAATGTTAATATCACATTATGGAAGCGGTCCAATATTATTAAAAACAAATATACTTTGTAATAATTTATTTTACCAGTATGTTAGATCATATAGTTTGTTTTTCGTGCAGTATTTCTGTGGTTTTTTTAAATGTATATTTTTCTGTATATTTTTGAAATGCTGTCATAACGTTGAGTTAAAGGATGAGTATGTGGCATTAAAATAACTGGTAGGTTCACCAGAAGTTACATTAGTGACTGCAAGTCCTGTTTGGGAGGTGTAGCTCAGTTAAGCCCAGGTGACAGGGCAGAGTTAGGCCTGGTAAGTCCCACCTGGTGAGCCATCACAATCCTCACAAGATTTGGCTTCCCAAGGACAAATGGACTGGATTTTCAATGAAAGAAGGAATTATTTAATCTGCATTTACTTACTTTATTTTGGGGGGAATTAAAGCAGTGATTCCACCTGCATTTAAAACAATGACAGTGGCACAATACAAAGACCTGCTGTCTCATACGGTCTATGACTTGGAGAGCAAGAGGCCTTCCCTGAGAACATCAGCTTGGTCAGCTGAAGTCAGGTAGATCTCTAGTTGTAACTAGTAAGGTATTTCAATGGGTGTAAAATATTCCCAATGGTGAGATACAGTGTGATTCCAGGGCTAATGGATAATCTTAACACATGAACGAAGTGGGTCTAAGTTGGTGGTTTTCAAGCTATCACCAAGGGCTTTACTGGCTCTTTGCCATCTTGGGCAGCAGGCTCATATGAATAAACTCTGCAAAATTTTTTTTCTTTTTAGAATGTAGCACTTCAAGATCTGTGCCAGCTAGTGTGGCTCCTTCTTCCACACAAGTAAACCAGCAGGTAAGTCCGTGCTCATCTGCTGCATTCCAAATCTTTCTTGCAGCAATAATAAGAAATGTTTCATATGCCGAACACCCTCCTAATTCTCAGACAAATCATTAGCAGTGTGAACTGTTTTTCAACAGGTAAAACTATGGAGGTTCCACTTGATTAGCTTAAAACCACAAAGGCAGCCTGTGTCTGAGCAGAATATTTAGCTGAGCTAAATAAATTCATCGCTGGTCCTGCTACCTGACTGCCTTCAGAAGCCAGTCAGTTTTCTGATGGGATGGGAAAAGGTTAGCATTTAAGGTATATGTTCAGACATATTCATATACTTTATATTGTTACGTCGCAAGTAGTTAAGTCAGCTTTTAGGAGCCTGTTTGAGATTTTTTCCACTATTGTTGGCCACTATTGTTGGCTGCACTTCCTGGTTTTTATGGATGATTCATTTCAGGAAGCACTGAAGCCACAAAAATTCCTCAAATCCATAAAAATAAACCAAACCCAACCAAACCTATGTTTGTTTGGGTTTTTTTGTGTAAAAGCAAAGCACAATTTGATGATTTTGCAGAAAAAAAAAATTAAAAGCTTTTAATTTTGTGAAATTTCAAGAAATATTTTCAGCACCACTCCATTTCCTTTGTTTCGCAGCTACAAAGTTTGACACTGAAGTTGCTGAGTAGGAAAAAGCAGATTAAAAAGGGGGAAAGATAAGGTTATTTTGCACAATGACAAAGAAACTCACTGCTCTGCAACAGTCAAAAAAATATAACTACAAATTGTTAATCTACAGCAAATTGATTTGCACAAGAACTTTGTAAAGTAAAATATAGTTGCAGTCTCTACAGATGCAGTATACTTCACATGAAATAATCTACTCCTATATCAATAGCCTGATGCAACTTCCATGAGAACGTCAAAGCTGTGCTTTGTTCATGTCATTGGGTTTTCTTCCTGAAACAGATTTAGAAAGAGTTTAAGATTTCTTTCCTTGTCTGATCATGTCTGTAATGTTACAACACTCTCAGTGCACCCACATCTCAGGAGTAAACTGTTCTGCTGGGTTTATTTTCAAGAAAGCTAACAAAAATCATCATTATTTTGGCTACTTACTAACCTTTAACTGTTGCCCTAACTACATGCTTGCCAGCATCTTTCTCATAAAACTTCTGTAAGAACCACAGAATTGCTGAAAAAATTATTATAACAGTGCAGTAGAACTGTTAAGCTTTTGCCTCATTTTTGATTAATTTCATGCCTGACTCAGTCAGAGATTAGGCCCTGACACAGGTTATAATTAAATATTGAAATCATGAAGTGCAAGAATGTTTAATTTTTAAAATATGAGTTTTAATTTACCTCATACAGAGAATAGCTCTGGTCACCTGCAGAGATGCATTACACACTACATTGCCTAATGTAGGATGCCTGAATAAGGCTGAGCATACAGTTAAAGTAAACTAATGCAATTTACTGAACAGCAGTCAAATATTTATCCAGTTGATGAAGCAGACTTTATGTGAAACTCAGACAATAATTAAAGAGAAGCCTTGCTTAAAACATGCTTATTCCAGTTTTCACAAATATGTTATACCAAAGCAGCATCTTCCTTTTCTCAAATATTGATGTTCTCCTAACACATTATACAGTGAGCTTGTCCTTGGCATTCTCTTGACTATTTAATGAATATATTTTCTGGCATTTGCCTTATCTTTATTATGTTGTTCTTTGGAGAGATAAAACTATTATTTAGCCCTTGACAGAAAAACATCAGAGCAGGCTAGCAAAAGGTCTTACAGTATCAGAGTTATTAACATGGTATTTGATTAAACCATAGAAAGATGGGGAACAGATACTACAGAATATGTCCCCTGCACTTAGACTTTCACAACCTTGGATGTTTTTTGAAGAACTTTCACTTTTTTTTTTTTTTTTTGGTGATTTTATCTGAGCAATAATCTGAATAGTCACAGGCTGAATACTAATCCTACAATTATTCTGTAATGTAGTATCTCTATCATTTCAAGTAGAATTGAATACATCAGATATTTCCAGAACTTGTGAACAAATATTTTTTTCTTCAAGTTTCAGTTTTCATAGTAAGAAAAAAGTTAAAATCCTTTTATACCTGAAATATATGTTGAGGAGATACATGTTTTACATGATCTAGAACAAAAGGTAAACAGTTACCATATAGACATTTATAAAACTGTAAATGGACTAAAATTTAAATTTATAAGATTGAAGTTTGCGTACTTCATAATTTACAAGCATTATTAAATCCTTCACATTTCAGAGCAGTATTAGAAGCAGGAAGCCTGAGTAGTTGTTCATCAGAAGACATCTAATACTAACCTCAGTAACAAAGGAGACAGAGTTTCGACTTGATCTATATTCCTAAAATAGATGGAAGCATATTTCTATAATAATATATTGACCAGTAGGTAATGAAGAATATATTGGCTATTAACAGTCATTAGGAAATCCACACATTTTTCAGTAGAATAAAGCTGATGAAACATTGATGTCCATCACCTTCAAAACACACCATATTTCAAAATACATCCTGCACATGACAGTTCACTTAATCCAAATACTACTAATTTTTGCAACATAAATGGATAATTCAACATAAAGCGACTGCATGACGTTTCTCCTACACTGAAGTAGTACTTTTGATAGTGTTTGGTTGGTGGTTGTTTTTTGTTGGATTTTTTTATATATATATTGACAGTGTCACTCATACAAAGAGCTCCTGCAATGAGAAGGCTACTTTTACACTTTTAAGAAATGAGGATTATCTTATCTAGATCAGATGAGCAATAGATGCAAATACCAACAACACCTAGTTAGCAGTTCAGAAATGCTGCTGAGCAAGAGCCTGACTGGCATACATTACCATAACTTCTTCAGCAGAGCTGTGCCAGTACACATCGGCTGGGGTTCTGGCCTGCCGTTTAGAAGCTGAATCCAGCCACATTTCATTTCGGGCTGCAACCTCCAACCCAAACCTGCTGCATCTGCCGGTGGGTAGGAGGCTACCTTGCAAACTCTCTGTCTGGACAATTTCTAATTCTTAATGTGCAGTATCACCCCAGTCCTCGCTGTTCTTAAAGCCAATATACCACAAACAGTTACAGATTTAAGTACAATGCTGCCATTCTTATGTTCCCTGGGGGTCAAGAATCTGCATGTGTGAGCTCTGTAAAGTCAGAAAATTAATGCTTATTAACAACAGGACAGTTTGAGCTGCAGAGGATCTATCATTGTATTCTGCCATTCTGTTTGGAGCATTCATGTCATTGCTCAAAGCATGCAACAAATCGTGAAGTTTTACTGAGAGGCTACTCACCAGTAAACTCATCTGGGGATTATCAGCCAGTATTTTTTGTAGCGAAAGGTAACAATCCTACCTAACTTGTTTCCTCTTACTTAATGGAAGAGGCTGCATTCAGCCTGTCTTTCTACCTGCCTTTTCACTGTTGATTGAGGAACTGAGGAAAGGCAGCTGGTTTAATTAGACAGATGTTAACAAACAGTCCTACTCACCACCTGTGTTACTGTTCATACGACCACATGAAGAATGTCCTTGCTAGCACAGGTACAATTCACAGGAAGAACTGAAGCACCAGAGGCTCAAGAACGACCATTCGTACTATCATACTGTATGAGACTTTGTGGTGATTTTTACAATCTGCCGTTGTAGTCAGTATGTACAGATTTGTTGTACCATGACTTAAGGTTGGATCTAATCCTCAGATTTCTACCATTTAAAGACCAGTGTAACGTCACAAAGGTTTGTCTTTATTAGACTAGTGGTTTTGTTTGTTTGTTTGTTTGTTTTAAAGTGCCCTATTAAGCAGTAAAAGCATTGATAAAACTGTGAAAAATGGCAGCAAATTTTAAACTATTTTGACTACAGTATTTTATATGTAATCATGTTTGAACACTTTTAAATGCTTTTCAGTATGGTTGGGTTTGTTCTCTTCTCAACCAAAGGTTTCAGAGCTAGTAAAAATATTTGAGTAACTATTGTGCACCACCAAACAGACAAAAACCTGACCTTTTAGCTGTAAGTAAAATAGGATCAGATTATAGGACATCTGCCATTTTTCGAGGATCACTTTGGTTTGTCCGCAAACAGTGTTGAATGTCTATAAACTCTGGGTCCTATTTAGAGCTAGCTCTGTAGTGATTCACGTTAGATGACATTACACTGTTGTGTTTTTTTTTTTTTCTGTTCAGCTGTTTCCATTTAGAGATCCTATTTTAACATAATAAAACCTTTTAAAGGTGTAGGAGTTTTATGGTGCATTTGTGTCCCAAAGTCACTGAGATCAGGCCAATCCATATCCTTCTGTCCATAAACACACACAGACAATCCCAGGAAATCACATAGTAGCTGATTAATCGACAAAACTTCCACTCCACATTTCTTTTTATTACAACTACTAAGTGTTTCCCAAGACCATACAAAAACTCACATTGCTTCTCCCAAAGTTACTGGCACTGCAAAAGATGCAATTTATTCCAGCAGGAAATATACAACACCTGCAAATGTCTTCAGTGAAAAAAAACCCAAAGATACTGGTCTGTAAAGCCCACATGTTTACATCTTTATACCCCCTTTGTGTATAACACTGACTTATTCTCCTTCTGTTTATACCTATTTACTGCACAGATCTGAATGAGCCTAATTTATGTCATAGCACCTCATGTTTTACTGGCTTTCACATCATCTTAGCTATAATCCTCACATTTTTTATCAAGATCTTAGATTGTATGTCAGGGAAGCTGCCACAAGATTGATTCTGTGTTGTCAGAAAGAAAAAAAAATGCTTGAAGGGCTTAATACTGTGGCCCTTAATTACAAGACTAATTGTACTTAATGGATCCACTCATGGGGACGGCAGGAGTGGGCCTGAACAGATTATGTATTGCCCCTGGAAACCTCTCCTTGCTTGGCATGCACCCACTAAGAGTGTGGCTGATTCACATGCCAGAGCAGATGCCACTAACACAGAGGGCCGTGGGGTTAGCCTGCCAGAAAGGATTCATTTTCACTTTGAACCATTCGCTGCAGCAAGATACATGAGTACATGCTGGCTTGTGACTGTTACAGCCCCATGATATTTTACAGTGCATAGAATCTGTAATGGAAGAAATCATTCCACAATAAAAATTATTTAAGATGGCCTTACTTAGCCTGTATGCATCATAGGGCATCAAATTATTTTACATGGTGCATAATGACCAGCTATTGATGTTCTCCACTCAGGCTTACCAAGTGAATAGAAAACTTCACCTATGCAATAGGAGGGTTCATCATGCCATACTGTACAGTGTCTTACTTGATGGCTACTACTGAAGGTTAAATAACAGCTAATGGCTACTTAGACTAATTCCAATGTTCTTACAAGTATTTCTTCTGTACCTCTAAGCATGTTTATGTATACATAGATGTGTGTGTATACATATAAATCTATACATTTGAGTACTAATGTTGGGATCACCTTAGCACAGTGTAAACATTTGTTTTATCTGACTTGTCACTGCAGTAATAGGATCCTTTTGATAATTGCAAGGAACCATCATCTCACTACTCCAATGAGTAATACTTTTTAATAAATAAATAAATGAAACTTTAGATTATATTTCTTTTAAAAACTATTTTTTTTTTTTTTAAAATGAGAAATGTGGTTCCTAAAAGAAGTGCCACTCCTATAGTCTGAACGCTATCTTCTTAACGTTTTGGAAAAAATTCCCACCATGTCCCCCAAACCATTCTTAATGCTGATAGATCAATTAGCAAGATTAGTTTTCCCATCTTTGTATGCATGTGTGTGTGTAGACACAAACAATTTCTTTCATTTGAAATGTAAAAATAATGCCAAATTCTTGTTTGAAGTTGTTCGATGACAATTGCTCATAGAACTCTAACCTTACTTATGCAAATCACTAGAGTTCATGGTAAGTCTGACATTTACAGAATTAATGAACTAAATAATTAAGTGACCTGGTAAGCGAATTGGTAAACCAGAACTATTAATCTTTTAATGAATTCTTTACTATCACTTAAATAATAAATTTTTTGCATAATTTTAAAGGATTACAGTAAAGAAACATTAGAATAGAAAATCCATTATGTAAAGGAACGTTGCTTTTATAAATCTGTCATTATGTCTCTTTTTATTGAATTCATTTCTATTCAAGGTTTAGAAAAGTGGCAATTCCTGCACTGGTGACTAACAGTCCCCAACATTTTAGTGGTAAGATTTTTTTCTTGCTAAGACAAAAAGTCTAGGATCATTTACTGCTTCAGACAAACCACTGCCTAAAGTGAGTAATTAGCATACAACTGTAATTTAAGAAATCCTCTATTTGATGGTGTGCATCACACATGTTTCAGATTTTCAAAGCACTAGTAAGTTAACTAGGCACACTAAATGACATTTCTGAACCAGTTCCTCTTAGAGATAAATTTTCTTTTTTCTACATGTTGTTGGCTTTCACCTTTCTACCAGCTTCATACCGTATCTTACTTTTTCATGTTAAGAGTATCCTGAACTCAAATACTCTCTTGAAATCCAATATACCAGCATTCTTCATATTCTATCCTGATTGCTAAGTAAATTTGTTTTTTCCCATCTTCCTCCCTCTCAATGTACACAATGGAATTAGGCATGTCAGAATGGAAATTTGGAAGTACCATATGCTTCTGTAGGTACCATTTCTCCTGACTGGGAAACTGTTGCTGTACAGACTTGAACGACACATTCTCTTCTGCTATATCTAGGCGTTCATAAGTACCAGCAATAAGATAAGGACGTGTGCGTTTTTTTGTGACATATTCTGTTTTGACACAACAACCAAAGATTTCAAGGACTTGTAAAAAAGGCTGGGACATTTGTTCCCTTTTTAAAAGCACAGCCACTGGAAGCAGACAGATAAAAACAACATGTATCCAAAACTGTTAAAACATTTCAAGTCATTTTTACAAAATTAATACTTACACTTAATTTCCTATTTCTCTCCTTTGAAATGTGCTACACGGTATCGCTTATCTCATAGCTACAAAACATTTCAAATTGATATTGAAATGTCATACGGTGATATAAGTAATAATGGAAATAACGAAACTAGCATCTGACTGGGATCTTCCTTTCGAAAAATTTTCTCCATTATGTAAAAACAAACAAACAAACAAACAAACAAATAAATAAATAAATAAAAAGAGCTACCTGTTGTGAAGAGAAAAATAGCACTTGGTGGCTCAAGAAAGAAAGTCTGGGTTCTGCAGGCTTTCAATGGCAGGTGCCACATACTCATGTATCTTCCATGGCAATTCAGCAAGTCGATCCTGTCCACAAAACAGCTCTGTGAGCTTTCTGAGCAACATGAAACCGCTTGAGAGATCTGTAACATAATGCAAAGACTTCAAGTTATTATCTTCTGAGTGCTGCTAATGATGTTTCCTTTGTGAATACAAAGGAATGCACCAAATATTGGCCATGATTGGTGTTTACTCTAGCCAGGTTTAGTTTTTATAAATAAATCCACTTAAATGACAGTAAATAAAAAGGGCAAGACTACACAAATGTACAAAAAAATTCTTAAAAATGAAACACCACGGCCAACAGAGCCTTACTATTTCAAGTGAGTTCAACTTACATTCAGGAAACTGATGAAACTTCATTAACAGAAAATCTAATTCTGCTGACCTATGCTGCACCCACACAGTGGAGTTTTTGCAGTTCATTATGTAGGAACAGTAACTGCAGCAGGCAGTAACACCCACAGAAATAATTCTCAAATCACAGAGTACTATTCTGTCCCACAGAACACTCTCTCATTAGGTAATAAAGCTGTAAGAAAGCAAGAAGAAAAGCACAGGCAGCATGCTATTCTGCAAGCTCAGTTACTAATTGTAGCTGGCCAAAAATTTTCTACTAGAGAAGACAAACATATTTTAAGAATCACATAAACTTAAGTTTTCAATATATTTCATTGTGAAGAGTGATGGGAAGTGGGCAGACAGAATCAGTGAAGGAAGATAGAATAACTTCAGTTCACGTGAGTGTTTGGTATACAGGTGTGCACATTTGTAGTTCATGAACTCCTCTGAACTAACACCCATGCAGAAACTTACCTTGTGCTAACCATCAGACAAGCTATTCAACTTTTCAAGTCAAATAGCATACCTAGAACAAAACAGCTATCAGACAGAAGGGGTTTTCTGGTCTGCAGATGATGACGTGATATAAAGATACCCAAGGGCTAGACGATTCAAGGGCTAGAGAAAATTGGAAACCATATGGCAGGGACTAAGTAACAGTGTGAGCAGTAAAACTAAGACATATTAGTTTCAAAAGAAATTGTATTGGTTGACATTTTTTACTTAATTATATTAAGGCTGCAGTGTAAGCCAAGCCTGGATATCAAATAAGCCACACAGGAGAAAATAGTAAAAAGACCTAATCATAACAAAAATATGTCAAGATATGATCTCCAATAGAAAATAAAAAATACACAGGACAGAGAAACCTAACTGAATATTGGATTGTTTTATTTGGAATACAGTGTCAACTTCAGTTTTACAGAGGTCTTTGTTTTTCAGAAGTTCTCTTCCTCTTCCCCACAATTTAAATGTTGATACTCTGATGTCTAATACAAACTAAGTTTAACACTGCTATTATTCCTACAGTGTAGGAAATACCAGGATCTGTTTTAAGTATTTTGATGAAGTTGGTAGGCATTTACAGATATGCACTGAAATAGTTCCTAGATGTCCCATACACATAGCACAATCATGTACAATGTGAACAGGCTCTTTAGAAAACAAAACAAAATAAAAGTGAGAACAAGAGAAGATGGCATCAGCTATAACAGTGGAAATCAAGACTTGGAAGGGAGATTACCCTTGGAGATTTAAAAATACATGGGTACACATCAAAAGGCTAATTTTTTAAAAAAAACCTTAATTTAATTTTGACCCTGAAACTAAGGGAGAAAGCAAAAGTCACAAAAACTTTGTTTACATCACATTTAAGCTATGGGTGAAATTACTTCTTCTAATACAAAGAAACTGAGTGAGGGGGTAGTGGAAATGCTGAGTGATTTATCTGAAAAATGTTCTAGATTTCATCTAATACAGTTTTTATGTTATCCAGCTAATGCTGGTAATCGCACTTTATCTCTCTAGCAGCCTCTGCAAGAGCTTCCCAGCCACACCAATCACAACAGTCTTCAGCTGATTTAGAAAAGAGAGTATTGGGCCATAAAGGGTAAATATGTAATAGAAAATAAAGTGCTTATGAGTAAAAAGAAATAGCAGAGAGACCAAAGCAAACATAATTTGTTAGAAAGACACTGAAATAATCTTTTTGAGCTCATTATTTTAAGATCACAGATAAAGTGACTCCAAAATTGTATCAGTTTAATGTGCACCGGCAGAACCAAACCATTAGCTCTTTGGATTGGGCACAGACAGCATCTGGGATGGTTCCCTGGGCTGCCGATGCCTTCAAACAGAAGCTCTTCAGACTGGCAGTGTGGGAATACTGCCTTTGAACAGCTGAGTGATATGCAAAAGATATAAAAACAGATATAAATGCTAATAATTAAAAACTAAATGAATAATACCCAATGCAGAATTTTTAAGAAGGCTGAGAAGGCTTTGCATTCAGAGGCAGTGCCAGCCAGCTGTAATAATCATCTTTAAACACTGCGAGAAAGAAGCAAGACATTATTAGCATCATGGAAACAAAGCAAATACCCCCATTGGTAAAGTTGTGTTTCTACAGTAATAAAGCTTCTGTAGTAAACTGAAATGGTTATACAGTTGAATCTCTCTGCTCTGAATGAGCAAAGCAACATTATATTTATGGGTCTGAAGAGACTCTGCTAGAAACATATGGCCTTTTATCCGAGCCTACCCAGAGCAATAAACTTTGAAATACCGTAGTTGTATTTGTTACTTCATGGGCAACAGTGTATTAAGAAATAAACATTTTAGCACTGTACTTTTATACAATGGAAAATATTCAATCTCCTCTGGAATTACCTAGGTAAAGTTGGGCATTCATTTGACATTGCATGGTCCTTCGATGAAAACCTTTGCTTAAATTAATTTGAAACAACTAGAACCAAGTTAAACAGCTGAAACAGTTTATTTTGAAACCTGTGAACTAAGCACACTTTATATGATCTGTGAGATGTTTGATTTATGAGTTTGCCGTGTAATTGTGTCAGAGATGTCTACCCTGCAGCTTTTTGGCTGATGTTCCTCATCCCTCTTGCTCTTCCAGCATGTGTGAATACCAATCACTTCTGCAGGTGTCTGGTCCAATTGCAGCCACACACAGCTCTGCCCACTGCTACAAACAGTTCAGGTAAATGTCCACTCCCTCAGACACAACTATTCCAAAATATTTTCAGACTACAGGTTGCCACTACCACACACTTTTTGATTCTTTTCTCATATATGATGGTGCACACATTATACCTCTTCCCTTGATGAAAACCAGAAGTACCAGATGAAATGAGAAGGTGAATAATAAAGGTGAAGACTGGCTGGTGTTTGAAAGCTCACCTTCTTTCTCCTTCAAGTGCAAAGAGGTCCAATGAAGAAAATAAATAAATAAATAAATAAATAAATAAATAAATAAATAAATAAATAAATAAAGGTAACTGGTGGATGGCTGATGTTTTCCAGGCTATGAATTACAATGGAAGCAGAATACAATATCAAAATAACACTATTGCAGAGACTGGAAAGAAAGCTAACCTATGCAATGGGAAATCTAATTGTATGTAGATTTTGAACTATTGTTTCTCTTAAAAAGGGGAAACAGGCATGGCCCTCAGAAAAATCCAAACCACAGTTTGCCCAGAGACCCTGAATTTTAGTGACACTTAAAATATGAATTGAGATCCAAACCCAGAGTTGTAATACAGGCCTCCTGGTCTGATAGAGACATAACACACACAGCATCCAGGGAATAAAAGCTGCTTTTATAAACACATTAGTCAAATTAAAAAAAACAAAAAAAACAAAAAAAAAACCACAGACAATTATACATTTACCTCCAAAGCTTGCAAAGGACTGTGGGTGTATTTTGGTGTTGATTTTATCCTTGCTAATAAAACAAGCATGCCACATAAGCAGAAAAAAGAAGCACACCTATGTCATGTTTTCTTAAATTATCTAGGTATTGCCTGACCGGGAAATCACTAAGAAAGTCACACTATAGCTGATTGATGGCTGCAGCACAAATGTTGCAGCACTAACAAGTTCTCACCGAAAACTGAGAACTTTGCACCATGGCCGAAGCATAGAATGGTGGTAGAAACTCCCTGGTCTGCAGAGTCCTTCCTTCAGCCAGAGGACAACAGATTTGGGTGCTCAGCTAGTGGAGTGGACAGGATGAGGACAGGAGGTAGAAAGTGACCTCTCAGCCCCTCTTTCCAAAGCTTAATTCCCAAGCTTGGATTTTGCTTTCTGACCTTCATATCACTGGGAAGAGAGAGAACATGTGGCATGTCCTGATCTCCAGCCCAAGGTACTGTGATGAGGACAGAGCATCAGTGTCTGCAACACAGGTTATCATTTCTGCTTTCTGGTATTTCCTGAGCACTGGTACTGTAGCCTCTTGTGGCAGATGTACAGCCCTCTCTCATGCAGTTACATTAGGGAAAAAAAAAAAAAAATTCTTATTTTGGGGACCCACTGACATGACTAGGAGAGAGCCAGGAATAAGGGAAGTTGGGTGAACAGTTTGCTGGGAAGCAGCTGTAGTGCAGTGGTTGCCATATCACAGATCAAATACACACCAGGAAGAAAACTGAGCTGTTGTATCTTGCTGTTGATCTCAGAAACATGAACTTCTATCATTCCTTGAAAAAAAAAAAATAAAAAATTTAATTTTTAAGAAGTCAAAACAAAGAAAATGGATTTAAAAAAAAAAAAACAAAAAAACAAAAAAACAAACAAACCAACCTCCAGTATTCTTTACTCTTAAATTGATAAAATCCATGAGGACTCACTGCCATGAAAAATACAGCTTGCCAAATCAGCAGACCCCAGACGGCACTCTATCAACATGACATTGTGAGATTCTATTTTGTTTTCCAGCAGTAGAACATACACATGGGTATTTCTACATTACCAAAAGTATAAGAGCACCAGAGCTCCAACCTCACTGAGACCCATATGGTCAGCCAGCCTGGGACACTGAGCAAGGTCCCTGCACACAACACATAGCTGAACACCGGGGATGGGCAGGGATGTGTGCAGGAGCACTTCAAAGCTGAAGGGGTTGAAGGGCAACCTGTGTGCATGTGGTAATCCTTTGTACTCAAGAAGAAGAAGGAGACGAGAAGCACATCTGAGGACAGGGCAGCCCTCACCCAGCATGGCAACGCTAGGTTTTTCCTATTTAATTGTTTTTGAAACCTCATGTGGATCCAAGCACAAACTACTTTCCCACAAAACTAATAAAGCACCTTCCCGAGGCATCTGAAAAATTCTTTCAAGGCATTTTCTGCTGTGGGCATGATTTCCTTTTGTGAGCAGATCAGATTGCTCAGGATAAACACTGCATCCCTGGTTGTGCCTTCACTTGCTCCTTGCAGGTTTATACCTTCAGAAGGTACCATCGTGTCCCAACAACGCTGTACTTTCAAGGCAGGGCATATGGATTTCCTTTGGCCAGACCACAGCTCTCCATTTTATAGCTGCAGCCCTTACACCCAACCAGGTTTTCTGTGTAAACACCCAGAAAGTAAATAGAAATTCTTTTGTGTACCCTGGGCTTTTCCAAGGTTTTTGGCTGCTTAGAGACAACTTCAGCCCTCATTGCAATTCACAACACCATTTGATATATTTCTCCAAGCCATTTGACTCTGAAAGCTGAGATAGGTTGGACCACATGGGAAGGCAGAGGTATGTGTGCTAGGTTGCTGCTGTGGACCTGGGCACCTGGCAGGGCATCTTTCATCTGAAGCTATTGACAACACATGAGACCACAGAGCCAGGACAAAGGCATTGGTGTTAACTGTATATGCACAAGACATAATTCTACTAGTCAAGGAGCAGGAAGATGATCTGAATTGCACACTCAATATTCAAGACTTCACGTGTCCACTAAGAAGCCATTTTACCAGCCAGAGGACAGTGGCATAATAAAATACCTCCTGTTGCCCGGCCACACTGTACAATCCCAAAATACTCCCTTGCCTACTTAGGACAGGTTTATAGTTCCTGTACACTACCAGAGTAGTGCAAAGGGACTGTAGTCCACCGTGGTCCTCGCCTTATTTATGTTTGCTGTGGCTGTAAGACGATATCCCTTGCAACAACTCAGCTTTCTCCTTGCTTCTTCAGGAAAGCCAGATCCATATTACCATCATTTCAATAGTATAAGGCTATTATTATTAAAGGCGCTTATTTTATTTTGAGGTTCAGAAAAATCCATTTCAGTCAGCATTGTGAATAATTAACGTACTTTCACAAACAGAAATCCATAGTCATTTTAAAATTATGAAACCTAGACCTGAATGCAGAAAGCTTGCCCTGTATATATAATGATGACAGGAAATTCCACCTATGGTATTTTCTTGTTTTTTCCCAAATTTTCTAAGCCACCTTGGAGGCCTGGAAGAGCCCTCTGAAGAATTTCCAATGCTCTAGAAGGCCCAAGGCAGCATTTCCAGTGCCAGAAGGTGAACGATGGGCTGTATTAGTCTATAAGCTTGCCTGTGATGACTAATGGCAGTATTGTGAGATGAAAAAACAGTGTACAAGCCAAGGCTCAGATGAAACAGATTCTGACTTATCTGGCAGGTCTAAATAATTTAAAAGCACAAAGCATAGCTAGCCTGCTAGAATGAGTAAAGCACATCCTGCTGTGAATGAGGAGACCTGAATTTTGACAGTTTAACATTTTGGACTACAAGGAAAGAGGTTGGGAGGGTTCAGTGGAGTCCAAGGATAATAAACTAATACTTGCTCATAACAGCGAGAAATAGCAACAGTTCTGGAGAATACAAGAGGTGTGGTACATCAGTGATTATGTCTATCACAATTGTCTCCTGAAGCCCTGACCAAGACTGAAGTCCTACTCACCCTAATGACAGCTCCCCTGATGGTTTCCTTCAAATTGTGAGGCAGACAGAAGTATATTCACTGTCCTGTGATATACATGCTGGTATGAAAGATGCTGCATCTGGTACAGGTGTCAGACTACAAATGCAAGACCATCTTATTTACTTTCTCCTGTCTTAGTATTTTTCTTAATTCTTTCCCAAAACCTCCAGAACCTATATATTCTGGCATTCCTTGAGTATAAAGAGCAGATGATATTTTTAAGCCTCTCCTCCCCATGCCAGTACCTTCCAGCTCCTTCAGTCTCTCCCAGGCAAGAAGAGGCATGTACCTCCCTTCTGAATCTCCTTTTGCCCCCTGAGTCTACCTGCCAGACACCAAACTCCTTACACCTTGGCTAACGCTTCTGAACAGCCCAGAAATGGGTAGTACTGCCCTAAAGTTATCTACCCTGCATTACCCTGCCATTCCATCCCAGCCTTCACAGAAGTGGGGTATCCTGACCATTGGGCCTGTCTGCAAGTCATCAGTGAAGTCCTTTCTCAGGGATGTACAGCAAAGTCTGCCTGCTTTGCTTCCAAACTGCTTTTGATCATTAAAGGTGTTAAGCACATAAAGAGGTTTTAATGAAAATACTGTACACAGCAAAGTTAGTATATTCTGTAGATGGCCCTCATCTCCTAAAAATCTCTGCGACAGTGACGAATAATGGAATACCCATCCCTAAACTTAAACTATATATTAAATTCTCTGTACTTAAAGTTTCTTCTGTGGTTTGATGCATATGTGCTTTACTGAGCTGTAGCACATAAATATTTTTATAGAATCATTACCTGAAGAATGTATTACTCCCTTTCTTGTTCAAAATTCCCTTAGAAAAAAATACAACTTCTGCCTGTTAAAGACAAAATAAAGGCTTTAGGATTTAGTGAGCAGTTCACAAAACTCCTTTAATGTAGTGTAAGATAGTATTTGTGTTTCCAAAGTGAAGCAGTACATGAAGTAGCATGTGCCAGTTATTTTTAAATTTTTAAATCCAATTAATTGTTCTAGCTACAGTACCACTAATTTTTATCTAGCTGATTAACTAGAGAATAATCCAAATACATTTCAAATTATAAATCTTTCATGATTTGGGAGATTTTATACAAATGTACATTTGACAGTGCTAATTTAAAGCAAATATCAAGCTTGATTAAACATTCCCAAGATAAGAAGGATAAACGATTGAATTATTTTATAGATTTAACTACCATTGATATGATGTTATAAACAGAAATATTTTGATGTTCATCATTAATTTTTAAAAATAATTCTTTGGGAAACAGCCAAGAAGGACTGGAGAAGTAGGTCAGAATGTATGCACAAAACATTTGTATTCTTTACTATATAAACACTAATTTATTTATTGAAATAATACACTGTTAATTATTTATTAAAGAAATTATAATTTTGCTGAGCTTCCCTCTGAAAGAAAAAAAAAATCATTAAAATGTGGCTAATGCAATAGCCAAGGCTATGATTGTTTCACATCTCTGCCTCCCAACTGTTTGCCAGGTATTTATTCGCAAATCACTGTCCGTTAAAACATAAGCTACATCAGAGCATCCCCAACAAGCAAGTGAATTACAAAGTGTTTTAGCAAGCTTTAAGTATTTTAAAAGTATTCAATATTCCCCATCACATTTTCTGTCCCATATGTGGGAGACTATAGTGGGAGAAAATCTCTTTAGGGATCTGTTTTCTGGAATTGTTGTTAGGAAAGGTACATTTCATAATACCATTGGCTATTTCCCCAAATCCAGGCTTTTAAAAAGGCAGATATACCAAACACTATCAAGTAATATGGGAAAGGGAGGGAAAAGACGCTTTGTGAGAAATGACATTACACTCATAGGGGCTTTTTTCTGTTATTTTTATATATTTTTTACATGTTTTGTTGTTTGGGTTTTTTTTTTAATAAAAAACAAGGAACATGACTGATTCACCAAAAGTGTTTAGAACTCTTCTGAGCACAATCGATCCTCCAACCATAAATTAGACAGACTTCACGTAAACACTCAGGTAAACAGAGAAAGTAGAAGCATGAAAACTCCCATTACCAATAAAAAATTGAGCACATGTTCCCAGCTGGAGAGTGAGTGGAACCATAGTCAACAACACAGAAATATGCACCAGCACATTATTCTCCAAGGCAGTGCTGTAAATGAGACAGTGTCCTGGGATGGTTTGCCTATACTAATCTCAATTGGCCTCTCTAGTTAATACATTTAAACAAAAACATGGATTTTCTGCAATCTGTTACTATGCCTGATTTATTTGGGCATGGGGGTAGATAACAATTTTTATCCTATTTTCCATATAATGCACTTAAAATGAACATATTTTTCTAATGGTGTAATTTCATTTTGTTTCATTAATTCTACTGAAAAACAAGGAATATTGTGTCCAGCTAGTGCATTAATAAATATAACATGAAATTGCTTAATGCAACACACATTTCTCTCAATATCTGTTAGCTCTGTGTTACAGCACAAAACAAAAAGAATGATGCTTTTAGTTTACTTTTGCTTTTTCCAATACTATGAACTGATTTGGGGCGGAGGGAGAACTGTCTGGTTTTGTATCAGACTTACTGATATTTATTCTTTCTTATTTTGTGGAGTCTGGTTTACTGCATTTCCCTAAACTTCATTGATCCACTTTGCAAGTGGCATTAAATAAAATTCTTTACTGAACTCCAGACAGATTAGACCTACTGCATTCCCCTTATTTAGGAAATCAATTATCACAGAAACAGGTCAAGTTAGTCTGGCAAGACATCCCTTTGGAAAGTCCATGTTGTTTTTTTTTTAATTATCCCTTGTTCCTTAATTTTTCTTTCAGGACTTTCCCTGTAGTCTTGTATAAGACTGCAGTCAGATTAATGGGCCTCCGGTGTTTAGGCTACCCTGTGTCACCACCATCATCTGAAATATAAAGGCTCCGTTTTTTGATCCCTGTCAAGATCTTTGGCACTTTGGTTAAGAGATGCATTCAGATCACTGTTACTGTACCTACATTTTCATGCACTTACTTATTTGGGTATTTTGGGAATGGAAATACTTAGGCCAGCATGACATAATTGTGTTGGGGTTTTAGCCTTACTTTCAGCCTGGATATTCTGATTTCCAGCCTGACCTCACCTCTCATAGTCAGCACTTCTGTCCTTACACAAAAAGTACATTTGATTTAAATTTGAACATGAACCATTTTATTCTTGACCCCTATTCATTACACTATGGTTGAGCTTCTCCTTCTGTGTTCTCTTATATATATAGATATATGTATATATACACATATACATACATACATACATGCCAGGGGTGGAACTTTATGCAGTTTATTTTAATTTACAAGGTCTAATTCAGCTTTATTTAGGTGCTTATCTCTACTTCTCTATTTCCTGGCCTCTCAGACATGGAATACTCCCTGTCCCTTTAGGCCATCTCTTTATTTCTCCTGCCCTTTCACAAGTGGTTATTTATCCAGTCAGTTCTGGAGCCCTTCCCTACAAGATTTTCCGCTTGATTAAGATGCAAGTTCCAGACAGTTTTCACACCTTTGATTTAAAGAAATTTCACGCCTTCTCCACATTAAAATCCCTAAGCTCTTTAATCCAGTTGACCTCATTAACTAGTTTCCTTAATTTTTCGAAGTTTATCCTTTTGAAATTAAGATCCTTACAAGCTTGGATGCAGCTGTGCTGGTGGGGGTGGTGGCTGCATTGTGGTGCAGCTGCTGCACAGGCATGTGAGTTGGTGCCCATGATGCACTGAGTGGTGTTAATGGGAAAGAACGCAGCCCCTTCCACCCCCCAAGCTACTTCTCTTCCAGTTAATTAAGCTGAATAAATTGGTGATCATTTCATACTAGGTTATTTTCTACCAGTTCACTCTTTATGCCCTCATAGCACAAACCCAAGATACAACAACAATTTGTTGCCTCAATAGAAGAGGACTCTATCAGTGTTCCTGATACTTCTAGCCTGCTGTATTACTTTGTCATGTTTTTATTTGATTTTTTCCACAAAGTCAGGTTTTAACCTATACTTTAAAGGAAAGTTCAGACAATTCTTTAGTTGAAAATTGCTGTACAATCAGGAAAATTTCTTCATTATCTGTGACAAAAGTTCCTTGTCTTATGACCCAAGACACTGAGGGTTTATATTAGAAGCCTGTTCAAAGAAGAAGCTGGGAATTATTTGGAACAGAAAGGAGAATATTACTGCTGATTTGTTGTTCTACCTACCAATACTGATAAATTACATTATCTCCTGAAGAGATAATTGCTAACAAGATTCTTAAATCTAGAGATATGCAAGTAAGCACTAACAGCATAAATCTGTAAGATGAGGAAGGCTTGTTATTGCACCTAGGTCGTCCTAAGAATAGAGAGTGATTCATTCTTGCACATTTTGTCCTGTTCTCTACTTTATAAATCTACATGTTGCAAGCAAAATGACCTTTGTTATTTCTCTTGGGAAGCTACTGCACACCTTAAAACGTCTCAGCAAGTACAAGGTTTTCACTGGCCTTTAGCAATACTTTTCCTTTCTTAACTGAGTCTCAGCCTTCCAACCAGAAGCAAGAAAACACAACTTAAGCACTCATGGTTATACCTATGCAATAATGGTAACAGCAGAAAGACATCACCTCGCAAACTGCCCTTACCCGTCACTTGCTTTTAAATGTCTCAGCCACGATGTGTACGTGTGTGCTGGATCAGACTTGGGAAGCCAGAACGTGCACCATCCATTAACTGTCAGGCTCCCCTATGTTAGATACCAGCCCCAAGGGAGTAACTAAAACACAGCAGAGCGAACCTAACAGCAAAATGAAATGCACTTGTGCACTTGCCTGTGAAGATGGGCATCCAGTTCAGTGGGTACAGCCCTGTGTTGCAAAGAACAGGGTAGTGGCATGTTGTCTTTTATGTGGGGCAAGCAAACAAGAACATTTATGTGTTGGTGCTGCTCTGATTCTGTGAAGTGTAGTGAAAGATAAAAGTACACAAGGCAGAGCATGTGTCTCCTAGGCACAGTCATGCTGTGGAGAGAAGTAATTTATCCCTGCTGGGAACATCCATCATAACCCAGAGCCTGGAAATATCTGTTATTAGAGTGCATTCATTCCAGAGCTTATGCTATGTATGTTTGCTATTTAAGTTGATTTGCTGCAATACTGGTGTCAATTAGCTTCTAAGATCCCTTCCCATGATTTCACCAGTAACGAGCATGTTCACCTATATCAAGTTAACAAACTAATATTGCAAATAGGGGCAAGTGTGAAAGTTGTTCCTGTGCTTCATCCCAGCTTAAGGTCTGAGCCAAAAGAAATCAAGTTAGAAGAAAAATGGCTCCTAAATTGGAGTTAATGCCTTCCTATCCTGTAACCACTGAAAGTCCAGAAGCTCGCATCATGAAGATTAAGATGAGGTGCATCTAGAATTTAGGCAAGCTTACCTGTTAATGATTTACCAGAAATCAAGAGGAGTCTTTGGCAACTCAGTGTTTTTACTTGAGCGATCTGTGGGAAATAAACATGCTAATACTTTTAAGTGGCATTTGCAGAGAGGCAAATTCATTTTCTTTTTTTTTACTTTTTCAGTATGTCTTGTTAAAAGTTTTTTAGAATTATCTCAAGTAGGTTCAGGTCTCAACCTGTGATGGGAAAAAAAAAAAGAAAGATTGAAAATCAACATTTATGGTCTTAGATTCCCTTATTTCTGGAAACCACTGTGGAATAGCTTCAAGAGCACCCAGGAAAATGTTAAGGTTTTGAAGGAGGAGAAAAAAAACCTGTGCTGTCCACTAAACAATAGACACAAATGGAAATTCTCGCTTTTGCAGGATGAAACATGGAAGTGAAGGGAAGCATTAAGTGCAGGTAGTGATGGAGACTGATTTATTTCAGAAATTCTGAAATCATAGGTGCTAATCAGGGCCTAAGGCTCCTCTTTGCACCTTGCAGCAACGAGGAAGATGGTATTGACTGTAGATGGGGAAGTGCTGAGGAGGGATATGCTGATTCTCCAGAGCGGCCATTACTCACAGCTCTGAATTTGCAGAAATCAGGAGACGAGTGATCTCCAGAAAGGGGCTGCTGTCAGAACAGGGAATTGTCCTGTAGATTATTCTGCCTAGCACACTGTCCTCTTGCTTTATCAATGGAGATGTTCAGACTATGTCAAAGACAAATCAATCAACATCATAATTATCTATGTTTTTTGGTTTCTGGGACTCAAAGTGCAGACAATCCTTTCAGATCCATTCTGGCCAGTTGTCCAGTGATTCAAATGTCTGAATAACAGAAGTCTCCTATCGAAATGGTAATGTCCTGAGACATGCTGGTGCTTTCTTTACTGTACAGTATAGCTTTAATGCTGACTCTGAGTAGAGGAAATACTTGTAAAGCTAAGCCTTTGGAGGCATGAATAATATTTTCAGGTTGACAATGTAGATGTAAGCATAACCAATAGTTAAATAGATGACTGAACTTCCCATATACATGCAATATTCTACCACAGCTTTTAACTAATCATTAAATAAAACAGAGCTAGCACATTGCTGTGAGCAAAATAATCTTTCTAACATGACTCTTAAACAACTCAGTAAATCACTCTTCAGTAATTTCTTTATCTGACTGGCTCAGTATCCTTGATAGATTTCCGATAGCCCTAAGAAATATTTGATCAGTGGGTTGCCTGTGTGTATAATCTTTAGTTATTTGCTACACTAGTTTATCTCATTTTTTCCTAACTGAAACCTCATTTTATTATTTCATTGTGAAACATTTTCTCTGTGCAAAGGGTGAATTTATTAGACAGCTCAGACTCCTTCAGCCCTCTGAAGGACTAAGTGTTCTGGGGTGATTATGTGACGACTTAGACGAGAAATACTTTTGCCCGCAACTGCATAGTGGCTAAACAGCTACCCAGTATAGAAGCAGACATGAAGCCCTGTCTTTAAAATAAAAGTATTGTTTACACACCCCTTTACATGGTAAGGAAGAGGAAGAGCTGGAGTGAGGGTTATGTGTGTTGTAGCATTGCACAGTTTGCAAGTCAGCATGGCTGGAGCCTTTTTGGAGACAGCAGGTTTTTAAAAGAATTGCCTAGATGCAAACAAAAGTCCCTTGTGGCCGAAATTCACACATGTATCTAGGCAGGTTAACTCTTTGAGTGATGTAGGATTTCCAGCCACTACAGATCAAACACAAGGACTAGCCGGTGGCTTTGTGCACACAGTGTGTTGGACTTGGCCCCAACAACTCTCTAATGACAACATTCTGAGTCAATACCTTCCAGTGGCTAACCCAAGGCACGTCTCCTGTGTGGCAGGAGAAAGGTTAATGTTGCATGTAGTACTTTCTATCTGCTGTCAGCACTTAGCAGTTTACTCTCTCTAAAATTAAGCAAAATCGGCATCCAATTAATGGCACAAGTTTAAGATTGCCTCTGATACTGTGCTTGTTTTAGAATTAAATCTAACTGCACCAATAAATCTAATATATGGTTGATCTGTGGTTCAGAAGGAAATCACTTGCTGGAAGAATGGTTAAGGGTGAGATTACTCCTTGAAAAAAAAACAAAAGTTCCAGCATTTAAATAGTTTATTCTTAAAAATATAGTATCTTCTCTAAATGATTTAGATCTGTAAGTATAAAGTTGCACACACCAAATTCAAAGATCCTTAAAAAAATACACAGCTCCTAAAATTCAGCATACCAACATAAGGAAATATGGGAATATTATTGAACACTTTCCTGCACTTTTATGTCATTAAACACTCCTGAAGTGCTGTGTTACAGTAGTGAAGTTAGGAAGTGATTAAGGACCTAGATTCATTTTTTTTAATATAGTCTTGTATTGGTAAGGTGTAGACAGGACTGTGCAAATTGTGCTGCAAAGGAAAATTAGTGTTCAAACTCTACCTATAGTTTCAAGAAGAAAACTTACATTTCTACATTCACTACAGTGCCACCACTGTGAAGTTATTAACAATAACAATATTTGGTAGTTAAACATCCACAGGGTTACCTACCTTTCTAAAAAAGAGCAGGGATGCTTAGGCTTTGGTTAGCTGAAAATGACTCATTCACATCAGTCAGTAGAGCTTTTGACATGAAAGGAGCTCCTGGATTAAGTGACTTAATCTATTAACTAAAATAGGGTAAAAAGACCCAAACAAACAAACAACAACAAAAAACACCACATGCCACATCGCTGAAACCAACCCTACTACATTCTAATTTTAGTAACTTTATTTATAAAGTTCTTTTCTGATTCATTTACATCCAACAGAAGGGAGAAATTAATGGAAATCCTGAGATGATATAAAAAGAAAATGTCCCAAATCAAGCTTAACTTTCCAAGTGAGGTTATGAGTCTCAGAATGTTTTTCTAGACCTCCTACTGGGTAGATCTCAATATTGCCATCATTCAAAGAACTCAACCCACAAAAATAAATATATTTCTAAGGGAAATACATGTCATGCTGCTTGCAGTGCTTTCATTTTTTTCAGTTAATCCCAAATCTAGTAATGTTTACCCCTTTTTCTTAAGAGCCACGCTTCAGACATCATATTGCATGTGTGTTTAAATTTTCACCCATAAAGGTAGTTTGTGGAGGACAAAGGCTCCCTTCTGCATCTCGCAGCAAAGAGGAAGATGGTACTGACTGCAGATGGGGAAGTGCTGAGAAGGAAAATGTTGATTCTCCAGAGTGGCCATTACTCACAGCTCTGACTTTGCAGAACTCAGGAGACGAGTGATCTCCAGAAGGGGGCTGCTCTCAGAACATGGAGTTGCCCTGTGGATTATTCTGCCTAGCACACTGTCCTCTTGCTTTCTATTCCTTCTTTTCTTTGAATAATCTGGAAAACATGAGCTGTAAAGCCTTATGAACAGATTGCAGATAAAATACCCTTATATGAGTAAAAAGTATTAAATAAAAAGCAATAGCCAGCTCCTGTTTTGCGACTGCCATCACTATGTTTTCACCTCTCTTCTGTTGTGGAGAAAACAAGCAAAAAAACATTCTAGTAGTTTTAGAGTTGTACCTGTTGGTTTAGTTTTCAGAGTGCAGCTGCTGTTCCCCTGCGAAGGAATGTACTACATGTCTGTCAGTACCTCATGTCCAGGAGATGCTCTATTCACAACAATGCCCAGGTGTAACAGAATCGCTTTGCAGTCTGTATCTTGTTGAGTCTGAGTTTTGTTGATGGTGGAAAAGGAACCACAAAGGCTGAGGTACAGGAAGGGTCACAGATTGGTGGAGTCAGCAGAGGCTGAGGAAGCACAGGTACGTGAGTAGGTGTAGTCAGCCCAAATCTAGAGGGTACAACCATCTTCTCCAATGTTCTGTGCAATAATTGAATGGCTGTGAGTATAGCTCTCTGCTGCCACTTCAATACTAGTTTGCTGGTTCTCCTTGCACTTCATGCTGATCACCTTCCTCAAAAGATGAAAAATTGGTAAATCTTGAATCTGGATCACTGCCACAACATTTGGCATTCAGAGCAGTGGATTCTAACATAAATCAATTTCTGCTTTACACAGACTATTCTTAAGTGTATATCTCTCTATCTACACAGAAATAAGAAGGAGAAAAAAAGCAAAACAAAACAAACCTACAGAATAAAAACTACAGATCAAATGAAGCTGGTCTTCCACAACATAAGTAACATATTCAACATCCACGCTGAGTTCACTTTCTTTCCTGATGCTCAGATTGTCATCGCATCAAAAATTCCTTGTTTAGTTTTGGCTGTGCTTGCAAGCTTTATCGGACATTAAGGTCTTCAGAGATGTTATGTGAGGTTGTGTCAAAAGGACAAAAAAACATTCAACATGCTGTCTTTGGCAGAATGAGTTCCAGCTTTTACAAATCTATTTCAATTAGGCCTTTCATTTCAAGGAACAGACAGATTTTAATTCTGACATGTAGAGACCTCACACATCAGTACATTTACACTTGCATTTACTGCTGCAAAGCTAGTGCCATCACAATGAAATAATAAACTTCTAAACAAAAAAATCTAGAAGATTTATTAATAATTTGACAGGACAAGTATCACGTTCATTGCTTTGGTGCAGCTAAAACAAGTTTCTTATTAGTGATGTGATATAAAAATACAGCTCTCAGCTTAAAAGACCCAAATGTTGTTACATTATTGTAGGATGAAGCACAGGAAGTATTACCCACATTCAGTTTTAGTACAAATATACTTTTTGCAGAAAGTGCCCATTTCAAGATTATTCTGCCATAAAACATCTGACTGTCCTAATGAGGTATGACTTATAATGTGACTGTACCTCTCCTGGTGTCATTTTTGCTTCTTTACTAACATTTGCTCTTGTTATTTTGTTCTTACTGTACATACCATATACCATAGCCACTCCCATTTTCACAGTTTAAACTGTACTGAAAATCATTGTCTGTAGTAAAAGTGCCTGACTCTGAAAAACGCAATTATGTTAAGTCTAGATGGTTTAAATAAACATCACTATGTAAGTAAAAACTCTTGAAGAAGACAATTTTTGGAAACAAGGCATGTCTTGCATAGCTAAATGTCCTAGGGATGCCACAGCATTCTCTTGCATGGGATGGTAACAGTGGACAGAGCACAGCACTTCTAATACAGTACCAGAAGCAAATATTGACAAGCAAATGCCAGACTCTGAGGAAATGATAATGTATAATACTTTGTTTATTGCAGCTAACCAAACACACCGGTAGTAGGAATTATTGTTTGTCAACAGGATACATAATACCTGCACTTTCATGTTTTCAGCTATTTAAAAATAAAAAAAAATCAGTGTCATTTACTTTTCAACAGAAAATAAATGAAATCTAAAGTTACAGGTATTTTTCATTAGCTCTTAGATACAGCGACTGTGCTAGAAACCATTATCTAGTACATTTTGCTTTCCAGATAAAACTTTCAAATGCTTACATTTCATTGCACGTTGGTTGATTGGATAATTTGAACATCAAAGGAACCTTTCATTTAATTTAAGCCGTAAAGTTGTCTTTTGCTTTATTAACTTTCGATCAATAAACAAGCAATTTGGAAATGTAATCAGGAAATGCTTCCAATTGGCTGACAATGTATCAAAGCCAGTGCTTGAAGGCAAGAGCAAGCTGTAACAAGCAGTTTATTACCAGTAGCTGTTACTGACATTAGTCAAAACCAAGAAAGATAAAATGGAATAAGAAATGTAATGCTGGAAGAGCCTTGGGCGCTGTGTTCTCTTCTTCCTTTTGAAAACTGCAAGCCTGTCTTTGATATGATAACAAATATAAACTGTTTAAAAACACCAAATGCAGAAAAACTGAGACTAGCCTGTCATGGAGTTAATCCATTCTAGAGTGACATACAAATAGTGTAACATCCAGCGGATATATGTTATGGAAATATTTTGAATTGGATTTACATGTAGTGAGCAAATTGGAACTTTTGATTTTATGTGATATTGTAATGTGCATGTTCTCATATTAACTGAGTGTAATCCTATTTGAAGATAATGAGTTTTCAATAGGCTCTCCAGTCTGAAACTACATCAGGACATTTTGATTTTGGTTGGAGAAGGTCCAAATGGACTTAGAAAATATTGCATACCTCAGACTTGGGGGTACCCCTTATTTCTGAGAGGAATTTACATATTTTTTGAACAACACATCACCCATAAAACAGAATTGTGGGCTTTTGTAGTTTGTTTCGACAGCGTGTTATTTGTTTTTATCTGTGTTGTCTATAGCCCGAAGCAGAAGACAGGGTTAGATTTCACTTCTGTTTTATTGACCATGTCACTGAAAGAATCTTGCAATTATTTCACAATTATCTGTACATATTTTTAACTCAATTAACAATAAATAAAAAGGAGAAGAAGGAAAATATGTTTGGCTGAAATTGATTTGAGAGGTGACTAATGAGAATAGATTAATAGATTAAATTTCCCTGTTCTACAATGAAACAAAGTCACAGAGACTTAGCACAAAGGGATGCAGGAAAAGAACAAAGAGAAAAAATGTTTTAGCTGCTTTTTGAAAATTCTGTATGCTAGCACACTGGACATGCTGAGCACATCATAAGGTGTGCTGACACGCAAGTCCCATATTTCATCAATTCAAAGGGAAGCAATATTGTTATGTTAGAGGATTATTTTTCTGGTTCTTCCAGTTAACTGTTTTACAGGTTTCATAAAAGTAGCTACCTCATGTGGAACTATAGCCATAGATGCACACAAAACATTAAAAGGTCTTACTTTCATCTCATTAGTATATTCCAGCAATGCCTTAAAACTCTCTTTTCCCTTGGACCTCAAAACTTGGACACTGGTGACACTGATGACTCATGAGTAGCTTGTTGCCAGTCCTTCCTCAGGCAGGGAGTGCAGTGCTGGTAGGTAAGGGCTTCAAACCTCACTGCTTGCGTGTTTAACCTCCACATCCTTTGATAACCTTGCCCTTGATTGTCATGGCTTTCCTGGAATTCCACCATATTCGACCCATGAACACTATGAGCTGGAACCAATGTTGAGTCCTGAGGAATGCCAAGTAGCTCTACCTCATAAACTAGACCTCCTATAAGCTGTAGTAATACTAGTGGTCATTTGTTATAGGATAGGAAACATTAAAACCATCATTTCCTAGCCAAAATATTATGGAAGAGAGAAATTAAAACATCATATTTGAGGAATCTAAGTAGGTCCACAGATACTCATGAAGTTATATCATCTTATGCGAGCTGAGATGCCACCTAGAGTTTCTTGGCCTTTCAGTATTGTTCACGAAATATATATGAACCCAGAACATCTAGTACTAATGGATGACCACCCACTGAAATCAGAGAGTAATTCATGTGTCAAGGATGTGTACCTATCACTACACTGAAGTTTCATATAATCAGAATTTGGCCTAAATCACATATATTGAAATCATCATGCTGATAACATGACATGAAGAGAGGAGTTTTAGCAATTTCTCATTTATCAACCAAAATTAAGGAGAAGAAGAAAACTCATCTCATTTACAGGTAACCTCCATTATCACAAGGTCTTATCCACCAAAAAGAATTCTGAAAATTAGTAGACCTTTGTACCCATCTGAAAGTCTGAGGAAAACACTGCAGTTGCCCTGTTACATCATATCACAGTATCACAGTATGTTCTAGATTGGAAGGGACCTCAAAAGATCATCTAGTCCAATCCCCCTGCTGGAGCAGGAACGCCTAAGTGAGGTTGCACAGGAACATGTCCAGGTGGGTCTTGAATGTCTCCAGAGAAGGAGACTCCACAACCCCCCTGGGCAGCCTGTTCCAGTGCTCAGTCACCCTTACTGAGAAGAAGTTTTTTCTCAAATTTAAGTGGAACCTCTTGTGTTCCAGCTTGATCCCATTGCCCCTTGTCCTATCATTGTTTGCCAACGAGAAGAGCCTGGCTCCATCCTCATGGCACTCACCCTTTATATATTTATAAACATTAATAAGGTCACCCCTCAGTCTCCTCTTCTCCAAACTAAAGAGACCCAGCTCCCTCAGCCTTTCCTCATAAGGGAGGTGCTCCACTCCCTTAATCATCTTGGTTGCCCTACGCTGGACCCTCTCCAGCAGTTCCTTGTCCTTCTTGAACTGAGGGGCCCAGAACTGGACACAATATTCCAGATGGGGTCTCACCAGGGCAGAGTAGAGGGGAAGGAGGACCTCTCTTGATCTACTAACCACCCCGCTTCTAATACATCCCAGGATGCCATTGGCCTTCCTGGCCACAAGGGCACAATGCTGGCTCATGGTCATCCTGTTGTCCACCAGGATCCCCAGGTCCCTTTCCCCTACACTGCTCTCTAATATGTAATTTCCCAACCGATACTGGAACCTGGGGTTGTTCCTGCCCAGATGCAGGACTCTACACTTTTCCTTGTTAAATTTCATTAGGTTATTCCCCGCCCAACTCTCCAGCCTGTCTAGGTCTCGCTGGATGGCAGCACAGCCTTCTGGCGTCTCAGCCACTCCTCCCAGCTTAGTGTCATCAGCAAACTTGCTGATAGTACACTCTATTCCCTCGTCTAAGTCGTTAATGAATATATTGAATAATACTGGCCCCAGTACTGACCCCTGAGGTACTCCACTAGATACTGGTCTCCAACTAGACTCCGCACCATTGACTACCACTCTCTGGCTTCTCTCCTTAAGCCAGTTTGTAACCCACCTCACTACTCTATTGTCTAGACCACACCTCTGCAACTTAGCAACTAGGATGCTGTGGGAGACTGTGTCAAAGGCTTTACTGAAGTCAAGATAGACCACATCAACGGCTCTGCCATCATCCATCCACCTTGTAACATTCTCATAAAAGGCTATGAGGTTGGTCAAGCATGACTTACCCTTGGTAAAGCCATGTTGACTGCCCCTAATAACCCTCTTATCCTTGATATGCCTTGAGATAGCATCAAGGATAAGTTGTTCCATTACTTTCCCAGGGACAGAGGTGAGGCTGACCGGTCTATAGTTACCCGGGTCCTCCTTCTTGCCCTTTTTGAAGATTGGAGTGACATTTGCTTTCCTCCAATCCTCGGGCACCTCTCCCGTTTCCCAAGACTTGGCAAAGATGATGGAGAGTGGTCCAGCAATGACCTCAGCCAGCTCCCTCAGCACCCGCGGATGCATCCCATCTGGACCCATGGATTTATGAATGTCCAGTCTATTTAATTGCTCCTTAACCCAGTCCTCATCAACTAAAGCAAGCTCCTCCATTGACCTGGCTTCATCTGGGGTCTCAGGGGTACAGGGCTCCCCAGGACAGCCTCCGGCAGAGTAGACAGAGACAAAGAAGGCATTCAATAATTCTGCCTTCTCTGTATCTTCCGCCACCAGGGCACCCACCCCGTTCCTCAGTGGGCCTACATTGCCTCTGGTATTAGTTTCATCCGCTATGTATTTGAAAAAGTTCTTTTTGCTGTCCTTGACCCCTCTCGCCAGCTGTAATTCTAAGGAGGCCTTGGCTATCCTAGCTGCCTTCCTGCATCCTCTAACAGCAGCCTTATATTCTTCCCAAGTGGCCAGCCCCTGCTTCCATGACCTGTAAACTCTCCTCTTCTGCTTGAGCATACCCAATAGATTCCTATTCAACCACGCAGGCCTCCTGGCTCCCTTCCTTGACTTCCTACGTGTGGGGATGCTCTGATCCTGAGCACGAAAGAAGCAATCTCTGAATGCAATCCAGCTCTCTTGGGCCCCTTTTCCTTCAAGCAGTCTTGCCCATGGGATTTCCCCCAGCAATTGCTTGAAAAGGCCAAAGTTAGCCCTGCTAAAGTCCAGGGTTGCAATTCTACTTGCTATTCTGTTCCTGCCACACAAGATGCTGAACTCCACCATCTCGTGGTCACTGCAACCCAGGCAGCCCTCAACCTTTACTGCTTCGACCAGATCCTCCTTGTTAGTGAGGATGAGATCCAGCAGTGCACCTCTCCTAGTCGGCTCCTCCACCATCTGCATGAGGAAGTTATCATCAATGCACTGGAGGAACCTCCTGGCCTGTGGCTGGCTGGCTGAATGGTCCTTCCAGCAAACATCAGGGAAGTTAAAATCACTCACAACAACCAGGGCCTGTGACTGTGAGGCCACTCTCAGCTGCCCATAGAAGGCCTCATCAACTTCCTCAGCCTGATCTGGTGGCCTGTAACAGACACCCACAAAAGTCATCATACCAAAGGTCATTTCAGCCTTTTCCTTAATCTTTTACTAGTAAACAAAAAAACCATTAAAAACTAGGAAAAGAACAATTACTGTTAGAAGAATAACAAGAAGACAAGTACTTGCCCTCAAAAGAAAGAAGAGAAGAGATTTATAATGTCTTTTTTTATCCAATTGCAATCAAAAATTCTTCTCCTTCAATGCAGAGAGTCAGACACCAGAGCATGAATAGTTTTGTCAGAGAAAAACAAAAAAATAGGTTTAATATTAATGTTAACACACTCAATGTTCCATGGATTGAGACCAAAAAATGTAAATAATAGATTTAATTTTCATGCGAAAAGAAACAACAAAAGTTCTACTTAATTTTGTGTTAAAACATTTGTTCAATCTAAAATGAATCACTGTTCTCTTTTTTTGCAATATTTTTTTCTTATTTTCAGTGAAACTAGCTCAATTCATTCTTATTTAAAACAAAACAAACACAAACAAACAAAAAACCCATAAAGTTCAATCTTTGACATTTTTTTTTAATCTTTGGAAATTCCTAGAAGTATCATTTGTTTCTGCGATATTTTCTTCTTCTTAAAAACAACTTTAAAATAGTATAAATTATATCTAGAAATAGGAAAACTAAAAACCGCAATCAGATGTTACCTAGGACTACCTTCTGTGTCTTTTTTTGATCAACATAGTGTGTTAGAAAGAGATCAAGAGTGACAAAAGTGAATATATGAGTATGGGAGTGATATGATTCTGGCTCCATTAGGGCAGGTTAAAAAAAGCAGTGAACATAGATAACACTGAAATAGAGACAGGAAGAAATGTTCCTTTTATGTGTCCTATAAAATGACATAATTTTATCCCAAACTACTTTCTGCATGCCTAACAGCGTATCCAAGAGTGAAAGAA